>NC_088863.1:57033507-57367990 GCF_032884065.1 Artemia franciscana | reverse complement strand
AAAAACGCACTAGGCTTATATGTCATAACGGTATAACTTGCGTTTAGGTGTTTTAATAAATATCATGAAGCAATTTAAAGATGCACTTTTGCTTCCACATTAAAAAGAAAATTAAAGTTCATCATAACTTTCTCATGAAAACTACTTTAGTAAGAAAGACAAAACTGTCAGCCACTTAACTTGAAACTAATTAATCCTTATCCTTTTAGTCACTCAAATTGGTGGGATCTTCAACTCTCCAAAAAAGGAAACGAGTCTCCGTTTCCTCGTTCGAAACGAGTATTCAAGTCTCCAAAAGGAGACTCGAATACCAAATATGAGAGACTAGCAAATAAATTAACACATGTAAGCGTATATTTCTGTTTGGTAGTGATTCTTTTTTTTAGCAATTAAATTGAATTTCAATAAATTGAAATTTACGAGGCTAGCCCACAAGGTTCTGGAATAGGACAAAGGCGGGATTCTTTTTTTTTTACAAGAGATCATTACCTTCTTACAGCATTTATTTCTTAGCTTGCTTAATTTTCCGAGTTCCAATCTGTTAACAACTATCTATTCGTTTAATCGATAAATATACCAAAGACCCAAAAGGCTGACTGGATTAAAATCAACAATTGCATCAACAGGATTTGGGTTCCATAATTTTTCAAAAACTTACCCGTAAATTAAAACTTATTCAAAAACTTGTAAAGGCACCCTTCTGATGGTTCTCTAACTAGGCCAAATACCACATTAAATTAAATCAAAGCACCTTCACCAGTTCAATCATCTGAGCAAAACTTCCTCACCGTCCTGTTGCTTGCCCAAAAAGAGCCATAGCCCCAGCGTGCAAAGGATAAATTGAACTATCAGTCCAGTATATAACACCATCAGAAGCCATCTCGACACTGTTAGGGAGGGCGGGAGGCCGCCCTTCAATTGGTTCTGAGGAGCTAACCAAGGTAACTAATTCTCCTAAAGATAGCAATAATTTACACATACAACATAAAAAAAAATCTTCAATTAAAATTGTACACTCATTAGGCTTTAGTGCATGAATGGAAAAATCGCTAAGCAGAGAATTTGGATTAAATAATTAATAGGGATTTAAACTATAAGAGATGCTACACAGATGCTGTTTTCCAACGTATACTTGAAGATTATATAATGAGTGATTCATTAGAAATTCCCTCTAAAACATTTTGTATAAGGTTTCTGTTGGCTCATTAACATGTACCATGGTGGGATGTGCTATTCAAGATATGTGCCTATTTACGTGCACTAGAATAATCAGAGCGAATAAATTAGAAGGCGGGGCATAATAATAACTTACAATAACAACTTAAGTTTTTTTGTAAACTTTTAACATCACACGTATCGCCAAAAACTAAATTTAGTTTTAATTAATGGGTATTCACGCGGCTTTGTGCATTATCATATTACATTAGTTAATGTTATCGCTTTTAAAATGGTAATGTCTTTGCCCAAAATCCCAGTTGTGTAATTATCTTTGATAAGCCAAAAGTAGTACAATGCAGCCACCTATGGAAAAAGCAAAGCGGGCTCTATGGATTTCTTTTCATGTTTTACTTTTTCCTAGTAAAGAACAAACCCCGTTTAGACTGATTTGTATATAAGGCAGTATCAAATTGCAAGATTATATAGCAAATTAATACGCCCAAAGTCGAGGGCGTGTACAAATTTACTAAGTTATTATTTGGGTGGAGTGTCAAGAAGACTAGATGGTGATGGTCGGAGCGTTATTTATAGGGAAAGACACATTAAAGTTTCTGCTGATGACAGAAAAATAATGAGTTTATTTAGCATTTTATAGTAAAGAATGAACTCTAACCCATGGTAACCAACATATTAAAACAAATGCAATTTCTGACAAAACTAAATCATGACGTGCATGATGATGCAGCTCACTTACATTTTGACAAGATAATCTTATATATATAAAAATAAGTTGTTTGTCTGTTGACTGACGTCATGTTTGTGTGTCGACTGACGTCATGTTTGTCGACTGACGTCATTATAAGGATTGAGCTGTATGTCGTCATGAAGTTGTTCGTCGACTGACGTCATGTTTGTCGACTGAAGAAATTACAGACCGGGACACCGGGACACAAATGACGACCGGGACACTCAAAAAGAAATTACAGACTGGGACAACGGGACACAAATAACGACCGGGACACAGGGAATATAAATGACGACCGGGACACAGGGACACAGCTACAACGGGGAGGCCGGGGGGCACAGGGGGGATATATAAATGACGACCGGGACACAGGGAATGTTCGATTAGCAATCACCATCAACAAAGCTCAAGGACAATCATTATAATAATCAGGTATAGATCTGAATACGGATTGTTTTCCCCATGGACAATTATATGTTGCATGTTCAAGAGTCGGTAAACCTGACAATCTATTTATATGCACAGACAATGGGACAACGAAGAATGTTGTATATTCGCAAGTTTTACAAAGATATATATATCTATCTATATTCACAGGTGGGACTCAGGGACACAACTACAATGGCGCGTAACTAATATGGCGCGAAAAAAAGCTAAAAAAAGGAAAAAATCTAAAAAGAAAAAAAAAGAAAAAAAGGAAAAAAAATAAAAAAGGTAAAAAACTAAAAAGAAAAAAACACTGGGACACAAATGACGACCGGGACACAGGGAATATAAATGAAGACCGGGACACAGGGAATGTTCGATTAGCAATCACCATCAACAAAGCTCAAGGGCAATCATTGGAATAATGAGGCATAGATCTGAATACCGATTGTTTTTCCCATGGACAATTATATATTGCATGTTCAAGAGTCGGTAAACCCGCCAATTATTTATATGCACAGACAATGGGACAGCGAAGAATGTTGTATATTCGCAAGTTTTACGAAGTTAAAAACATATATATATATATATATATATATATATATATATATATATATATATATATATATATATATATATATATATATATATATATATATATATATATATATATATATATATATATATATATATATATATATATATATATATATATATATATATATATATATATATATATATATATATATATATATATATATATATATATATATATATATATATATATATATATATATATATATATATATATATATATATATATATATATATATATATATATATATATATATTCACAGGTGGGACATAGGGACACAACTACAATGGCGCGTAACGACTTACGCGCGCGGGGGGGGCTTGGGGGGGCGTGAAGAACCCCTCTAACTAGATGTTGAGGTGGCGCGAAGCGCCACCCCAACAGCTAGTACAACATAAGTACCTTTGATTATTTATAGTAGTCGTGGTTGCAGCAGTTGCTACAACCTAGTAAGGAACCGTGGTTACAGCGGTAGCTGCAAACTAATGAGGGACGAACCACGGCCCATAACGACCAAATAACGGCCTGAAACCCCCTAAAAATGGCACTAAATCAAAACAAAGAGTAGAACATTGGAATTGCCTTGGCCAAAAATCCTACGCCGGAAACTAATAGTCACTTTAACAAGGAGATAAGGAATATCCCTTGGCTTGAATAATAAACGAAATCCCTTTTTGGCACTGGAAGGACTGATGTGTCCTCTTTCCCCCCTCTCTCTCTCTCTCTGATGCTAGTGGGACACAGGAACATCATAAAAAACTGTTGAATTGCTCATTTTAAAATGAAATTGTTAAATCTAGTATGTTTTGTAATTAATAAAACACAATATCAAAATAAGATTTTTGATAAGCAAGAGCTAAGAGCTCATATGGCACTTGTGACGAGGTCGGAAGAGCCAAGAGCCAAGAGCTCATATGATATGAGCTCTGGGAAAATTCTAAAAATCAATAGATTGCTTTTAAAGAGAAATCAGAGGCTTAATGGCGGTCGGGATTTAAAATAAGAGCTCTGAGTCACGAGGTCCTTCTAAATATCAAAATTCATTAAGATCCGATCAGCCACATGTGAGTTAAAAATACCTCAATTTTTCTTATTTTTCCTCTCCCTTCAGCCCCCCAGATGGTCGAACCGGGGAAACTGACTTTATCAAGTCAATTTGTGCAGCTCCCAGACACGCCTACCAATTTTCCTCGTCCTAGCACGTCCAGAAGCACCAAACTTGCCAAAGCACTTAACCCCACCCCATAGGTCCCCCAAAGAGGATCCAGTCCGGTTACGTCAATCACGTATCTACGACATTTATAAGCGTTCCCCAAGATTTCCGGTTTCCCCTTCCAACTCTCTCCAATGTCACCTGGGATTTAAATGTCATCGGGATTTAAAATGAGAGTTCTAAAGCACAAGATCCTTCTAAAGATCAAATTGCATTAAGATCTGATCACCCGTTCGTAAGTTACAAATACCTCATTTTTTCTAATTTTTCCGAATTGTTCCCCCCCCCCAGTATTTGGGGTCCGGTTATTTCTGTCACATATCTTGGACTTGCTTATTCTTCCCACCAAGTTTCATCTTGATCTTTCCGCTATAAGCGTTTTCCAGGATTTCCGGTCCCCCCCCAGCTCCCCCAAAGAGAGCAGTTCCGTTCCGGTTATGTCAATCACGTATCTAGGACTTGTGATTGTTTTTTTCACCAAGTTTTATCTCGATCCCTCCACTCTAAGCGTTTTCCAAGATTTTAGGTTCCCCCATCCAACTCCCCACAATGCCACCGGATCCGATCAGGATTTAAAATAAGAGCTTTGAGACACGATATCCTTCCAAGCATAAAATTTCATTAAGATCCGATCAGCCGTTCGTAAGTTAAAAATACCTCATTTTTTCTAATTTTTCCGATTTAACCTTCCCCCACTCCTCCCCCCCAGATGGTCGAATCGGGGAAACGGCAATTTCTAATTTAATCTGGTCTGGTTCCTGATACGCCTGACAAATTTCATCCTCCTAGTTTACCTGGAAGTACCTAAAGTAGCAAAACCGGGACAGACAGACAGACCGACAGAATTAGCGATCACTATATTTCACTTAGTAGATACCAAGTGCCATAAAAACTTAATCTCGGAATCTGGGGTATGATGCCATATTTGAGCGACTCTATTGCCTGATTTCCTGCTGTTCGTTCTTTACTATCCCAACTAAGAAAATGCCAAAGGCTTCTTGCTGTGAGTAATATATGCTATTATACAAAGGAGCTAGATACCCTACACACCACCCTGCACACAAAAACGGAAGATAAACCAAAAAAAGTGACTGAGCCATACAACCAAAATATCTATAAAAAAAATAAACAAAAATAAAAAGCTCAACATTAAAAACAGACAAAGAGAAATAGAAAATATGAGAAATAGATTTGAAAGAAATAAAAAGACAACCGAAAGGAACAGTGCTCAAATGATGAGTAAATACCGGAATGATGAAAGCTGTCAAGAAAGAGTTAAGACTGGATCAAATAACCCATAGAGATAAGGATAAACAATGTTGAATGACGGGCTTTTTGGCTGAGAAAAAGGTCATTTAAACCGTACATCATACAGCACAAAAGGGTAAACCAAGTCGAATCTGATTAGTAGAAATAGGTTTACTGTGGAATTATTTTTAGATTGTTCAAACCTTGCCGAACTAAAAATGATTTAGTAGGTAGTGGAATAAAAAACTACGAAATATACTGCATTGAAAGTGTAAGCTATCCAGACATGGTAACTTACCAAGAGAAATTTGTTGTTAAGATTAAAAGCAATAAAGAATTTGAAAAAAAAAGATGTCCAAGAATGTGCGAAAGAAATTCTTGAGGCAAAAACATATTCATGAGAATATTGAAGAAGACGACCCAGAAAATGCAAATAAGGGAGGAGTCATTGACAGAGCTGCAGATGGGTATGGATGATCCTAATGGGCAAAAGCTTTTGTGTCCTTTTAAGCAGTAAAAGTGAATGTGTGATGCCGTTTTATGTTATTCAATGTCTCAAAATTGGATGCAACGCTGAAATTTAATAAAATAAAAAATGCCACAAAAGCAAGTTTTCTAATGAATTTAAAATAAAAAAATATTTGAATGATTAGGTTTGTTAATTGCTGTTCTTTTCTAGGTAAAACTTATTATTATGACGGAAAACTGATTTGACAGCTCAACTTCATGACTTAGCATTCCAAAATCTATTCAACTGATTTTCTGTTCTTTTACAGATGAAAGTAGCTATCCATAAAACAAAAATAACAAGAGCTAAGAGCTCGTATGGCACTCGTGACGAGGTCGGAAGAGCCAAGAGCCAAGAGCTCATATGGTATGAGCTCTGGCAAAATTCGAAGAATCACTAGATTGCTTTAAAAGGGAAATCAGAGGCTTAATGCCAGTCAGGATTTGAAAAAAGAGCTCTGAGACACGACATCCTTCCAAACATCAAGTTTCATTAAGATCCGATCACTCCTTCGTAAGTTAAAAATACCTCATTTTTTCCTAATTTTTCAGAATTACCACCCCTCCCCCCAACTCCCCAAAGAGAGTGGATCCGTTCCGGTTATGCCAATTATGTATCTAGTACTTGTGATTATTTTTCCCACCAATTTTCATCCCGATCCCTCCACTCTAAGCGTTTTCCAAGATTTTAGGTCTCCCCCCAACTCCCCGCAATATCACCGGATCCAGTCGAGATTTAAAATAAGAGCTCTGAGACACGATATTCTTCCAAACATCAAATTTCATTAAGATCCGGTCACTTCTTCGTAAGTTAAAATTACCTCATTTTTTCTAATTTTTCAGAATTAACCCTCCCCCCCAACTCCCCCAAAGAGAGCATATCCGTTCCGGTTATGTCAATCACGTATCTAGGACTTGCGATTATTTTTCCCACCAAGTTTCATCCCGATCCCTCCACTCTAAACATTTTCCAAGATTTTAGGTCCCCCCCCCCCAACTCCCCGCAATGTCACCGGATCCGATCGGGATTTAAAATAGGAGCTGAGACACGATATCCTTCCAAACATCAAATTTCATTTAGATCCGATCACCTGTTCGTAAGTTAAAGATACCTCATTTTCTTAATTTTTCCGATTTAAGCGTCCCCCACTCCCCCCCCCTGAATGGTCGAATCGGTGAAAAGACAATTTCTAATTTAATCTGGCCTAGTTCCTGGTACGCCTGCCAAATTTCATAGTCCTAGCTTACCTGGAAGTGCCTAAAGTAGCAAAACCGGGACAGACCGACAGAATTTGCGATCGCTGTATGTCACTTGGTAGATACCAAGTGCCATAAAACCCCCCAAAAAACAGAATTTTAGGAGAGGTTTGGAACTTGCTCTTACTTGGATGTAACATTGAAGTTTACTAAAATTTAAATTTTCCCAAACAGGAATTTTTACAACAAAATATTTGGATGAGCCGTTTCCTAATTCCAGTAGGGTATTTTTTTCGAAGTAATAATATGATGAATGACAAAAAATAGATAGATCATTAATGATCAGAGAGGTCTAAAAATTTGCGCAAGCCGAGGCTTGAGATTTAGTAAAATGCTATTCATAAGTCAAAATATACCAGCTGAAGAAGCATCCGCAATTGTTAAAGAACTCGAGTCAGGTATTTGCAAAGTCGGATTTTCTGGGGATGGGCCAGATTCTTATGATTTTGGATTTATTGTGAAAGAACAACCATGTCATAATGAATTCGTATTTACAAATAAAACCAATTATTTTCCAACGGACCCGACTGAAACTGGGATCTGAAATAAACGGATTTCTTCAATTGACCATTCCGGTGACCAATTGACCGCAGAGAAGCCTGACGGGCTGAATTTACAAACAGACAAAGGTGTGGAGGAAGCTTCGAATCAGATGAACGATACAGCCTTTCAAAATGACAAGAAACAATATACAAACACTAATCATGCTAAGTACTTGAGAATTCAGACCGATGAAAAGTGTCTTAACTGTAATATATGCAAATAGGGTTTCAATCGAAATAGTGTTCTTGCTGCACGTCTTGGAACTACTACACTGAAAGCAAAGACCATTCAACCTGAAAGCGGTTCAGCCGAATCTGTTTTCCAAAAACCCGAGAAAACGAGTTGGTATCTCAGAATCAGCTATAATTAAATAGTTGGTTTTTGTTTCAAAAGATTGAGAAGAAAAATCACTTATATCGTTGCGCTTATTGTTATTGGCTTAAGGTGAGCCGTTCCCGAGATGAAACGGAATAAATGTCAGTTTCGGCAATACCAACTGAAAAAACTGGAACACAGGTAAGATATGGCAAACTGACTCAGCATGAATAAGAAATGCGACTTTCGCCAAAACATATGTCATCTGAGAGACAAATTTTAATTTCTACAATTAACAGTGGGTCTTAAAATAAAATATTACAAAACATCAGTGAGAGGTCTCACGCAGCAACAAGCTCCTTGGAATTTCAGTTTTTAACCTTCGGAGGCAGAGGCTGCTTCGCAACAAGCTGTGATCTTAGCTAAAGTACTAGGTGCCTCAGCTCTGTTACAGCTTCCTTATAACACCTTTCACATATGCCATATCTACTCTTGGCATGAAACGGTAAGGCCATTCCACGTCTTTTATTTTTGCTCACTGCTACTTTGGCAACTCAACTGCTGTGCTAGAAGGCAAATGAGGCAGCAACTTTTCCACAACGCTCAATGCTGACACACTGGGCAATGGCCTCAATAGGCTAGTCTATGGTGTAATCAAGGCTACAGCAATGTCAATCAGACCATTCGAGAGATATATTTTCTTACACATGATAGCGTTTGTAGCTCAGTTCCGACAAAATTATTATTTTCGGCAAAACCACTTTTAGGCGACGATATACGACTGAGGTTTTAGTGAGAAAGGCAACCTCACTAAACGAATGAGAATCCATAGTGGTGAAAAGACATTCAAGTATGACACATGTAAGCCGAGTTCTAATACAAAAAGTATTCCCTTACTGTACACATGAGAACCCTTGCTGGTGAAAAACTATTCAAATGTGACATATGTAAGCGGCAGCCAGAATTGTAGTCTTACTACTTATATAAGAAGCCACACCAGTTGAAAGTCATACAGTTGTGACACATGCAAGGGAGACTTTAATGTAAAAAAAAAAAAAATCTTACTGTACAATTGAGAGCCCACACTAGTGAAAAGCCATACAAGTGTGACAAATGCAAAAAAAGAACATTTCACAGAAAGATAATCTTACAAAACACCAAAGGATGTACAACAGTAAAAAGCCATATAAGTGTGTCATATTGTTACGAGAGTTTAAGCCATCGTGGCAATCATGCTAGACACACGAGAACCCATGCAGGTGAAAGTCATACAAATGTGAAAACTTGAAACAGCTGACAATCCACACCAGCAAAAAACCACATGTGCTTGAATAAGGCAAGAAGAACTTTTCTCAGATAAGTAAAATCAACAAATACCTAACAATAATGGTATTTAAGTGTGAAAGACATAAAAAGAGCTTCAATTCCAAAAATCGTTCAACACTTGACATTTCACCACGAGGAATGGTCATATATAATAGACATATATATGAAGCGCTTCAGTCAGGATGATAATCGTATTAGTCAAATGAAAATTTTAAGGCCTACTAGTCAAAAGCCATACAATTGAAGTACGCTAAAAAAAAAATTAGCCTGAAAGCCTTAGATGGTAGTACTACTACTACTAACTCACTGTGGCACAAAACCTCCTGAGGCCAACACAGCTGCCCACGCTCCTCCTCCACCCCATTTATTTAACCTTTACACCTTATCCCTCCCAAGAAGTTTCGAATTCCTTTTTGTTGTGATTACACATTCTTAAGTCTATTTGTTTTAGTTTTGTTTCTTCGTTCATAGTAATTTCTGTAATCAACATTGAATTGTTATCAAATATTACACTTTTAATCAATATTTTAACCTCTTTTCTATAGCGAAAAATAAGATAAAGTGTATCATATTTAAGCGTCCATAAAGGGCTTATCATCGGATTTCCGAGTAAAACGACTATTATATTCGGAAACAGCGATCACCTGTTCGTAAGTTAAAGATACCGGAAACAGCGGTATATATTCGGAAACTATATTCGGAAATTATATTCGGAAACAGCATAAAAACGGCATCGAATGACATGTTTACCAAATTCATAGCTCAGTAACAAGAATATCTCGAAATTTACTGTAACGGAGTAGCTATTACCACTTCTCACAAATGAATGTTCAATTTCTAATAACCATATTTCAGTTCTTGAGGGAGAAGGGTTAGGTTGGAAGTGACAAATAAATGAACATTTTTCCCCTGTGTATTTTCTCCTATATACACTTTTGATCTCTGTCCTATCACAACAGTTTTAACAGGCAATGAGGTTTCTGGAATACTGTATACGTGTAGGCACTATCATGTCATCTACATTACCACAGTATTTTCCCAAAAACTGGAATTATCAATTGGCACCCTGTTTTTAGTTAGCTGTTAGTTTCCAGCGTATCGAAATTAGCAAGCTACTATACTGACTCCGCGTCGAAGAAGGCCCAACCCGAGTACCGAAAAACATATTTTAGTTTGACTTCTTTCAAAATGAAACCTCACATTTGGAAATGTAAATGGTCAGACCAATTGTCTGATAAATACTGTAAATTTATGAAAACATTTTCCAAACTACGAATAGCTCATCTTATATTAAAAAGTCATCACTGTCGCTTAGAATGGACAATTGGTCCTCTTAAAATACAGCTCTTTGAAAAATAGGCTTGGGCTGGGAGGGTAGTTCTGTTGTAGGTAAAAGCTTAAGTGATACCCCCCCCCCCCGATTCAATCCAATAAAGACCAGGTATTTCAGTATTTGAAGCACCAAGACCATCAAAATAAACACATATTTACCTCCTGAGCCCATACTAGGTCTATTCATACCCAAAACCTTCCTTGGTTTTTCGTTTGGTTGTTCAAAAATTATGAAGTTTTTAGGCGGTTCCGCATGTTCTTCAGTGTTGCAATACTGAACCGAGAAAATCAATAAGCAAAAATAATTAGTTATTTAATAAGACTGTAAATGCTTTTTGTCCGTAAAAATTCAAACATTGACAATCTGTTGATTCTCAAAGACAATTATACCTTCAAAGGAAAGCATCCCATTCTGAAATTGTTTGGTTCCATTTGTTTTTGGCTTATTTGCTGTTGATTTCTCACCCATGTTTCTTTTTTTTTAATCTGATGCCCGCTATTACCAAATATTGCACCATAAAAAACAGGGAAGGGGAGAGGGGTTTTAGGACCCACGGGACCACTTTATGCCTCCGATCAAACTGACTGAAATTCCTTGTAGTGGCCTCACTGAAATACATGCATAAATACATATGTATTTTTTAATACCTAGAAGGCGTTTTTTTTTCCTGCTGAAACGCTGCAAGATTGCAGGATTCTGAATAAAATAAGAACCAACATGTCTACAATTCTGCTACGAAGTTTCCACTGATGGAAGGAGATTTTCAGAGGGCTCTGGGACCCAACCTGGTCGTCCATTTATACCGGTTGTAAATCCTTGCCAATTACAGCTTATACAAGATAAAAATACCAAGCTTTGTGCTAAAAAGCAGGGACCGGAAGTGACAGGGTGCTTTTGGATGGTCGACAAGCCAAATTTAATCTCTGATAGAAGAGAATAAGAATTCTTACGCGATTCCAGTTGAAGAAAGGTCAAACCTGCCCGTCTTTCTGCAAATATATATATATATATATATATATATATATATATATATATATATATATATATATATATATATATATATATATATATATATATATATATATATATATATATATATATATATATATATATATATATATATATATATATATATATATATATATATATATATATATATATATATATATATATATATATATATATATATATATATATATGTATATATATATATATATATATATATATATATATATATATATATATATACATATATTTATATATATATATATATATATATATATATATATATATATATATATATATATATATATATGTATATATATATATATATATATATATATATATATATATATATATATATATATATATATATATATAGGGGTGTGTTAGGGTATAGGAGGCGTCACGGGCCCTAGACCTAGCATGATCCTAGTTTATACAATGTGAAATATTCAAATCCATCAATTAAAGCTTGTCGGTGGGAGGGATGCAGGCGTGAAAAATGAGTCATGTGATCAATTTGTGCTTTGATCATAGGGATTGAAAATTATTGCACATTTCTAATTCATACAAGGTGCGACCAAATCGCATTTCTGACATAAAAAAAACTGGGAGTCAAGGAGCGCTTGAAATTTTGCGATATGTACTTCTACAATAAGTTTGTCAGCTTCTCAAAATTAGATTTATTTCGTCAACAAATTTTGTACAAAAAAAAAAAAAAAAAAAAAAAAAAAAAAAAAAAAAAAAAAAAAAAAAAAAAAAAAAAAAAAAAAAAACTGAAAAGATGTAAGATGGTAGCTGATCAAGGATTTTTGTTCAGCTTTAACGAAATAACTCTACCTATCTCCGGTTACCCGATACAACGTAGCTTTTGACCTACAAGTACAAATACTGGAAAAGCGAAAGCTTGAAAGAACAACGTCGGATAGGCCTCTACATAGCATACAATAGAACTTTACTTCAACTCAAACACTGGCTCAAAGCGCTGGCTCAAGGAAAACAAAGACCATTTATTTTGTCCTCACACTACAAATTCTGAACAAGCTACATTACTGAACTAGCTACTACAATTCTAGCTTATTGGAGATGAACTTGTATATATAGCCTTCAATATCAAAATTTGAACCGATACATCGATATATCAGTATAGAACACTTTCCGACAGTACAAACGACTCAAAACAATCTCATTGGGATGCTTTCTTCAATACAACAAGCGTAGTAAATGATCAGAAAAGAGTGAACTTTCAACATACCATCAAACTTTTTTTCCTTTTTGCACTAATCAAACAGTTCATGGTAAGGAACTGTCGTAAGGAGCGACCCGGCTCAATAGTAAACGAAACTCTAAGAAACGGAATTTCGATGCTAAAAGATACATCAAAAGAATCGAATTTTCACGCTTATTCTAAATATATAAGCTTCAATTAATTTAGTCTTTTTCATCAAAAGTTACGAGCCTGAGAAGATTTGCCTTATTTTGGAAAATAGGGGGAAACATCCCCTAAAAGTCATAGAATCTTAACGAAAATCACACCATCGCATTCGGCGTATAAGAGAACCCTATAGCAAAAATTTCGAGCTCCTATCTAAAAAAATGTGGAATTTCGTATTTTTTCCAGAAGACAAATCACGGGTGCGTGTTTATTTGTTTTTTTTTTGTTTTTTTTTCCCAGGGGTCATCGTATCGACCAAGTGGTCCTAGAGTGTCGCAAAAGGGCTCATTCTTACGGAAATGAAAAGTTCTAGTGCCCTTTTTAAGTGATCAAAAAAATTGGAGGGCACCTAGGCCCCCTCCCACGCTCATTTTTTCCAAAAGTCAAAGGATTAAAATTTTGAGATAGCCATTTTGTTCCGCATAGTCGAAAATCATAATAACTATGTCTTTGGGAATGACTTACTCCCCCACAATCCCTGGGGGAGGGTCTGCAAGTTACAAACTTTGACCAGTGTTTACATATAGTAATGGTTATTGGGAAGTGTACAGACGTTTTCAGGGGGATTTTTTTGGTTTGGGGGCGGGGTTGATGGGAGGGGGCTACGTGGGAGGATCCTTCCTTGGAGGAATATGTCATGAGGGAAGAAAAATTCAATGAAAAGGGCGCAGGATTTTCTAGCATAATTATAAAAAAAAATAATGAAAAAATAAACATGAAAAAGTTTTTTCAATTGAAAGTAAGGAATAGCACTGAAATTTAAAACGAACAGAGATTATTACGCATATGAAGGGTTCTAAAAATACTTTAGCATAAAGAGCGAGGTATTTAGGAGGAGATAAATACCTCGCTCTTTATGCTAAAGTATTTCTAGTAATTTCAACTATTTATTCTACGGCCTTTTTGATTCAGGGGTCATTCTTAAAGAATTGGGACAAAACTTACGATTTAGTGTAAAGAGAGCGGTATTAACGAGGGTACAAACCCCATCGTACACATAATAAAAATATAAGAATATAAAGTTTGTTACGTAAGTTAATTCTTAAGTAACGCACATTTTTACTAATAAAAACGTTCGTTAAAAATTAAAAGTTCTAGTAGCCTTTTTAAGTAACCGAAAAAATGGAGGGCAACTAGGCCTCCTTCCCCACCCCTTATTTCTCAAAATCGTCTGATCAAAACTAAGAGAAAGACATTTAGCCAAAAAAAAATTAATATACAAATTTCATTTCAATAATTTATGTGCGGAGAGCCAAAATCAAACATGCATTAATTCAAAAACATTCAGAAATTAAATAAATAAACTAGTTTTTTTTAACTAAAAGTAAGGAGCGACATTAAAACTTAAAACGAACAGAAATTACTCCGTATATGAAATGTCTTGTCCCCTCCGCAATCCCTCGCTCTTTACGCTAAAGTTTGACTCTTTGCCACATTTCTACTTTTTAAAACAATTAAAAGCTTTAGCGTAAAGAGCGAGGGATTGCAGAGGGGACAACCCGTTTCATATACGGAGTAATTTCTGTTCGTTTTAAGTTTTAATGTCGCTCCTTACTTTCAGTTAAAACAACTAGTTTTTTTATTTAATCATAATTATGAATCACACAGAAAAGATAAATAAAACCTCAAAATACCTGACTTAGGGTCGAGTCTTAATATTCCTTTGTAAGCATCAGCAATTAATATATTTCCTTGTCCATCACTCCGCAGGCCCAGAGGTCGGCCACAGTTTTTAGCATCCCATTTGTATTCTATAAAAACAAAGTTGAAAGTTTCCTGTACTTTTCACAAGTGTAATCCAGGCAAAATTATTTAATAAAAATGGTGGCATTTCCTAGGTTTTATCAAAAATTATGGATATATAAATATATAGATGTATTTTATACTTTTTATATACACCATATAGATTTGGTTCTATGCTTTCAATTTAGTTCAGATTATTTCGAATGGAAATAAAGCTTCTGGAAATAAATTCTTGCGATGAATTTTGAACCAAAGCTTGAGTATTTAAGAAATGACTGTTTGACTCATATACAAAATATGAGCAGGGCATCTGAATATGATAATCGTTTTTGACAGATCTTGCATGATACACTGTTTTTCTCATCACTTTGCGAAGTTGTTCAGTCCCGTCCAATTTCCCCTTATCCAGGAAAAACGATGGTTACTTAATAGTATACAGCTATGAAAAATCTACAGGGTAAACAATATAAAACAATGAAAATTAACTTCATTAGCAGGAAATGATGCTTGAACATTAACAATGTCGTCGTCACAAAATTTTCATTATACCTTATTATGGAGTTTTTAAGGCAAGTTTTGTATATTAATATATCGAATAATCTGTTTCATATAAAATTCTATTAAAAAAATGACTGATTTCGATTATTTTATCCAAGCAGGATTTGATACAATAATATTAAATTGTGTTTATTAACAACAAAGACGACACAAGAGAGGCGAAATTCCATAGGTAACGCTTGCCCAAGGAACTTGTAGCTAGGATAAACATTCCTTAAAAATTTTGCCTGGGAAACAACATTTAGTAATGTAAAAAATGAAAAAACGACACATACAGAAGTCAGATAGAATGTGGGACTTTCTTCTGAAAATTATAACGGTAACTCTGCTGGTGTTTCATCAGATTTTATATGGGTTGGCGTCATTAAAAAAAAAGAAAAAAAAAGAAAATAAACACAAACAACATAAACACCCCTTACAATCTTATTTATTTCAACCACATTTTCTGCTGAGTCGTGTACCTTTTCGTTTAAATACGAACGCTTTCTAATTTGAAAATCCTCAGCAAAATAAATAAACGTTACTCGACCCCTTTTAAGGAATCGTACCTCGCAAAACTGACACAGGCTTAAGAATACAAAGAAAGAATGCAAAGAAAGCAGAGATAAAAGACAATTACCACAGTGTCCAGTCCGAGCAACTACTTCGTACTTTCTTCCTCCATCAACTATTTTTAGAATAGCACCTCCTTGAATACCTGTATAAACTTCAGATACTCCATGCTGAAAAAAAAATTATTTAAAATTTTATAAAATAGAATATGCGTAAAAGAATATTCTTTTCACGTTGAGCAAAATCAAGTGAAATTTCTCCCTCTTCCGGAAAATTCCTAGCAAAAAGATTACACGCTTACTGATAATGATCATTATCTTTTTGAAAGTATTTGAAAAATTCCCAGTGAAGAGTTACCCTCCTGTATAAAACTCCTCTTTCGGAGCACCAAACCTACCTCCCCAAGCTTAAAATTCCAGCCACGGCAAAAAGTGTAGCAATGCATGCATGATATACATTTGATTTTGTGTACATAGATATATGTGCAAAGTTTAAGTAGCTTCAAGTTCCTGTGGCCTTCTGAAGTAACAAAAGAGGATATGTCACACAAAAGTGTCTATTCCTGCTGATTCGGATTCGAATATTATTAGCTTGAAGAGGGGGGGGGTACAAATAGGAAACCCTACAGTATGAGACTCCAGTTTTCATCCAAAATGAATCTGGATGAATACATTTGCTGGTAACAAGGAACTGAAGTGGTGACCAGTTTCTATATCATTTTTAATGAAAAAGACAGTTTTTTAAATATCGAAGCACAGGGACAAGAAATCGATCTTAAGCATAACAGCAAGGGTTTGGTAGTGGCCACAACCCCTTCTTTCGGTTTTAGTTGTAACCTGTCATATTGTGCACGGAGTAAAACACACATTACTGACAAGTCGAAACTTCCATAGCATACCAATTATGCTTCCACTAGACATTGCTGATATTTGGGCCTAGCATTGGAAGCATCGTAACTGACCGTAAATTTCATATCTTCTTTGAGAGAATTCTAGAAGCTGGTAAGTCTACTGAAGAAGAAACGACTTCGTTGGCGTGTTTGCGAAGGAACGTCTTGATGACTTTCTTTGGCCTCTTCCTCTTGACTCCTCGCAGAGGTAGTGGTTTACAACATAAGATAAGAGTATGTTTTTTATTATTATTAATTTATGGGCAAAGAAGTTATCTTCTTATTTACATCTAAAGGAAGTGCTTGGCAGCTTTACATGACTCAAGCACTCTTTTTGTGTTAGGAAATGGAGTTCCCCAACCACTTCTGTGGCACATCTTTGGACTCCTTAACAAGAAGCTTTGTAATTCTCATAAAATGGATGTGCCGACCCCAGTCTCAATTCAAACTAGAGGGTCATTTGCATGCCCAGCTGGTTTCAACACGGGAAAAACCCATGAAGCATAACAAGAGGTCATAACAATTTAATAATTGGGCTTCGGGACCAAAGCACGAGGTTGTAACTTTCTCCGTTGAAAACAATTTGTGCCGGGAAGGCAGGGAATAGAGCAGAGAATTTTAAAATTGCTTGTCATGAACTAATGTTCAAAACCTAAACATATGCATTTGAAATCGACTGAAAGAAAGGACTATGTTACAATCTACATACTCTCATATAATTGCTGGAACTGATCAAGAAACGTGTTTGTAAGTACAAAGTACTTCAAGTTTTTATTAATTTTCAATTTGTTAATTTTCGTTTCAGTCATTCAGTCCTTTCAGTAGTCAATTTATGGCTCATTTTTTCATCTGGTCACCAAGAATCGCTGAACACCGAGGTTGAAGTTGGTGTTTCAGCAGGTTTCAGATTCTTTCAGCCACGACTTTGTAAGTAAAGACTAATTTGCATGCAAAGAGTTTATTTATGTTCATAGTATTTGGTTGGATCAAAAGGATCAACAACATTGGCACAGGAATTGAATCTAAGATGATCATAAAAAAGGATACGTAGATCTCTATTCTCACTGAATACCTCAAGCTAAATACTAGTAAAGGTGCATCCAAAGTTTCCGAACCAAAAGCGCACCAACCAGTAGTGACTCCATGCGTAGAATGTTTCTAAAACTAGCTCATATAATTAGTCAAAATAATTCTCAATTTGTGTTTTAAGACCAAACTTCTTTCGTCTTCTATGGTCTTCTTGAAGTCATTTAATTTCGCTTTCCCACGGTATATACAAAGGTATTAAGTATTTGAGCACTGATATCAGATATCAGTCAATTGACTGATATCAGATAGAAAATTATTGTAATAGATTCACTTACAACTCCTCCAGTATGTTCAGAATTAGTATATATAGTTGATAGTTCTGTAGTGTGCAAACACAATCATTAATAAACATGTTTAAAAAAAAAGTCACTGAACGATTAATAGTGCGAACGAACTGACATTTAAAAACACTAAGGATATTTTAATCAGGTTCTGTAGACTAATCTCGGTAGGTTTCACTGAAGCACTTGATTCCTTAGACACACCCTAAGCCCTGGAAAATAAAGAAAGTGCAGCCTAAAAATGTAAATTTTTCTAGTTTTTACCATACCCCTAGAAACAATGTTCTGAATCCCCCTCTCTAATGACTGTATTATTTTTTGCACCTACGGTTAAGCACTGCTTGCTAAGGGTATTCGTAACTTTATGTCTTCAACCCAAGCTCTGGAGTCTCAAGCCTAGCATCTTATGTATCTGCATATGCACTGCTGTTTGTAAGTTGAAGTGAACTAGCATACAATAGTTTGATTTATGTGAGTCAAGTCAAACATATATAAAATTGGATCAATTACTGAACATGCACCAATCACTCGGTGGGAAACATGTCGAGAATTTTTTGGTGTTTGCTTAGATGCACGGGTGTTAAAAACTGTCTTGGGCATATACTAAAATTAAATTAGTCGAATTTACTTTCAAAAATTCTTAATCCTTTGATGGCAAAAAGTCTTTTTTGTCATTTTTACAGTTTTTTTAAGTTTTTTTTGGACTAGCAGTTATTATTGAGGATTATTTTCATAACTATCAAGTAGGAATGAATCAGGTATTTTGATAGTCAAAGCTAAAAAAAAAGTGTAAAAAGTGATTAGTTAGGATTGGCTCCAAAGCGGTTCGTTGGCTCGTTTTTTCCCTTTGAGTGGAAAATTTGAGTAAAGAAAAAGCTATAGTTTTAAATTATAGTTTGGAATATACTCAATTTTTAGTAAAATTCAAAAAAAAAGAAAATTCTTAAAAAGAAAACTAATAAAATCCAAAACTGTGATATTTACCCGATAGCAATCCCATTGGAACTATTAATTGCATCGAAAAATGATTTAGGTTGTGTAATAATAAGTAATTTTTCCTGCTGGAAATAAAAGTCACCCTACCCCAAAAATAACGTAAAAATCATTTTCTTACAAATTATTTGGTTTTAGCTGTTTTGAAGAAATTGCTCCCCCCCCCCTATTACAAAAAAAAAACTTTGTACCTACCTGAATGAGAGTTAACCTATCATTTACTTATAACTACCAATAAAGGTGTCAAATTAACTAAATTATAATAAAAATATCTGAAGCTGTAAACAAACGAACGTTTTTTCGTTTTGCTTAATGATTTGTTATTATTTTTGCTAAAGTTTTTTGTTTAAGCACCTGAGGCAGCTTACAGTATTTGTTTAAATTATTCATGCTTGTAGAAGTAGAAAATGCATAGATTTTCAAAAGATATACCAAACTCGACATTTTTTTGAATGTTTTACAGTTCTATAAACAAACCAATATGTGCCAAGTCTGTGAATATGCACCAACTGAAAGTTTAATTTCTTGTAAAATTGGGAGGTGCCACGGGATACCCCAGGGTTATGTGCCTTATCTCTCTGTCTAATAAATCAACTATAGAATGGATATTCACCTTTGGATCTTCAATTTCAACAACAGATTCTGGTCCATGAATTTCTCCAACAAAAAGATTTTGCGCAGATGCTAGAAGATTATTGCTACTCAAATGTCCAGATGCACTAAAAGGCTCTGGGAGTCTAAAAGGAAAATAAATACATGCAGATAAATGCTTTATGGTAGCAGATTATACAAATTTATTGTAAGTTTTTTTTGTAAATGAATTTTAGGAAAAAAATACAAATGAACTATGTTTTTAGTGTAAATTCTAATAGAAGATTAATTGATTGATTTAATCTTGAAGAAATCATTTCATTTATCATGCAAATTTTTACTGGTTACGAGCTCCACATAAGACAATGCTTTGAAGTTCTATTTAGATAATACTCTATGTTTTGGCTATGCTTAGACAGAATGGAGAACAACCCTTCACCTTTACCCAATGAAATCCAATGGGATCCAATCACCACTGCTCGTCAGAACTAACAACAACTGGGAAATACTTGCAAGCAACTTAAAAAGAGCTTTGTTTGACCAACTGTTACGACTGGTTACGTACACGTACAGTTACGAACTGGTACGGAATAGCAATAGCAAAGATGAGACATTCACAATTGTTTTTCCTTTTCGGATCAGGTTCGTGGCAACAACGCACAGTCCCCTTGACCCTCGGGACAATTGCTAGGAGAACAGACTTGTTTTGCTGGCTCAATTTTTTGTTTATTAGGTTAGTTGGCAGACAGAAATATCCTTCGTAAAATAAATGAAAGAAAACAAGGCATGATGTTACTTATATCACAGCTAAAATATTACAAATTATAAAGAAACTTTCACCTTTCAGCTATTTTTCCTTTGTTCCATATATTAGTTTAAAAGATCACAGGAAAGCTTATATGTATTCCAAACACTAGAAAATATCGTTTTCTTGTGTTTTTTTGGGTTAAAACTAGTACATTGCGGTATCAGCCATAAATTCTGTAATCAACAAATTTGTAATCAACCTACTTAGTAATTTCGTTGAATGTAAACAAAAAAGCGAAACATGTTGTTTAGTTGCTTTGATTTTGGACTTCCAAATTGCAATATTAGCCACGTACTTGAAAGCAACAAGTTCAAATATTCCTGTACAATAACTTTGATGAACATCAAACACTATTTTAAAATCTGAATTCTAGCAAGCTTTTATTCTGGATTTAGATTTCATAAATTGAACATCAGATTCATTATCAACAAGTATAGAAGGCCTCAAATACCAACTTTGATGGAAATTAAACATATTTAAGAAATAAGAAATAACAGCCCCAATTTCAGCCATTTGAAGTCTATATTGTAACAATCCTCAGGCTAGTAAAAAAAAAGATGTCTGTATTTTGTTTTGGAAAAGAACAAAAATGGTGACCACCCTGAACTGTGGTCACGTTATTTTTTCGTTTTCTTTGTTATTAAAAAGTAAGATGAAAAAACAAAGTTTTTGGACAAAAAATAAGATGTAAAAACAAAAAAAAAAGAAAATTGAAATGCATATAGAAAGTCATTTTAAAACAAACAATAATTACCAAACCTAAAACCAAAAAAAGAACAGAAAAAAACGACACAAACCTAGAAAGAACAAGAATCTCAATGGATAAGATAGTCAAACATAAATAAATAAATAATAAATAGAAGTCATGCATGAATCGAAGAGAAATTAAAACAACTTCACTTACCTTGGTAGTATTATTAGTAAAGACGGTGGGAACAGTGAAGATGTTAAAAGTAGAATAGGTTAGGCTCAGGGTATTTTCTCACATTTAAAAAAAATTGGAAGAATAGGAAGATAAGTCTGCAAACCAAGATTAGAATATTGGAAGCTACGGTGCTGACAGTGGTCAAATATGGCTCTGAAGCATGGGCACTCCGAAAAGCGGACGAAAATTTACTATATGTTTTCCAGAGAAATTGCCTACAGATTGTTCTGGGTACCGGCTTACTGACCGTATTTCAAATAGTAGATTGTAAGAAAATTGTGGTTTAATCCCGCTTTCTAGGGCTATAATGAAAGAAAGGCTGAGATGACTAGGCCAAGTTCTGCAGATGAAGGATGACAGATTGCCGAAGATTGTCCTTTTTGGCCAACCGTCCGGGGCTACACGGAAAGCAGGTCGTCTTCGTCTGGATTGGGAAGATGTCATAAATAAAGATTTAAAGGAAATGGAAACTTCCTGGGAGGGTGTAAAGAGGGAGGCATTGAATAGATTAGGTTGGAGCAAGAGCTTGCGTAGCTGTGTTGGCCTCAGGCGGCTTGGTGCTGCAGTGAGTTATTAATAGTAGTAGCAGTAGTAATGCTTCTCTTCCTTCTTTATTAAATTAAAAGGTATGGTGTGAGTGTAACTAAACCCCGCTCAACTCATTCCACTTAACCTAAACCTCGTCCAACTCATATTTCGTTTATTTCAACCCCATTCAACTTAACATACAGCAGGGATTGAATCGAAATAGGAATCAGTTGAATGAGGGCTGAGTTGCATGGGAATGATATAAATGAGGTCAAGTTGCAAGAGGATTGAGTTGCAAGAGGGTTGAGTTGAATAGGGATGAGTTGAGTGTGGGTTGAGTTAAATGGGTTAAGTTAAGTTACATGGGAACCAAAGCTTAGTCTATAAGAAATCATCAGCTTGATATTCGTAAAACTTCTGCAAGCACCAATCAATCATAGTTAAAATCTTCTATTATTTTGGGCTTTTGAATAAAATTAGGATTTTATATATTGATCTCTTACCATGAAGGGCACTTGTCATGTAGGCGTGAAGGGTTGAAAAATAGCCATAGACAAACTTGATATCTTTTGCTACTGAAAAGAAACACTAAATCTCGCCATTCAGAATTATGATCACAAGTTCAATAAAATTAGGTTTAAGAAAAGTGAAGCAGCATAACATAGACAAATGGCTACACTACTGCATAGACCATGGAACAGTACAATGCACGATCAACAACAAAACTTTTGAAGACAAAATGTGGATGAGGAGGATAATAAATATTTGTTTTGCTGAAATTGCTAGTTAATTACACCTCACGTGAGGAACATTCATAAGGGGACAGGAGAGGGATGTGGGGATTTGAGTGACATCCACTCATATTTCAGGGAGACCTAGAAATAAACATGCAATACAAAATCTTAAAATATTACAAACACCTTTCATATAATTTTGGAATGAACATAGGTCATTCCATTTGTAAATCTTGTCCCATTGAAAATGTTTCTAAGAGCATAAAAACGACTAGACAAATTTTCCATACCTTAGAAAAAAAAAGTAGTATGTAACATCAGGAAGTACGCCCTGTTGTCTTGTTATGATGGCCTAAAGTGTATATTTAAAAAAAGATTTAACTTTTATCCAAAAAGAATTTGCGGTTGAGTATCTGAATACAATAGCAAATGAGTAGGTAAGAATAGCAATTGAACTTACTTGTAGGATGTCAGTTTTTCATATGGAGGAATTCCTGGCAGCACAGCAATTAGACAAAGCACAAGAACTGAGTCTACTAAGCGTCTTAATAACCGAAACATAATCGTTTTTGACTGTAAAATGACAAAATCAGGTTCTTAAGAAGCCTTTAGGTCAAGAAAACAGAATATAAAATGAAAAAAATTTGACAATGAAAAATCAAAATTTATCTTTCTGATTAACTGAATCAGATTACAGTTAAAAAAAACTAGTTTTTTTTATTGAGTTACTAGTAATAATGATAGTGCTAGTAGCATCAGTAGCATTAATGTGTTGCCTTTACAGGTAGTTGCAATAGGAGTAGTAATATTAAAGGTACCTGTGATAGTAGTATTAGTTGTAGCATGCACAAATTGCCTTTAGGTCAGATGATCTTCCCCTTTTAGCATTCTCTGAAAGGTCCAACTTAGTACCCAAATCAATTCTTGAAATACACTCTTTGACAAAGCACAAGCACAAAGCATTTTTTGATTTCGTTTAAATTTCCCGTCAATATTGTAAATGGAGTAGTGTAGCAATAGTAGTAGTAGTAGTGATAGCAATAGTAGTGTTGATAGTTTTAGTAGTAGTGGTAGCATGCAAATATTCCCTTTTTGATCATCTCTCTTATGATTTCCTGAAAATTCAAAGTTAAATATATTCAGTCATTCCCGAGTTGGGCCCTCTTGTAAATCCATATATCATGCACAAAACATGCTTTAATTTAGTTCAACACTCCTCTCAACACTTTCTGAAAGACTCAACTGAATGCCCTTTGTCTTTTTGGAAATTAAAGTTCAAAAATGCATACCTTTCTCAATGACATATACTATATGAAAACAATGAACAAATTGCTTAGCTTACAGCCCTTGTCCAGAGGACTGTGGGGAAGTTGACATCCCCAAATAGATAAGTACTGGAACTTTTAACAATGCTGAACAAAATAGTTCTTTTACAATTTTGATCTAAAGTGTTTTGGAGAATGATAGGCTTGGGGGAGGGGCTGGTTACCCACCTTTCACTTTCAGCCATTAAAAAGGCCACTAGAACTTCCAATTTCCAACCACATGAGCCTTATCTGATCTAAAGTTCATACAGCCACCCGTTCTATAAAAACATTATATGCCTCCAGGCAAAACTTACAACCCTTGTCCCTGGGCTACGAGGGTTGTGCCCACTGTAAAGGTATTGTTACATACTCTTAGGATAATTATGAAGAAAATGGCTATCTCAAAATTTCCATTGGATATATTTGGGGAAAATAGTATGTGAAGGGGGGACTAGTTGCCCTCCAATCACTTTACTCTTAAAAAATGGCGCTATAACTACTGATTTCCAATCCAATGTGCCTTCTCTGAAGTTTACAAAACCACCTTTTCCATAAAAAAAACCTTATATGCCCCTGGGGCATATCTTAATACCCTGAGGGGTGTGGGGTCGTTATCTGCAAACATAATTGCTGGACCAGTCAACTATGCTGAAAAAAAGGCCATCTCAAAATTGTATTGGATGTGTTTGGGGAAATGATGGACATGGAGGGGACTGGTTGCCCCTTAATCACTTCTGACTATTAAAAAGGCACTAGTAGTTTGAATTTCACATAAAATGAGCCTCTTTAGAAGTTTCAATGACAAGTTTTCATATAGAAAGTACCATGGTCTTAAAAAAATAATAATCAATAACACATTTTCCCACATTCCTTGTTACTTAGGCAGCACTATTCAGGGCCAGATCAAGTAGGTGCAGGGCCTGATCAGAATTTTTTTTGTGGTACCCCCTCAATATATTCAATTTTTAAGCAAAATCAAATCCACAAAATAAATAGACATACACACACACACACACACACATATATATTATACACACACACATATATATATATATATATATATATATATATATATAATATATATATATATATATATATATATATATATATATATATATATATATATATATATATATATATATATATATATATATATTGCACTTCCATGTAACGTTTAGCATAGCTGTTTGTGTCACACAATATTTCTTACTAGAGATCTGTTGGGTTATGATTGATCCAATAATTTAAAAGATGTGAAAGGTGTTCTTTAGCATCTCTATTGGGACCTAAAAAGTACATTTGGCCATATGAATATGGCTCAAAATCACCTTCAGGGTTTGTGTGATGGGTTTGCAACTAAATTGACTTTTTGATAAATTTGTCCAGCTATTTTGAAGCTGAAAACATTACAACCATTTCTGGTTTGATGTTGAACTGAATGAATCTAAATCAAAACATGAGTTCCAGTTTTGTATTTGTTTGTGGAACTCTTTAGATAGCAAGGGATGTCCTATAACAGGCCAAAAAAATTCATTTGGAAATTGCTGATGCAGGAATGCAATTCGACCAAGCAGTTAGCAGCCCCCAAGTAAATCATCTTTGCTGGCTACTTTTCCTGTGGGATAATGGAGGATTCCACAGTAAATGCATACAGAGTTAAAGGGTCCCAATGACTTGCACATAACATGTGCATAGTTTATGGTTTCTTTGTAGGCTTTTACTGGGTTTTATGCCACAATTTGTTGGCATCAAAGATTGTGGTGGTGCTGTTTTTCTACCATAATATTTTTTTTTTTTTGGTACTTGTGTACAAAATAGTACATACTTGAGAAGTGAAGCTTGATCAATCCTAATGAAATATACCAAAATATGATGAAAACATGATACTTTAGAAACAAATTTGGGCTATATATTTGCACATTAGAGGAGGGGGTAAAGTAATGCAGGTCTGCATGCAATGTGTGTTAGCTAAAATTATTCTGCATATTATGAAGTAAGAACTGTTTTCTAACTTTCTGCTGTCCAAAAGCTTTATCCTTATCCGCACCCCACCCCCCTAATGTGGAAATATATTGCCCAAATTATATAAGCCCAATGTGTTCTGTCACCATGTAAGCTTGGTGGAAAACCTTAATACAGACAGATAAAACAAGTTTGTTCTCAAGTGAGTACCATTATGTACAAAAATACCTTTTCTTCTTCTGCACTTTCATTTTAGACTTGTTCTGATTCTTACTGTCCTTTAACAGAACAGATCTTTGTTCATGACTGTCATTTTTGAAACTCTTGACACTTGCTTTAGCGTGTCTGCTAACCCTACATTTTTTGTTCTTCACATTTATCTTTCATTTGAGAAATTCTGATCCCTGCTGTTGCTTATAATTCTCACTGCAGATTATCTTCTAACTGTATATTTCCTTCATTCTTGTGGGTGTATATCTTCTAACTACACATTTCTCTGTTCTTCATTTTGATTTTGATTTGTTCTGATCCTCATTGTCACATGTCTTGTAACCCCATATTTCTTTTCTTCACTATCATTTTTGAGTTGTTTGGATTCTTGATGTTACTTATCTTTTAACTGCATATTGTTATGTTCTTTAATTTTGTTTTGACTTGTTCTAATTGTTGGTTTCACTAATATTTTAACTACATATCTCTTTGATCGTTATTTTCGTTTATCATTGCTTCATACATTTTTTTCAGTGCCTTTTGCCTTAGTGGCTTGAATTTGTCTTGTCACTTTTGATGGTCTAGGTTGTTCATTATCACCTTTTGTATGTTTACATTTTTTGGGTTGTTCTCTTCATCTTGCCTCATTTGATGGTCCAATTTGTTCATTTTGAGCTTACGGTTTTGTCCTCTTTTGTTCTTTTTTGTACTCATTTTTTGCTAATGTTAGTTTACATTTATGTCCCCTGGATATTCTGAAACTGCTGAAAATGCCAATTGAAATTTATATCACCAAATAAGGGCACATCAATTTACAGATTTCTAAATTTTTGTTTTGGAAATGCTTCTAAAACAGTTTTAAAATCTATTTTCATTGTGTTTTCACTTTTAGTCAGCATGATTGCTAAACAATTTAGTCTATCCTGATTTACTGCTGATATCACATAGTTTTTTATTGGTTCTAGCCTGGAAAATGATCTCTCTCCAGAAGAGACGCTTACTGGAATTGTAAAGAACATTTCATAATTTTGAGAACCAAGTGTTCATTTTCATGGCGGCATGGGGCCCTTTCAAATACAAGACCCAATTGTTCTAGTCACCCTTCTTTTGGCCCTGGCTCTATTGTGCTGCCTATAAAATTGGTAAGACTCAAAATATTCCTTTCTTAACCAATGAAAAAGGCTGTGTCAATTAAAAACAAACAGAAATTATTTTTGAAAACCTTCTTCTGCAAAAGAAATTTTTCAAAGAAGACTTCATGGCTAAATTAAACCAAAGGTGAACAGAAATAAATTCAAGTATTTGTTTCAAATGTAAAACCTAAAGGAACAGAAATTTAAACAAATAACCAAGCTAAACTCAAAACAAGCTTGCAGAAACGAAGAGGAGTAGGACTGATACCCCATTCTTTTTAAAGACCAAAACATAATTTACATTTTACTGAAAACAAATTTCATCTTAAATGTTTTCTCTTTCTATAACTTTACTAAATCTGAAAATTAATAAAACTTTGAAGAATAAATATCAGTATATATATATCAAACTGTCAATCTACATTCATTTGTTGTTTTTTCCCCAAGAATCTTGTGTATGACAGAATTTTTTTTTCTTTTTATATTATGAAAGATAAAAGTACATGGCTTGAAATAAGGATTATTTTCAGTAAAGTGCAAATTATGTTCTGGTCTTTAGATGGCATAGGACTGTCATCATGATTCCTCTTAGTTTCTGCTTGCTTTGCGTTTGCCTTGGTTATTTATTGTAATTTCTGTATGCTTTGGGATTAATTTATTTATTGATAGTTAATTATTATAGTTTTACATTTGAAAAATTATTTGAATTTATTTCTACTCATCTTTGGCTTCATGCAGCTTGTTAATTTTCTTTCACAAACTTCTCTTGTGAAAGATCTTTTTTAAATATAATGGTAAGAAATCATAGAGAAATTGAAAGGTTCAGTTGATGAGCCTAGATAAAAGAAAGAAAAGCCAAAGAAATCTCAGAGCAAAATAAGACTTTAGGCAAACAGAAGAAAATAGCAACCACCACAGAAAATGATTGCTGTAGTTGTCAACTTGGTGTTTTTGAATGAGCTATAGCTTTGACTATGTCTATGCAAAATGATTTACCCTCCAAAAAATAGATTTCAATATCCCAATATCTCCCCCCACCAAATGGATAAGATCAGCCAAAACCACTTACAGTCACATCAATGAGCACTGCTATTAATTCTAACCAGGCATGGCTAGGGTGCAACACCTCTTCTGGTAGATATACTTCAAACAAGAACTCCTTGCCCTTCCCCCAGGAAGGTTTAATCAAGCCTAAGCTGTAAAATTACATTGTTCATGAGAAACAATATACCTCCTTTACCAAAGTTGCCCACCAAAAAAATAGGGGGAACTAGTCCCCCTCCCATACTTATTTTTCTACCAAAGACACTAGATCAAAATTTTGAGATAGCCATTTTGTTCAGCATAGTCAAAATATCTAGCAGCCATGTTTTGAGGACAAATTAATCCCCCACAGTCCCTGGGGGAAGGGCTGCAAGTCATAAATTTTGCCCACTGTTTACATATAGTATTGGTTATTGGTGAGCATACAGACATTTTCAGGGAGGTTTTTTTTCTGGTGGAGGGGGGGATCAGGGGGATTGGGTTACATGGGAGGATTTTTCCATGGGGGAAGATAATTTTTATGAAAGGGGCACTGGATATCCAAGCATTATTTCAAAAACAATCAGAAATTAAATTTTTTAAAACAAGTTTTTTCAACTGAAAGTAAAGAGTAACGGTAAAATTTAAATGAACAGAAATTATTACATATATGATGGGGTTTGTCCCCTTGTCAGTACCTTGCTTTTACTCTAAAGTATATTTAGTAATTTCAAAAGAGCTATTTATTTTAATTAAATGAATTTGGTGATTCAGGGGCCATTCTTACAGAATTAGAACAAAATTCAAACGATAGTGTAGAGAGCAAGGAATTGAAAAGGGAGCAAACCCCCTCATATAAGTATATGAGGAAGTTTGCCCCCTTGTAAATACCTTGCTCTTTACACTGAAGTTCAAATTTTAAAAATAATGGCTGATATAAATAATAATTTGTTTGTGTTATTTTTCAGCTAATCTTACCATTTTCTTTCACCTCAAACAGCTTCATAACTATGATTCTTATGTGATAGTAAATCAAAGACATTGTATGTCTTTGGCTTGTGGTTGTTAATAAATAACAAAAAACAAGTTTTTTCCAACTGAAAGTAAGGAATAATATTAAAAATTATTATTATGTTTATCTTTAAAAGATCTTTTCTTTCATTCGTTTCAGTCATTTGAGAATTACTCAGCTTGTGACTCTCATATTCAAAATAGTTCTAACCTCTTTGGCCATTTTGTTACTATGCCTTAAAAAACCAGTTCTACAAATAGCCTATCACTAATTTAATTTACCTGGGAGAATCTTTCTTCCCAATGGTGCTGATACTATTAGTGGCATAGATATTATTATTTTTGCAGACAATCCACCTGGCTTCTAATTGGACAATTGTATATTTCTTTATGTATCCTTTGTTGAGACATTGGGAGTCAGGAACACCAATAACCCCCACCCTCATGCAGATTCTTGAAAGAAAATCTACTCACAAACATATTAACCACTACAATATAAAGCACCTTCAGTATATTCTAATAAAAACTTAGAATTTGTAACTTTGTCAGTTGACATTAAAAAGTGAATTGGGTGATCCTCTAGCAGCAACAAACAATTTGGCCATAATTACATGTCGTTTCCAACCCATTCAGTGAGATGGCTAATAGAAAAATACTTTTGTTTGTCCTAATATTGATTGCTATGTGGCTACTCTAGGACCACAACGATTGGGTCATGGAATGGATTATTGTAAGGGTTTGTCAATGTCTAGTCATGGTGTATACAATTGGTTGGCTAAGTTGTTTCACTCTGCACTACCCCTTGTTAAAAATATATTGCATTGGTTGCAGCAGATATTGTGTCCTCTATGATACATGATTGGGGCTCTATTTGTGATGATATTGCCCAATAAAAGTACCCAGATCAATGGTTTGTGCAACCAGATTCAGCAAGCAAGCTTTATGGCCAACAAATCTCTGACCAGGCAAATACTCACTGTTTATCAGTTTGTTGATATAGCCCATGAATTCCAGCATAGAGTACATATTGTCCATATTTACTTTAAAGAATTTTTCAAATCTGTCAGCAGTGAGTCTCTTTGACTGATACGTGAATGAACAGATATCCCTGAAAATCAATACTGCCAGTTCAAACCTAAATACAATTCAGGTACAGCCTACATTTTCACATTAAAAGGTGGGTGACAAGGCTAGATTTAAAGGTTTGGAAAAGTGCATCTAGCACTTTGACATTAAATCACATTGGTCTAGTCTTTGTTAAATAAAAATCACTTGGTGACAGTTTGTGGTGCTCCAAGGAATCAGCCTAGTTAGCCCATTGGTATTTCGAGGCCTATTGAGGATAAATATCATTCCAAATGTTCATTAAGATTATGGATACATTCCTGATATTTTCATCAGCCTAACTAAACTACTCTCAAATAGAGCAAACAGCTCCTAAACAACAGTTTCACCAAATAAGGAACCTAGGTTTCTTGTATTAACATGTTTCCTTCATACGAGGCCTAACACGAAATATTTACCAATGCCTGTGATGGAGAATAATAAAACCTGTGGTTTAACCCCTAAAAGATAGCAACAAATACTTGTCTGGCCACGTATCACTTAAAACGGCAAGATTAATTGCAAGAATAACAACATTGGTCACGTGTAATTATTGCTTTAATACTATGTAAAGTTCTGACAAGGAAGAGGCTGAGACTTCGGGCCTGTTTCTAATTTTACAGGCAAATACACCTTCAGCAATTATTTCAGAGCTGGGTAGCCTAATACAATTTGTGTGCCCAGAAGTTTAATTGTAAGATTTCAAATTGTGGTTGTCATTCACCTTTTTAATTCATTCCATTCAAGATGCTTTGGATATTTTTTATTGTGATAAATTGTCTTAATGCTCTGAAAAGGGAAAACTATTTCAATTGCATAGGATAGGAAAATTTTGGTAGACTAATTAATTCAAAGTCCTAAATTAGCCAGGAAAGTGTTTTTTTTTTTTTTTTACTAAAAAATCACCACGTTCTTTGAACTCCAATTATATAGCCCTGTTTTTGGCCCCCTTGAGCCAGTATCCAGTTCCTGATTGTCATTTACACTAAATTTTACTTTTTCTGTTACCTATATATGTTTGCACCAGTTTTACCATTGGGTAAAACTGGTACAAACAGTATTACTGGCTTTCATATAAAGTGAATACACCACTTGATGCCTTTTTTAATGCTGCTTACAAATATAATAATCGCTTCTACCGCAAATTCAGATTTAAGCACTTTTTGACCTCTTAAAAATGACCTATGTATGGGGTCATTACAAATCTGTAATAGTTTAGAAACAAATTTGGGCTATATATTTGCACATCAGGGGGTGGGGGTAAAGTATAGCATATATTAAATATGTAAAGTAACCATTGCTGGAAATTTTTTTTTATGTGTGTGCTGTTGCACTGGTGATTTCTCTTTTCATTAAAATTTCATGTGCACAAACACATTAAAAAAAAAAAAAAAAAAAAAAAAAACAGCAATGGTTAGTTTACATATATAATATATGCTATGCTTTACCCCCACCCTCTGATGTGCAAATATATAGCCCAAATTTGTTTCTAAACTATTACAGATTTGTAATGACCCCATATATAGGTCAATATTAATTTGTCAATATCAATATTAATCAATGTTAATATTACTAAGGGGTCATAGTTAAGCACTAGAGAAATCATTGTTAAATAACATGTGCTTATGTATATATAGCTTTTTGCTACTTATTCTTCTCTGGTTATATAATGCTTGATGTGGTATAAGCCAACAGAAGGACCTGTAGACCTATAGAAGAAAACCTGTTAAAAAAAGATGATTATTTGTAATTTACATATTAATTATAGCTTTCTACATGCACATTCTACATGCAGCCCTGCTCTACTTTAGCCCCAACCCTCCTAATATAGAAATCAATAGCTGAAATTGCATATTTTCTATTGATTCTGCCAATCTATCCCTCAACCCTAGTACCTGTTAATTGAGGCAACTGTGGCAAAACAAGAACTGGAAAAACAAGTAAAAGGTGGCAGAAAACATTGGAAATATATAATTTGGGCTATATATTTGCAAATTAGGCATGTTAGGGGTGAATTTCTTGTTGTTCATATTTTGATTTACAAATAAAGTGAATATACCACTTGATGCCTTTTTGTATGTTCTTTACAAATATAATAATTGCTTATTTTGCTAGTTCAAGTTTAAGCACTTTTTGACCTTACTTAACCTAACAAATTTTGGCAGTGAAAAACATACATTATTTTGTCAAAAATGACCAAAAACACGTACCTTAATTGAAAATTTGGCATCAAAGAAGAAGAAATACAGCATAATATTGTAAAATTTATTAATCCAACTTAATTGTGGAAAATCAGTGCTCATAGATTATACAACATGTAAAAAATGGATTAATAATGAAACAGTAAGTTTGAGACCAATGTTTTAAGCTTTTTTATACCCAAAAACTCTTTGAGTATACTTTGGTCATTTTCAAGAGCTCAAAAACTTGTACTTGAAGCACTTATTATGTTTGTAAAAAACATAAAAAGGCATCAAGGAGTATGTTCACTTTATTTGTAAATCAAACATATGAACAACAAAAAATTTGCCAATTATTAGTATAGCTGCACAATTTCCCCCTGGGTATGTAGGCTTAGTGGAAGGTCACTTATACCTGATCATGTCCCTACTGTTTTTACTTGGTTGAAAAAAATCCAAAGAAAGTTCCTATTGAAAAGGAAAGAGATCAAAAGTGAGATTGAATTTGTCATAGCTTGGAGGTTTGCCCCTTCAGTCTGTTTAAAGAAAACAGATTCATAATTGAAGCTTTTGTTCATTTCAATCTTAGGGATGATCTACATTTGTTACACTTAATTAAATGGTTGTAAAGGGATACTTTTATTTATTTGTCTTGTTTGTTTTCTACATAATTTTTTTAATCTTTAAATTGATATACATTTCTTACAAATTAATTAGTCATATCATAGTTCCACTTGCAAGTTTTGACCTACTTCGTAACCCTGGTCTCAAAATTGCATATAAATTTATTGAAGCTAGGAAACATAGAACTCCTCTCTGTTTAAAAGAAAATGGATGGACATAAGTAGGTTTTAATATACTAAAGTCCTAGGGCCATGGAAATTAAAACAAAACAATGAAGATTAACTTTAAAATTCTGGACATGAAATAAATATAACATTCACAAAGAAAAACCATTCACAAAATTTTACTTTTGTGCTCAGTTGCTAACCTGAGCAATTGCCCTAAATTTTTAAACCTAGCAAAACATTCACCAGCCACTGCTTATGACCTACACTCTTGTCTGTACATCAACAATTCATTGAAAAGAAAGGACCACCTTACTGGCATTTCTTCCTTTGTACTTATGTTTAATGGGTTTAAAAGAAAGCTTCTATGGCTAAGTCACAAGCCCAGTAAAGGACAAGGTGATCCTTTAGCCAGGAAGTGCAATAGGAAGCTAGGGGGCAGTCATCCTATGCTTTTGCATGCCCTTCCTGCTTACTGACCCCAGATTTCTCTAGGTAGCCTGTTAAGTTTGGGCCAATTCTGGCTGAACTTACAGAGTTACATCACTGTCCTTTGTCCCAAACCAAATAAACTGCTAATGCCAGGAATTAAACCTGTGCCCTTTGGATAAAGGATTCTCAACCTAGAGTGCCAGCCACTTAGGAAGGAACACAAATGTCACCAGAGAACAAAAATTATTTGGAAAAAGAAAATATTGAAAAAAAACAACTCAAGTCATAGTTGCTCATTGCTGTCCCACAAACAATATGTATTTTATTAAGACAAATAAATTTTTAAACAGGTATCAACAAAACTCCATCAGGGATTGTATTTACTTAAGGTACAATCAGCAATATGAATGCTTACGTTTGTGATATTCTAGTCTTGAAATAATAAAAAAAGAGAAATTATACGTTCTATTTGTTTTCCACCAGCCCATTTGAGAAAAATCATTTGTGACAACAATATACCCATGGTTGGCTCAGAATCTCTCTAAAATGCTTTAAACAGAAGGAATTTTAAAAACAATTATACTCATCAGCAAGAAAAATATTAACATAACTCTCTAAACTTTGCACTTTTTAACTTTTTAAGACAATTTTAAGCAAAGCAAATACAAAACTTTAATGGTGTCCTATGTCATCTAAAAAAAACATTAAAATGTGTCAAATGAATTTGATGTAAGATGCCTCAAATACTTTTAGTTGAATCTGTGAAATGAAGGGCCAGGTATTCCTTTACATTTTATACAACATGTAAAAAGAAAAACAGTTCAAATTTTTTCACAAAAGAAGAAAAAAAATAAACGTATTTTTAACAGAAAGCAACTGACATCAATGAAATCAAATAAAACAAAATTCATGGAGAATAAATAATATAAGCCATATATTTAACCTATAATGAGGTGGCATAAAAGATTATTTCTAGAATTAGAAAAAAACAGTGTTATGGCTTAAAGTTCTGCTCAATCAACAGGAGTTGTCTAAGGCCAGAATAATTAAGAACTAAGGCCAGAGAAAAAGAAACTTATAACCAAAAAATAAGGCACCCAAAAATTTCAGGGCCCTCTAGAGGGAGAAGGAGTGGAAGTGGGTACTTTAAAATATCTTCCTGGGATATGCTTTAGCCTGTAGACCCATCCTAGAATGTTTCATTTTCCTAACCTAATCTAACCCCTTTTCAAGAGAGCAAAAAGTCATCACACAACTAGAATTTTAGTATTCAGGATGAAATTAATTCTAAATGTAGGTCTATGTCTAGGCTATTTCTTAGCTGTCCCATTAGTGATTTAATAATAAATTTTTAAATAGCGTAAACTATTAGAATAGCTACTTTTTGTTATCTTAGAGAGAGATTAGGAAAAGTAATGAGTAGAGGGAAAAAATAAATCTAAAATTGAGATTGTTTAAATTGAAAATTTAGGGTAAAATAAGAAACAATGGTAATAGGAAATGTGCATTCCCAAGCTCTATTCCTAATAACACACCTTTCGAACTGATAAAAAAACCTTTGTTCTGTGCATCAGAGCCTAGCCTACTAGCCTTTGAAAGCTAGACCTAGCTCTCTATAAAACCTTAATATTTTATAAGCACAGACAAGATTATGCTACTTACAAACTCCTAAATCTGAAGTAATCTCCAATATAACTGTATTAGTATGCTCCCAGCATATAATTTTATAAGTCTTGTCAGTATATTCCATCTGAAATTTCTGAACTGAACTTTCAAACTCAATAGACAGTTCAATTGCAAATAGAACTTGAATCCCACCCTCTTCTCAAGGGACTTGATAGGCTTCCTTAGAAAAATTAATCATATTTACTCCACTATAAAAATAGCTTATCTACAAAACCCATCTCACGGGAGTCACAGGGTGCGTTTGTTTACTTGTCCGATTACTAATCTGATTAATCCAAGCGTTTTTTGAGACACATATGACGTCAGAGGTTAGTCGGATTATCCCCACAAACGCTCAGGATTACTTGTCCGTGGGCTGGCACTTTATAACCCCCAAATAAAAAGATTATTTGAGGATTGTGACGTCAATGCTATATATTTTTTTAAATGGATAAACATGTGAAATCGTTAAGTCTAGAGAAAAGACAAGGAAACTGTAAATAATAGAAATAATCTTAGCTTTTCAGTGACCTGTAAGTAATATTATGCATATTCCTTAGTATCTAAAGGGTTTTTGGTGTTCTAGGCCTGTCTTGCATAGGCTTAGCTTCATAAGGAGTCAGAAGAAAAGTTTTTTTGTTATTAAAAGGTTGATTCTTAGGGAGGCAGCTATCACATTGGTGAGTTAGTCAAATGTTATTATATCAAACAGGCCTAGTATCTAAACCATCCTATAATTATTAGTTGGAAAAAATTTAGAATGATTAGGCCAATACCTATAGCCTTTTATATAGTCTATATTTGTTGAGATTGCTATTTAAACTGGATTTTTAAGATACAGTAGGGGTAAAATTTTACTTTAGCTACTTTTGGCTATCTTTGAAAGAGGTTAGGCTAGGAAAATGAAACTTTCAGGGATGTGCCTACAGGCTAAAGTATGTCCCAGGAAGGTATTTTGAAGTACCTACTTCTACTTCTTTTCCCTCTAAAGGGTCCTGAAATTTTTGGGTGCCTTATTTTTTGGTTATCAGTTTCTTTTTCTCTGGCCTTAGTTCTTACTTATTCTGGCCTTAGACAACTCCTGTTGATTGAGCAGAACTTTAAGCCATAACACTGTTTTTTTCTAATTCTAGAAATAATTTTTATGCCACCTCATTATAGGTTAAATATATGGCTTATATTATTTATTCTCCATGAATTCTTGTTTTATTTGATTTCATTGATGTCAGTTGCTTTCTGTTAAAAATACATTTATTTTTTTACATCAAGCTTCTTCTTTTGTGAAAAAATTTGAACTGTTTTTCTTTTTATATATTGTATAAAATGTAAAGGAATACCTGGCCCTTCATTTCACAGATTCAACTGAAAAGTATTTGAGGCATCTTACATCAAAATTCATTTGACACATTTTAATGTTTTTTTTTTTTTTTTAGATGACATAGGACACCATTAAAGTTTTGCATTTGCTTTGCTAAAAATTGTCTTAAAAAGTGCCAAGTTTAGAGAGTTATGTTAATATTTTTCTTGCTGATGAGTAAAATTTTTTTTTAAATTCCTTCTGTTTAAAGAATTTTAGAGAGATTCTGAGCCAACCATGGGTATATTGTTGTTACAAATGATTTTTCTCAAATGGGCTTGTGGAAAACAAGTAGAACATATAATTTCTCTTTTGTTATTATTTCAAAACCAGAATATCACAAGACTAAGCATTAATATTGCTGATTGTACCTTAAGTAAATACAATCCCTGATGGAGTTTTGTTGATACCTGTTTAAAAATTTATTTGTCTTAATGAAATACATATTGTTTGTGGGACAGCAATGAGCAACTATGACGTGAGTTATTTTTTTTTTTTTTTCAATATTTTCTTTTTTCCAAATAATTTTTGTTCTCTGGTGACATTTGTATTCCTTCCTAAGTGGCTGGCACTCTAGGTTGAGAATCCTTTATCCAAAGGGCACAGGTTTAATTTCTGGCATTAGCAGTTTATTTGGTTTGGGATGAAGGTCAGTGATGTAACTCTGTAAGTTCAGCCAGAATTGGCCCAAACTTAACAGGTTACCTAGAGAAATCTGGGGTCAGTAAGCAGGAAGGACATGCAAAAGCATAGGATGACTGGCCCCTAGCTTCCTATTGCACTTCCTGTCTAAAGGATTACCTGGTCCTTTACTAGGCTTCTGACTTAGCCATTGGAGCTTTCTTTTAAACCCATTAAATATAAGTACAAAGGAAGAAATGTCAGTTCCTTTTGGTGGTCCTTCCTTTTCAATGAATTTTTGATGTACAGACAACAGTGTAGGTCATAAGAATTGGCTGGTGAATGTTTTGCAAGGTTTAAAAATTTAGGGCAATTGCTCAGGTTGGCAACTGAGCACAAAAGTAAAATTTTGTGAATGGTTTTTCTTTGTGAATGTTATATTTATGTCATGTCCAGAATTTTAAAGTTAATCTTCATTGTTTTTTTTTAATTTCCATGGCCCTAGGACTTTAGTGTATTAAAACCTACCTATGTCCATCCATTTTCTTTTAAACAGAGAGGAGTTCTATGTTTCCTAGCTTCAATATATTTATATGCAATTTTGAGACCAGGGTTACAAAGTAGGTCAAAACTTGCAAGTGGAACTATGATATGACTAATTAATTTGTAAGAAATGAATATCAATTTAAAGATTAAAAAATTATGTAGAAAACAAACAAGACAAATAAATAAAAGTATCCCTTTACAACCATTTAATTAAGTGTAACAAATGTAGATTATCCCTAAGATTGAAATGAACAAAGCTTCAATTATGAATCTGTTTTCTTTAAACAGACTGAAGGGACAAACCTCCAAGCTATGACAAATTCAATCTCACTTTTGATCTCTTTCCTTTTCAATAGGAACTTTCTTTGGATTTTTTTTCAACCAAGTAAAAACAGTAGGGATATGATCAGGTATAAGTGACCTTCCACTAAGCCTACATACCCAGGGGAAAATTGTGCAGCTATACTAATAATTGGTAAATTTTTTGTTGTTCATATGTTTGATTTACAAATAAAGTGAACATACTCCTTAATGCCCTTTTTTATTTTTTACAAACATAATAAGTGCTTCAAGTACAAGTTTTTGAGCTCTTGAAAATGACCAAAGTATACTCAAATAGTTTTTGGGTATAAGAAAGCTTAAAACATTGGTCTCAAACTTACTGTTTCATTATTAATCCATTTTTTACATGTTGTATAATCTATGAGCACTGATTTTCCACAATTAAGTTGGATTAATAAATTTTACAATATTATGCTGTATTTCTTCTTCTTTGATGCCAAATTTTCAATTAAGGTACGTGTTTTTGGTCATTTTTGACAAAATAATGTATGTTTTTCACTGCCAAAATTTGTTAGGTTAAGTAAGGTCAAAAAGTGCTTAAGCTTGAACTAGCAAAATAAGCAATTATTATATTTGTAAAGAACATACAAAAAGGCATCAAGTGGTATATTCACTTTATTTGTAAATCAAAATATGAACAACAAGAAATTCACCTCTAACATGCCTAATTTGCAAACATATAGCCCAAATTATAAATTTCCAATGTTTTCTGCCACCTGTTACTTGTTTTGCCACAGTTGCCTCAATTAACAGGTACAAGGGTTGAGGGATAGATTGGCAGAATCAATAGAAAATATGTAATTTCAGCTATAGATTTCCATATTAGGAGGGTTGGGGCTAAAGTAGAGCAGGGCTGCATGTAGAAAGCTATAATTATTATGTAAATTACAAAGAATCATCTTTTTTTAACAGGTTTTCTTCTATAGGTCTACAGGTCCTTCTCTTGGCTTATACCACATCAAGCATTATATAACCAAAGAAGAATAAGTAGCATAAAGCTATATATACATAAGCACATGCTATTTAACAATGACTTCTCTAGTGCTTAACTATGACCCCTTAGTAATATTAACAAGAAACAAGGGTAAAACTGGTGCAAACAGTATTACTGGCTTTCATATAAAGTGAATATACCACTTGATGCCTTCTTATATGCTCTTTACAAATATAATAATTTCTTCTACTGCAAATTCAGATTTAAGCACTTTTTCACCTCTTGACCTCTTAAAAATGACCTATAAATGGAGTCATTACAAATCTGTAAGTTTAGAAACAAATTTGGGCTATATATTTGCACATCAAGGGGGTGGGGGTAAAGCATAGCATATATTATATACGTAAACTAACCATTGCTGTTTTTTTTTTAATGTGTTTGTGCACATCAAATTTTAATGAAAAGAGAAATCACCAGTGCAACAGCACACACATAAAAAAATTCAAGCAATGGTTAGTTTACATATTTAATATATGCTACACTTAACCCCCACCCCCTGATGTGCAAATATATAGCCCAAATTTGTTTCTAAACTATTACAGATTTGTAATGACCCCATATATAGGTCATTTTTAAGAGGTCAAAAAGTGCTTAAATCTGAACTCGTGGTAGAAGCGATTATTATATTTGTAAACAGCATTACAAAAGGCATCAAGTGGTATATTCACTTTATATGAAAGCCAGTAATACTGTTTGTACCAGTTTTACCCAATGGTAAAACTGGTGCAAATATAAATAGGTAACAGAAAAAGTGAAATTTAGTGTAAATGACAATCAGGAACTGGATCAAGGGGGCCAAAAACAGGGCTATATAATTGGAGTTCAAAGAACGTGGTGATTTTTTAGTAAAAAAAAAAAAACACTTCCCTGGCTAATTTAGGACTTTGAATTAATTAGCCTACCAAAATTTTCCTATCCTATGCAATTGAAATAATTTTCCCTTTTCAGAGCATTAAGACAATTTATCACAATAAAAAATATCCAAAGCATCTTGAATGGAATGACTTAAAAAGGCAAATGACAACCACAATTTGAAATCTTACAATTAAACTTCTGGCCACACAAATTGTATTAGGCTACCCAGCTCTGAAATAATTGCTGAAGCTGTATTTGCCTGTAAAATTTGAAACAGGTCCAAAGTCCTAGCCTCTTCCTTGTCAAAACTTCACATAGCATTAAAACAATAATTACACGTGACCAATGTTGTTATTATTCGCAATTAATCTTGCCGTTTTAAGTGACACGTGGCCAGACAAGTATTTGTTGCTATCTTTTAGGGGTTAAACCTCGATTAGTAAAAATCCCATTGGACAAGTAAACAAACGCACCCACATGCACATGGTCGTCCCATTCACTGTTGCCAGATTGTCAACGCAGAAAAACGCCCAGGGGTTTTCAAAACAAGCCCGAACAAGCCCCAGAAAATTTCAAAACAAGCCCGAACAAGCCCCAGAAAATTTTACCGAAATAATCCACTTTTGAGATTCCACTTTATAGTGAGCGCGTACGAAAGCTTGTTTCACGAAGAATGTTATATCTAGATGCAGAATTAATACTGAATTTTCAGTCCAAAGCTATTCTCATCGTTTTTTCTTTAAACTTCTGGAAGAGTCTCAATTTTGTTGATCTCCCCTCAACATTTGCAGGGAAGAAGAATAAACCTACCCGGCAGGCGGGAATACTTGACATTTTTTTTTCTGCTTTTAAGTTTGAAATATAAAAGAAATACCTTAAGCTGTATGGCAGCCCATAGCTCTGGCCTCTCCTAATATCGAGTTAATCTTTCGTTTCTTTTTTAAGCTGTATGGCAGCTAAATATTTTGAACTCATGTTTTTTTTCTGACGCTAAGCTTTTGCATTGACAAACTTATGGTGCGAAAGTAAAACTGTTTACTTGAAAACGAATTCGTCCATAGAATTTTCAAACTCGAGACTTTTGGAATCAAAGATTATGTGTTCAGACCTAGGATCAAAGTTGGACCATTTAATTGTGACTGCTGCTATTTTAGATGAAAGCTAGATAAAAAAGACAAAGGGCCATTTCCCAGCCGAGCCCTCGAGGCGAATCCTAATATGTTATTATTCCTTACAGTTTCCGTTTTCCCTCCGAATTTACACCTTTCAACAGAGTTGCTGCTTCTCCATGCCCTTTCGAAAGCTATAGCCATATAAAAATAAAGCCACTTCCCCATGCCCTACTGCCCTAATAAGTGATATTTTTTTTAATTTGTCACTAAATATTATGTTTTCTTTATGTTTATCTCTTTAGAAACCTATTTTGAAGCAAGATTATTTAATCTAAAAATTACCTTCAGCTACGTGGCAGCTATATATTTTGAACTTTTATGATTATTTCGGATGTTAAGACTTGAAAACCTTTTTTTTCTCGTCACCTAGTTTTAATGGACGCGGTTCTCAGCTATTTCTTAATGTATTGACTTCGTAATACAACAAAAAAAAATTCACAAGTAACAGAAAACACAATGAGATCTCTTCAATAAGCAAAATAATTTTTGTGAACAAAACAGAATTTTGGCCAAACTATCACTACAAGAAATACACAGGCTTAATTACTTCTTTGGATAGAATGGTAAAATGCAAAAAAGAAAATAATTGAAGCTTGAAATTTTGTAATACAAAGGAAAAAAGCTTCAAGAGAATAAACGCAATGATTGAAAACTCTCAATACTTTTGGTACATTTTCTTAGTACCTCAAGTAAGAAAAATTAAAAATAATTTTTGAGAAATGAGATACTATGTACAGCTTTTGACAAAAAAAATGCTACAACAGCTGAAATACCAATATATTGAACGAACACGAGGAACTTTTGATTTAAAAAAGCTAACTGCAAGCTAAAATTTCAGCGTCATCACCTTAGGAAAATATGCATATCAAAGGCTGATTATCTTGTAATACAGCATTTTGGTTTTTAAATGCAGCTTATCAATCGATTTCTTTTACCAATCAGGCTTCAACCCAAAGATTCCTAGTTTTGGCTCCACTGAAGGGGCTCATTTTTATATTAATTTCACAGAATCTGAAGAATTCCAACATTCGTTTTTCTTTTTTGTGCTAAAAAAGTGCTAAAAAATGCAAATTTCCATAATACCATTACATTAGAGGTATGCTTAGTTGAATATTTGCTTGTTCTGAAGTTTGCCATTTTCATGCCCTTGCTGTCACTAAAACTGACCACCAAGTAGCCATAGAAGGTAATTAGGGCCTCTCAAAATACATGAATAGGTGTTTGGCATCTTCATTCTTCTATACAGCCCAAAATTATACAGTTAAAATCTAGGCATTTCAAATAAGCATGCCTCTATCATAAAGTCAGTAAACTACCTGCTCAACTTCCACCAAAAATATGCTTTTTAATAACAGGCAAACCTTGTCTAGGAAGCTACCTGAATCCAATAGGGTATGCAACTTTCTTACAACAGCAATGAGGATTAAAGAATGGCACTAGATTCAACAGTTGAATTTCCTTTGACCCTTGAATATAGATGTTACATAATTTACAACCCTTGAATCTCACAATCACCCAATTTGACAGTGGGGTCCAAAAGTTTTTATCTGGTTGACCGCTCATTTGACAGGTCATCACTACAGGGACAGATGGAGCAACCTTGAAGTCTGGGTGACCTTTCTATGGGTTGATGACCCAGTCTAGGTGACCTCTCTTTGGGTTGATGACCCAGTCTGGGTGACCTTTCTATGGACTGATGACCTAGCATGTATAGAGAGATCACCCAGATTTCAAAGTTGGGCCATAAGTCTTGGAATGATGACGTGTCAAATGAGTGGTCACCCAGGAGAGCCTGTGGACCCCACTACAATTTGATTGATCACTAGATTCAAAAGTCAACAAGAATTCAATGCTTGAATCTGATGATGAGCTTTGATCTTCATTGTCATTATAAAATAGTCATGGACCCATATAGAGCCCACTGCCTGGGTCTCCATTTCGTCTAAGTCAGGTCTGAGCATGGGTCTGAGTAGGCAGAAGAATCCAGCCTTAAGTCAAATAACCTTGAAATTGACATAAAATGCTGATGAAAACAAACTAAATCATAGATTACAAGAAGCAAATTCAAAATGACCTAGGACAAAAGTAGAACTGCAAGGTATTCGTTTGTAGCATTTTGAGTGTTCCATGCTTGGGGGTTATGAAGTCCATCTCAATCTATTTCAAACACAATTTCAAGAAAAAAGTATTTGGAGTCTTACCTTTATCCATGTTTTGTAGATGAAACATTTCTATTAAATAATTGTAACTAGTAATCTGCTGCAGTACATATTTCCATGTGATTCATATCACTTATTTTCTTCTTCTTCTTTAGTGAATCGTAGGGTAAACTTTTCCTTAAATCCGTTCCTTTTCTTTCCTCGAAAGTTTTGTAAAAGAATGAACTTGAACTTGAAAAAAAATCTTAAAAACGAAATAAGAAATATTATTTTTTGGAGTAGAAAAAAGCCCCAAACAAGCCAAATTAAAAAATAATAAGCCCAGTTTTCCGCCTCAAGCCCGCAAAAAAAAAACGCTCGCCCCAGCCCAGAGAAATAAGCCACCGGGGCTTGAAACAAGCCAATCTGACAACAGTGGTCCCATTTTAAAAATATACGAGACTGACGTCATAATCCTCAAATAATGGGTGCGTTTGTTTACTTGTCCAATGGGATTTTTACTAATCGAGGTTTAACCCCTAAAAGATAGCAACAAATACTTGTCTGGCCGCGTGTCAATTAAAACGGCAAGATTAATTGGGAATAATAACAACATTGGTCACGTGTAATTATTGTTTTAATGCTATGTGAAGTTTTGACAAGGAAGAGGCTAGGACTTTGGGCCTGTTTCAAATTTTACAGGCAAATACAGCTTCAGCAATTATTTCAGAGCTGGGTAGCCTAGTACAATTTGTGTGGCCAGAAGTTTAATTGTAAGATTCCAAATTGTGGTTGTCATTTGCCTTTTTAAGTCTTTCCATTCAAGATGCTTTGGATATTTTTTATTGTGATAAATTGTCTGAATGCTCTGAAAAGGGAAAATTATTTCAATTGCATAGGATAGGAAAATTTTGGTAGGCTAATTAATTCAAAGTCCTAAATTAGCCAGGGAAGTGTTTTTTTTTTTTTTTCACTAAAAAATCACCACGTTCTTTGAACTCCAATTATATAGCCCTGTTTTTGGCCCCCTTGATCCAGTTCCTGATTGTCATTTACACTAAATTTCACTTTTTCTGTTACCTATTTATGTTTGCACCAGTTTTACCATTGGGTAAAACTGGTGCAAACAGTATTACTGGCTTTCATATAGGCTAAAGCGAATATACCACTTGATGCCTCTTGTAATGCTGTTTACAAATATAATAATCGCTTCTACCGCAAGTTCAGATTTATGCACTTTTTGACCTCTTAAAAATGACCTATATATGGGGTCATTACAAATCTGTAATAGTTTAGAAACAAATTTGGGCTATATATTTGCACATCAGGGGGTGGGGGTAAAGTGTAGCATATATTAAATATGTAAACTAACCATTGCTTGAATTTTTTTATGTGTGTGCTGTTGCACTGGTGATTTCTCTTTTCATTAAAATTTGATGTGCACAAACACATTAAAAAAAAAAGAAACAGCAATGGTTAGTTTACGTATATAATATATGCTATGCTTTACCCCCACCCCCCTGATGTGCAAATATGTAGCCCAAATTTGTTTCTAAACTATTATAGATTTGTAATGACTCCATTTATAGGTCATTTTTAAGAGGTCAAGAGGTGAAAAAGTGCTTAAATCTGAATTTGCAGTAGAAGAAATTAGTATATTTGTAAAGAGCATATAAGAAGGCATCAAGTGGTATATTCACTTTACATGAAAGCCAGTAATACTGTTTGCACCAGTTTTACCCTTGTTTCTTGTTAATATTAAATAAAAAAAAAACTAGTTTTTTGTACTGAAAGTAAGGAGCGACATTAAAACTTAAAACGAACAGAAATTACTCCGTATATGAAATGGGTTGTCCCCTCCGCAGTCCCTCGCTCTTTACACTAAAGTTTGACTCTTTGCCACAATTCTACTTTTTAAAACAATTAAAAACTTTAGCGTAAAGAGCGAGGGACTGCGGAGGGGACAACCCATTTCATATACGGAGTAATTTCTGTTCGTTTTAAGTTTTAATGTCGCTCCTTACTTTCAGTACAAAAAACTAGTTTTTTTTTTATTTAATTTCTGAACGTTTTTGAATTAATGCATGTTTGATTTTGGCTCTCCGCACATAAATTATTGAAATAAAATTAGTATATTAATTTTTTTTTTTTGGCTAAATGGCTTTCTCTTAGTTTTGATCAGACGATTTTGAGAAATAAAGGGTGGGGAAGGAGGCCTAGCTGCCCTCCAATTTTTCGGTTACTTAAAAAGGCTACTAGAACTTTTAATATTCAACGAACGTTTTTATTAGTAAAAAATATACGTACCTTAAGAATTAACTTACGCAACAAACTTTTATATTCTTATATTTTTATTATGTGTACGAGGGGGTTTGTACCCTCGTTAATACCTCGCTCTTTACACTAAATCGTAAGTTTTGCCCCAATTCTTTAAGAATGACCCCTGAATCAAAAAGGCCGTAGAATAAATAGTTGAAATCACTAAAAATATTTTAGCATAAAGAGCGAGGTATTTATCTCCTCCTAAATAACTCGCTCTTAACGCTAAAGTATTTTTAGAACCCCTCATATGCGTAATAATCTCTGTTCGTTTTAAATTTCAATGCTATTCCTTACTTTCATTTGAAAAAACGTTTTCATGTTTATTTTTTCATTGTTTTTTTTTATAGTAATGCTAGAAAATCCTGCGCCCTTTTCATTGAATTTTTCTTCCCCCATGACATATTCCTCAAAGGAAAGATCCTCCCACAAAGCCCTCTCCCATCAACCCCACCCCCCAAACCAAAAAATCCCCATGAAAACGTCTGTACATTTCCCAATAACCATTACTATATGTAAACACTGGTCAAAGTTTGTAACTTGCAGCCCCTCCCTCAGGGATCGTGGAGGAGTAAGTCATTCCCAAAGACATAGTTATTATGGTTTTCGACTATGCTGAACAAAATGGCTATCTTAAAAACTTTAATCTGTTGACTTTTGGAAAAAATGAGCATGGGAGGGGGCCTATTTGCCCTCCAATTTTTTTGGTCACTTAAAAACGGCACTAGAACTTTTCATTTCCGTTAGAATGAGCCCTCTCGCGACATTCAAGGACCACTTGGTCGATAAGGTGACCCCTGGGAAAAAAAAAACAAAAAAAAACAAACAAACAAATAAACACGCACCCGTGATTTGTCTTCTGGCAAAAAATACAAAATTCCACATTTTTTAGATAGGAGCTTGAAATTTTTGCTATAGAGTCCTCTGATATACCAAATGCGATAGTGTGATTTTCGTTAAGATTCTATGACTTTTAGGGGATGTTTCCCCCTTTTTTCCAAAATAGGGCAAATTTTCTCAGGCTCGTAACTTTTGATGACAAAGACTAAATTAATTGAAACTTATATATTTAGAATCAGCGTAAAAATTCAATTCTTTTGATGTATCTTTTAGCATCAAAATTCCGTTTTTTGGAGTTCCGTTTACTATTGAGCCGGGTCGCCCCTTACTACAGTTCCTTACCACGAACTGTTTGAAAAGAAAATAATTCGGTATTTTGGGGCTTCTGACATTATTACTCCTTTGCGGAAGTTAGGCTCAAAATTGAAAAAGGATTATATTTTTTCTCTGGGCCCCTTCCACCTCTTAGTTCGTTTATTTTCCCGTTAGTTTTCACCTGTTTTCGCTTTATAGTTGTGTTATCTCTTAGCAGTTCTTTCGTTAGTTGAGTTATGATTGTGGTATATATGTTTTATCGCTCGTATAGTTGTGTTATTTTCAAATTATACTCCATAATAGAGAGGCCGAACACCCAGCATTGTATATTAAACTCTTAATTTGACGTTTTTTTCTAACGTGACCAGATTCGTCCTGCGCCCTTTTCATTGAATTTTTTCCCCCATGGCATATTTCTCCAAGGAAATATCCTCCCACATAGCCCCCTCCCTCAACCCTACCCCCAAACCAAAAAAATCCCCCCTGAAAACGTCTGTACACTTCCCAATAACCATTATTATATGTAAACACTGGTTGAAGTTTGTAACTTGCAACCCCTCCCCCAGGGACTCTGGGGGAGTAAGTCATCCCCAAAAACATAGTTATTATGATTTTCGACTATGCTAAACAAAATGGCTATCTCAAAATTTTGATCCGTTGACTTTGGGAAAAAAATGAGCGTGGGAGGGGGCCTAGATGCCCTCCAATTTTTTTGGTCACTTAAAAAGGGCACTAGAACTTTTCATTTCCGTTAGAATGAGCCCTCTTGCGACATTCTAGGACCACTTGGTCGATACGATGACCCCTGGGAAAAAAAAAAAAAAAAAAAAAAAAAAAAAAAACAAACAAATAAACACGCACCCGTGATTTGTCTTCTGGCAAAAAATGCAAAATTCCACATTTTTGTAGATAGGAGCTTGAAACTTCTATAGTAGGGTTCTCTGATACGCTGAATCTGATGGTGTCATTTTCGTTAAGATCCTACGACTTTTAGGGGGTGTTTCCCCCTATTTTCCTAAATAAGGCAAATTTTCTCAGGCTGGTAACTTTTGATGGCTAAGACTAAACTTGATGAAACTTATATATTTAAAATCAGCATTAAAATGCGATTCTTTTGATGTAGCTATTGATATCAAAATTCAATTTTTTAGAGTTTTGGTTACTATTAAGCCGGATCGCTCCTTACTACAGTTCGTTACCACGAACTGTTTGATTACTAAGGGGTCATAGTTAAGCACTAGAGAAGTCATTGTTAAATAACATGTGCTTATGTATATATAGATTTTTGCTACTTATTCTTCTTTGGTTATATAATGCTTGATGTGGTATAAGCCAAGAGAAGGACCTGTAGACCTATAGAAGAAAATCTGTTAAAAAAAGATGATTCTTTGTAATTTACATAATAATTATAGCTTTCTACATGCAGCCCTGCTCTACTTAAGCCCCAACCCTCCTAATATAGAAATCTATAGCTGAAATTACATATTTTCTATTGATTCTGCCAATCTATCCCTCAACCCTTGTACCTGTTAATTGAGGCAACTGTTGCAAAACAAGAGCTGGAAAAACAAGTAACAGGTGGCAGAAAACATTGGAAATATATAATTTGGGCTATATGTTTGCAAATTAGGCATGTTAGAGGTGAATTTATTGTTGTTCATATTTTGATTTACAAATAAAGTGAATATACCACTTGATGCCTTTTTGTACGTTCTTTACAAATATAATAATTGCTTATTTTGCTAGTTCAAGTTTAAGCACTTTTTGACCTTACTTAACCTAACAAATTTTGGCAGTGAAAAACATACATTATTTTGTCAAAAATGACCAAAAACACGTACCTTAATTGAAAATTTGGCATCAAAGAAGAAGAAATACAGCATAATATTGTAAAATTTATTAATCCAACTTAATTGTGGAAAATCAGTGCTCATAGATTATACAACATGTAAAAAATGGATTAATAATGAAACAGTAAGTTTGAGACCAATATTTTAAGCTTTCTTATACCCAAAAACTATTTGAGTATAACTATTGAGTACTGTTTTTACTTGGTTGAAAAAAATCCAAAGAAAGTTCCTATTGAAAAGGAAAGAGATCAAAAGTGAGATTGAATTTGTCATAGCTTGGAGGTTTGTCCCTTCAGTCTGTTTAAAGAAAACAGATTCATAATTGAAGCTTTGTTCATTTCAATCTTAGGGATATTCTACATTTGTTACACTTAATTAAATGGTTGTAAAGGGATACTTTTATTTATTTGTCTTGTTTGTTTTCTACATAATTTTTTAATCTTTAAATTGATATATATTTCTTACAAATTAATTAGTCATATCATAGTTCCACTTGCAAGTTTTGACCTACTTTGTAGCCCTGGTCTCAAAATTGCATATAAATTTATTGAAGCTAGGAAACATAGAACTCCTCTCTGTTTAAAAGAAAATGGATGGACATAGGTAGGTTTTAATACACTAAAGTCCTAGGGCCATGGAAATTAAAAAAAAAAACAATGAAGATTAACTTTAAAATTCTAGACATGACATAAATATAACATTCACAAAGAAAAACCATTCACAAAATTTTACTTTTGTGCTCAGTTGCCAACCTGAGCAATTGCCCTAAAATTTTAAACCTTGCAAAACATTCACCAGCCAATTCTTATGACCTATACTGTTGTCTGTACATCAAAAATTCATTGAAAAGGAAGGACCACCTTACTGGCATTTCTTCCTTTGTACTTATATTTAATGGGTTTGAGCGAAAGCTCCTATGGCTAAGTCAGAAGCCTAGTAAAGGACCAGGTAATCCTTTAGACAGGAAGTGCAATAGGAAGCTAGGGGCCAGTCATCCTATGATTTTGCATGTCCTTCCTGCTTACTGACCCCAGATTTCTCTAGGTAACCTGTTAAGTTTGGGCCAATTCTGGCTGAACTTACAGAGTTAAATCACTGACCTTCGTCCCAAACCAAATAAACTGCTAATGCCAGAAATTAAACCTGTGCCCTTTGGATAAAGGATTCTCAACCTAGAGTGCCAGCCACTTAGGAAGGAACACAAATGTCACCAGAGAACAAAAATTATTTGGAAAAAAGAAAATATTGAAAAAAAAAATAATAACTCAAGTCATAGTTGCTCATTGCTGTCCCACAAACAATATGTATTTCATTAAGACAAATAAATTTTTAAACAGGTATCAACAAAACTCCATCAGGGATTGTATTTACTTAAGGTACAATCAGCAATATTAATGCTTAGTTTTGTGATATTCTGGTTTTGAAATAATAAAAAAAGAGAAATTATATGTTCTACATGTTTTCCACAAGCCCATTTGAGAAAAATCATTTGTAACAACAATATACCCATATACCCATGGTTGGCTCAGAATCTCTAAAATTCTTTAAACAGAAGGAATTTAAAAAAAAATTATACTCATCAGCAAGAAAAATATTAACACAACTCTCTAAACTTGGCACTTTTTAAGACAATTTTTAGCAAAGCAAATGTAAAACTTTAATGGTGTCCTATGTCATCTAAAAAAAAAAAAACATTAAAATGTGTCAAATGAATTTTGATGTAAGATGCCTCAAATACTTTCAGTTGAATCTGTGAAATGAAGGGCCAGGTATTCCTTTACATTTTATACAATATATAAAAAGAAAAACAGTTCAAATTTTTTCACAAAAGAAGAAGCTTGATGTAAAAAATAAATGTATTTTTAACAGAAAGCAACTGACATCAATGAAATCAAATAAAACAAAAATTCATGGAGAATAAATAATATAAGCCATATATTTAACCTATAATGAGGTGGCATAAAAGATTATTTCTAGAATTAGAAAAAAAAAGTGTTATGGCTTAAAGTTCTGCTCAATCAACAGGAGTTGTCTAAGGCCAGAATAATTAAGAACTAAGGCCAGAGAAAAAGAAACTGATAACCAAAAAATAAGGCACCAAAAAATTTCAGGACCCTTTAGAGGAAAAAGAAGTAGAAGTAGGTACTTCAAAATACCTTCCTGGGACATACTTTAGCCTGTAGACACATCCCTGAAAGTTTCATTTTCCTAGCCTAACCTCTTTCAAAGATAGCCAAAAGTAGCTAAAGTAAAATTTTACCCCTACTGTATCTTAAAAATCCAGTTTAAATAGCAATCTCAACAAATATAGACTATATAAAAGGCTATAGGTATTCGCCTAATAATTCTAAATTTTTTCCAACTAATAATTATAGGATGGTTTAGAAACTAGGCCTGTTTGATATAATAACATTTGACTAACTCACCAATGTGATAGCTGCCTCCCTAAGAATCAACCTTTTTAATAACAAAAAAACTTTTCTTCTGACTCCTTATGAAGCTTAGCCTATGCAAGACAGGCCTAGAACACCAAAAACCCTTTAAATACTAAGGAATATGCATAATATTACTTACAGGTCACTGAAAAGCTAAGATTATTTCTATTATTTACAGTTTCCTTGTCTTTTCTCTAGACTTAACAATTTCACATGTTTATCCATTTAAAAAAATATATAGCATTGACGTCACAATCCTCAAATAATCTTTTTATTTGGGGGTTATAAAGTGCCAGCCCACGGACAAGTAATCCTGAGCGTTTGTGGGGATAATCCGACTAACCTCTGACGTCATATTTGTCTCAAAAAACGCTTGGATTAATCAGATTAGTAATCGGACAAGTAAACAAACGCACCCAATATTTTAATTTGGGGTTACAAAGTGCCGGCCCACGGACAAGTAATCCAGAGCGTTCGAAGAGATAATCTGACTAACCTCTGACGTCATATGCGTCTAAAAAAACGCTTGGATTAATCAGATTAGTAATCAGACAAGTATGCCAAGTTCACAAGCATAGGATTTTGGAAAAATCCTTTAAGGATTTGGTCATAATGGCCAAATACTTAAACCGTTTCCTTAAAGGGCGAAAGGATTTTTAGCTTGAAATTATTTCAAGCTCTTAACAAAATCCTTACAAGTAATAGGCTAAAGCCTTAAAGTTTTTTCTAATGCATACGCTTTTTTAAGAAGAAATAGTTTTAAATCACCTGTGGATAGGTTGGTTGTAATCCTCAGTAATTCTAAAAAGGTTAGTTTAGTTGGGTGCTTCACTTTTTTTCTGCTAGGGCATTGTTTTAGAGTTTGGACATATTCCTTTACGAGCCATGGGGTAAAATTTCAGTGTAAAGACTTCTTTGTGCCTAGGAAAGTAGCTAGATAAGTTTGCTGAATCCAATTATCAGAAACAAATTTAGTTTCTAAAATGCAATCTTGAATTTTATTCCCAGGCTAGGCTACTATGTATACCCTTTTCTTATTTTCAGGGCTTGAAGATTGCATTAATGATAGAACTGACCTTAGGTCTATCTTAGGTTAATTCTGACCAATCAAGAAGTTTAGGAACTTCTTTGTGCCTTTGAACATAGCCTAATTTGTGAATCCGATTATCAGAAATAAATCCTGTTTCTAAAATGTAATCTTGAATTTTTTTCCCCCAGGCTAGGCTACTGTTTATATCCTTTTCTTATTCCCAGGGCTTGAAGGTTGCATTAATGAGATTTATTATTACTATATCAAACTAAAAAAAGAAAAACATCAAACAAGATTTATATTACCATATCAAACAGGCTTGGCATCTAAACCACACTATATTTTTTAGTTGGATAAAAATAGAATGACTTAAATTCTACTTTAGCTACTTTTGATTATCTTGGAAAGAGGTTAGATCAGGAAAATGAAACTTTCAGGGATGTGTCTACAGGCTAAAGTATGTCCCAGAAAGGTATTGCAAAGTACCTATCTCCACTCCATCTCCCTATAGAGGGTCCGAAAATTTGCCTACATGACATGTCTATATCTTTTGAAACTTTGAAAAAACCAACATATTACCATAATTTTCAGTTTTTTTTTCTCTGGCCTTAGTTCTCAAATTACAATTCCTGTTATTGATTAGAACTTTAAGCTGTAACACTGGGTTTTTCTAACTTGAGAAACAATCTTTTATGCCAACTTCTATAGGATAAATATATAGCTGATATTCTTTAATCTTAGTGAATTTTGTTTTGATTAATTTCATTAATGTCACTTGCTTTCTGTTAAAGATATATATATATATTTTTAATCAAGCTTCTTCTTTTGTAAAAATTGGGAAGGAATGCCTTGCCCTTTAATTCATAGATTTGGTTAAAGAAGTATCTTATATCAAAATACATCTGATACATTTTAATCTTCTTCTTTTTTTTTTTTCTTCTTTTTTTTAGAGAGATGACATAGGACTGCATTAAAGTTTTGCATTTGCTTTGCTAAAAAATTGTCTTAAACAGTACCGAGTTTAGAGAGTTATGGTAATATTCTTCTTTCTCATCAGTATATTTGTTTTTAAAGTTCCATCTATTTTAAAGCATTTAGAGAGATTTTAAGCCAACCATAAGCATATTTCTGTCACAAATGATTTTGCTCAAATGAGCTTTTTAAATGAGCTCTAATTCTTCTTTTTTTATTATTTCAAGACTAGAATATCACAAAGCTAAGCATTAATATTGCTGGTTGTATCTTAAGTAAATACAATCCCTGATGGAATCATATTAGTCAAATGAAAATTTTAAGGCCTACTAGTCAAAAGCCATACAATTGAAGTACGCTAAAAAAAAATTAGTCTGAAAGCCTTAGATGGTAGTACTACTACTACTAACTCACTGTGGCACAAAACCTCCTGAGGCCAACACAGCTGCCCACGCTCCTCCTCCACCCCATTTATTTAACCCTTACACCTTATCCCTCCCAAGAAGTTTCGAATTCCTTTTTGTTGTGATTACACATTCTTAAGTCTATTTGTTTTAGTTTTGTTTCTTCGTTCATAGTAATTTCTGTTCGTTCGATGTTTAATTATTCAATCACTTTAGTCAGGATGGTAGTCATATTAGTCAAATGAAAACATTAAGGCCTACTGGTGAAAACCCATACAAATGTTTTTATAAAGCACGCTAAAAAATCAGTCTGAAAGACAGAGAATATAATACTACTACTAATAACTCACTGCAGCACCAAACCTCCCGAGGTCAACACAGCAGCGAACACTCTTCCTCCGCCCCATTTATTCAACCCTTACACTTTATCCCTCCGGATAAGTTTTGAATTCCATTTTGTTGTGATTATACATTCTTAATTCGATTTGTTTCAGGTTTCGTTTGTTCATTCCTAATAATTTCTGTGAGATTTAGGCTTTAATATGGTTATTTACCTGAATTTTAGCAACAGAATTGGAGACCTTTTTGTAAGATAATGACGTTGATTGGCCTAAGCGGGGGGGCAGAGAGAATAAAACTGACATTTCCTCTGAATACTGAATTATACGTTATTACGGCGTTCACTAGACTCTTACTAAAAAGTGTTGACCAATAATAATAAATAAAAAGTCTGAAGCCCCTAAAAACGGCGTTTGATCGAAACAAAAAGTAAGATTGGAATTGTATCGGCCAAAAACCCTATACAGGAAATTTTCAATCCTTTGGCTTAAACAACAAGAAAAATCATTTTTTTGCATGGCAATCACCATCAACGCCCTCTTTTCTTCTTCTCAGCTAGCAGGGCACTGCAACATCATAGAGAGCTATTTAAGGGCTGATTTTAAAGGAGATTGCTGTAACGACTCGCTTTTTTTTTTTTATTAACTAACCAATATTAAAAAAAAAACTATTTTTTGACAAAAACTAAATTTCCGTACACAAGATCATGATATACATTAAAGAGCGTTTTGAGTAACAGCGATGACAACGTATTTCGTTCTTTACCAATTCCTGCTAAGAAAAAGCCAGAGGCTTTTCCTGCGTGTAATCATTCAGTCTTAATCAAATACATAGGTTTGATACATAGATACATAGATACATGAATACATAGATACTCATCATTCAACGTCAAGGTCAACAATACTTTTACAAGACTTAAAGAGCCAATGTGAAAGCTAGGCCATTTTTAAAGAATACCAATGAAATTATATCTCATAGGAAAAAGCCAGAAACAAAGAAAAAGACGAGCAAGGAAAAAAAAAAGTAATGAATAAAGAAGAGAAAAAGTAAGGAAAAGAGAAAAGGAAAATTTATCACAGAAGCAATTTGGCGGCACATCGAAAACAACTAAAGGTGATTTTGAACCACCCTCATAAGGCCATAGAACGAATTGTAATCAACATTGAATTGTTATCAAATATTACACTTTTAATCAATATTTTAACCTCTTTTCTATAGCGAAAAGTAAGATAAAGCGTATCATATTTAAGCGTCCATAAAGGGCTTATCATCGGATTTCCGAGTAAAACGACTATTATATTCGGAAACAGCATAAAAACGGCATCGAATGACATGTTTACCAAATTCATAGCTCACTAATAAGAATATCTCGAAATTTACTGTAACGGAGTAGCTATTACCACTTCTCGCAAAAGAATGTTCAATTTCTAATAACCATATTTCAGTTCTTGAGGGAGAAGGGTTGGGATGGAAGTGACAAATAAATGAACATTTTTCCCCTGTGTATTTTCTCCTATATACACTTTTGATCTCTGTCCTATCACAACAGTTTTAACAGGCAATGAGGTTTCTGGAATACTGTATACGTGTAGGCACTATCATGTCATCTACATTACCACAGTATTTTCCCAAAAACTGGAATTATCAATTGGCACCCTGTTTTTAGTTAGCTGTTAGTTTCCAGGGTATCGAAATTAGCAAGCTACTACACTGACTTCGCGTCGAAAAAGGCCCAACCTGAGTACCGAAAAACAGATTTTAGTTTGACTTCTTTCAAAATGAAACCTCACATTTGGAAATGTAAATGGTCAGACCAATTGTCTGATAAATACTTTAAATTTCTGAAAACATTTTCCAAACTACGAATAGCTCATCTTATATTAAAAAGTCATCACTGTCACTTAGAATGGACAATTGGTCCTCTTAAAATACAGCTCTTTGAAAAATAGGCTTGGGCTGGGAGGGTAGTTCTGTTGTAGGTAAAAACTTAAGTGATACCCCCCCCCCCCCCCCGATTCAATCCAATAAAGACCAGGTATTTCAGTATTTGAAGCACCAAGACCATCAAAATAAACACATATTTACCTCCTGAGCCCATATTAGGTCTATTCATACCCAAAACCTTCCTTGGTTTTTCGTTTGGTTGTTCAAAAATTATGAAGTTTTTATGCGGTTCCGCATGTTCTTCAGTGTTGCAATACTGAACCGAGAAAATCAATAAGCAAAAATAATTAGTTATTTAATAAGACTGTAAATGCTTTTTGTCCGTAAAAATTCAAACATTGACAATCTGTTGATTCTCAAAGACAATTATACCTTCAAAGGAAAGCATCCCATTCTGAAATTGCTTGGTTCCATTTGTTTTTGGCTTATTTGCTGTTGATTTTTCACCCATGTTTCTTTTTTTTTTAATCTGATGCCCGCTATTACCAAATATTGCACCATAAAAAACAAGGAAGGGGAAAGGGGTTTTAGGACCCCACGGGACCACTTTATGCCTCCGGTCAAACTGACTGAAATTCCTTGTAGTGGCCTCACAGAAATACATGCATAAATACATATGTATTTTTAATACCTAGAAGGCGTTTTTTTTTCCTGCTGAAACGCTGTAAGATTGCAGGATTCTGAATAAAATAATAACCAACATGTCTACAATTCTGCTACGAAGTTTGCACTGATGGAGTGAGATTTTCAGAGGGCTCTGGGACCCAACCTGGTCGTCCATTTATACCGGTTGTAAATCCTTGCCAATTACAACCGGAAGTGACAGGGTGCTTTTGGATGGTCGACAAGCCAAATTTAATCTCAGATAGAAGAGAATAAGAATTCTTACGCGATTCCAGTTGAAGAAAGGTCAAACCTGCCCGTCTTTCTGCAAATATATATATATATATATATATATATATATATATATATATATATATATATATATATATATATATATATATATATATATATATATATATATATATATATATATATATATATATATATATATATATATATATATATATATATATATATATATATATATATATATATATATATATATATATATATATATATATATATATATATATATATATATATATATATATATATATATATATATATATATATATATATATATATATATATATATATATATATATATAGGGGTGTGGTAGGGTATAGGAGGCGTCACGGGCCCTAGACCTAGCATGATCCCAGTTTATACAATGTGAAATATTCAAATCCATCAATTAAAGCTTGTCGGTGGGAGGGGTGCAGGCGTGAAAAATGAGTCATGTGATCAATTTGTGCTTTGATCATAGGGATTGAAAATTATTGCACATTTCTAATTCATACAAGGTGCGACCAAATCGCATTTCTGACATAAAAAAAACTGGGAGTCAAGGAGCGCTTGAAATTTTGCGATATGTACTTCTACAATAAGTTTGTCAGCTTCTCAAAATTAGATTTATTTCGTCAACAAATTTTGTACAAAAAAAAAAAAAAAAAAAAAAAAAAAAAAAAAAAAAAAAAAAAAAAAAAAAAAAAAAACTGAAAAGATGTAAGATAGTAGCTGATCAAGGATTTTTGTTCAGCTTTAACGAAATAACTGTACCTATCTCAGGTTACCCGATACAACGTAGCTTTTGACCTACAAGTACAAATGCTGGAAAAGCGAAAGCTTGAAAGAACAACGTCGGATAGGCCTCTACATAGCATACAATAGAACTTTACTTAAACTCAAACACTGGCTCAAAGCGCTGGCTCAAGGAAAACAAAGACCATTTATTTTGTCCTCACACTACAAATTCTGAACAAGCTACATTACTGAACTAGCTACTACAATTCTAGCTTATTGGAGATGAACTTGTATATATAGCCTTCAATATCAAAATTTGAACCGATACATCGATATATCAGTATAGAACACTTTCCCACACTACAAACGACTCAAAACAATCTCATTGGGAGGCTTTCTTCAATACAACAAGCGTGGTAAACGATCAGAAAAGAGTTAACTTTCAACATACCATCAAACTTTTTTTCCTTTTTGCACTAATCAAACAGTTCGTGGTAACGAACTGTCGTAAGGAGCGACCCGGCTCAATAGTAAACGAAACTCTAAGAAACCGAATTTCGATGCTAAAAGATACATCAAAAGAATCGAATTTTCACGCTTATTCTAAATATATAAGCTTCAATTAATTTAGTCTTTTTCATCAAAAGTTACGAGCCTGAGAAAATTTGCCTTATTTTGGAAAATAGGGGGAAACATCCCCTAAATGTCATAGAATCTTAACGAAAATCACACCATCGCGTTCTGCGTATCAGAGAACCCTATAGCAAAAATTTCAAGCTCCTATCTAAAAAAATGTGGAATTTCGTATTTTTTGCCAGAAGACAAATCACGGGTGCGTGTTTATTTGTTGTTTTTTCCCAGGGGTCATCGTATCGACCAAGTGGTCCTAGAGTGTCGCAAGAGGGCTCATTCTTACGGAAATGAAAAGTTCTAGTGCCCTTTTTAAGTGATCAAAAAAATTGGAGGGCACCTAGGCCCCCTCCCGCGCTCATTTTTTCCAAAAGTCAAAGGATTAAAATTTTGAGATAGCCATTTTGTTCCGCATAGTCGAAAACCATAATAACTATGTCTTTGGGAATGACTTACTCCCCCACAATCCCTGGGGGAGGGGCTGCAAGTTACAAACTTTGACCAGTGTTTACATATAGTAATGGTTATTGGGAAGTGTACAGACGTTTTCAGGGGGATTTTTTTGGTTTGGGGGTGGGGTTGATGAGAAGAGGCTACGTGGGAGGATCCTTCCTGGGAGGAATATGTCATGGGGGAAGAAAAATTCAATGAAAAGGGCGCAGGATTTTCTAGCATTATTATAAAAAAAAACAATGAAAAAATAAACATGAAAACGTTTTTTCAATTGAAAGTAAGGAATAGCATTGAAATTTAAAACGAACAGAGATTATTACGCATATGAGGGGTTCTAAAAATACTTTAGCATAAAGAGCGAGGTATTTAGGAGGAGATAAATACCTCGCTCTTTATACTAAAGTATTTTTAGTAATTTCAACTATTTATTCTACGGCCTTTTTGATTCAGGGGTCATTCTTAAAGAATTGGGACAAAACTTACGATTTAGTGTAAAGAGAGAGGTATTAACGAGGGTACAAACCCCATCGTACACATAATAAAAATATAAGAATATAAAGTTTGTTACGTAAGTTAATTCTTAAGTTACGCATATTTTTTACTAATAAAAACGTTCGTTAAAAATTAAAAGTTCTAGTAGCCTTTTTAAGTAACCGAAAAAATGGAGGGCAACTAGGCCTCCTTCCCCACCCCTTATTTCTCAAAATCGTCTGATCAAAACTAAGAGAAAGACATTTAGCCAAAAAAAATTAATATACAAATTTCATTTCAATAATTTATGTTCGGAGAGCCAAAATAAACATGCATTAATTCAAAAACGTTCAGAAATTAAATAAATAAACTAGTTTTTTTAACTGAAAGTAAGGAGCGACATTAAAACTTAAAACGAACAGAAATTACTCCGTATATGAAATGGGTTGTCCCCTCTGCAATCCCTCGCTCTTTACGCTAAGGTTTGACTCTTTGCCACAATTCTACTTTTTAAAACAATTAAAAGCTTTTAAAACAATTAAACCAAATAAAACAATTAAAACAATTAAAGTGGCCACAACCCCTTCTTTCGGTTTTAGTTGTAACCTGTCATATTGTGCACGGAGTAAAACACACATTACTGACAAGTCGAAACTTCCATAGCATACCAATTATGCTTCCACTAGAAATTGCTGATATTTGGGCCTAGCATTGGAAGCATCGTAACTGACCGTAAATTTCATATCTTCTTTGAGAGAATTCTAGAAGCTGGTAAGTCTACTGAAGAAGAAACGACTTCGTTGGCGTGTTTGCGAAGCAACGTCTTGATGACTTTCTTTGGCCTCTTCCTCTTGACTCCTCGCAGAGGTAGTGGTTTACAACATAAGATAAGAGTATGTTTTTTATTATTATTAATTTATGGGCAAAGAAGTTATCTTCTTATTTACATCTAAAGGAAGTGCTTGGCAGCTTTACATGACTCAAGCGTTCTTTTTGTGTTAGGAAATGGAGTTCCCCAACAACTTCTGTGGCACATCTTTGGACTCCTTAACAAGAAGCTTTGTAATTTTCATAAAATGGATGTGCCGACCCCAGTCTCAATTCAAACTAGAGGGTCATTTGCATGCCCAGCTGGTTTCAACACGGGAAAAACCCATGAAGCATAACAAGAGGTCACAACAATTTAATAATTGGGCTTCGGGACCAAAGCACGAGGTTGTAACTTTCTCCGTTGAAAACAATTTGTGCAGGGAAGGCAGGGAATAGAGCAGAAAATTTTAAAATTGCTTGCCATGAACTAATGTTCAAAACCTAAACATATGCATTTGAAATCGACTGAAAGAAAGGACTATGTTACAATCTACATACTCTCATATAATTGCTGGAACTGATCAAGAAACGTGTTTGTAAGTACAAAGTACTTCAAGTTTTTATTCATTTTCAATTTGTTAATTTTCGTTTCAGTCATTCAGTCCTTTCAGTAGTCAATTTATGGCTCATTTTTTCATCTGGTCACCAAGAATCGCTGAACACCGAGGTTGAAGTTGGTGTTTCAGCAGGTTTCAGATTCTTTCAGCCACGACTTTGTAAGTAAAGACTAATTTGCATGCAAAGAGTTTATTTATGTTCATAGTATTTGGTTGAATCAAAAGGATCAACAATATTGGCACAGGAATTGAATCTAAGATGATCATAAAAAAGGATACGTAGATCTCTATTCTCATTGACTACCTCAAGCTAAATACTAGTAAAGCTACATCCAAAGTTTCTGAACCAAAAGCGCACCAACCAGTAGTGACTCCATGCGTAGAATGTTTCTAAAACTATCTCATATAATTAGTCAAAATAATTCTAAATTTGTGTTTTAAGACCAAACTTCTTTCGTCTTCTATGGTCTTCTTGAAGTCATTTAATTTCGCTTTCCCACGGTATATACAAAGGTATTAAGTATTTGAGCACTGATATCAGATATCAGTCAGTTGACTGATATCAGATAGAAAATTATTGTAATAGATTCACTTACAACTCCTCCAGTATGTTCAGAATTAGTATATATAGTTGATAGTTCTGTAGTGTGCAAACACAATCATTAATAAACGTGTTTAAAAAAACGTCACTGAACGATTAATAGTGCGAACAAACTGACATTTAAAAACACTAAGGATATTTTAATCAGATTCTGTAGACTAATCCCAGTAGGTTTCACTGAAGCACTTGATTCCTTAGACACACCCCAAGCCCTGGAAAATAAAGAAAGTGCAGCCTAAAAATGTAAATTTTTCTAGTTTTTACCATACCCCTAGAAACAATGTTCTGAATCCCCCTCTCTAATGGCTGTATTTTTTTTGCACCTACGGTTAAGCACTGCTTGCTAAGGGTATTCGTAACTTTATGTCTTCAACCCAAGCTCTGGAGTCTCAAGCCTAGCATCTTATGTATCTGCATATGCACTGCTGTTTGTAAGTTGAAGTGAACTAGCATACAATAGTTTGATTTATGTGAGTCAAGTCAAACATATATAAAATTGGATCAATTACTGAACATGCACCACGGGTGTTAAAAACTGTCTTGGGCATATACTAAAATTAAATTAGTCGAATTTACTTTCAAAAATTCTTAATCCTTTGATGGCAAAAAGTCTTTTTTGTCATTTTTACAGTTTTTTTAAGTTTTTTTTGGACTAGCAGTTATTATTGAGGATTATTTTCATAACTATCAAGTTGGAATGAATCAGGTATTTTGATAGTCAAAGCTAAAAAAAAGTGTAAAAAGTGATTAGTTAGGATTGGCTCCAAAGCGGTTCGTTGGCTCGTTTTTTTCCTTTGAGTGGAAAATTTGAGTAAAGAAAAAGCTATAGTTTTAAATTATAGTTTGGAATATACTCAAATTTTAGTAAAATTCACAAAAAAAGAAAATTCTTAAAAAGAAAACTAATATAATCCAAAAATGTGATATTTACCCGATAGCAATCCCATTGGAACTATTAATTGCATCGAAAAATGATTTAGGTTGTGTAATAATAAGTAATTTTTCCTACTGGAAATAAAAGTCACCCTACCCCAAAAATAACGTAAAAATCATTTTCTTACAAAGTATTTGGTTTTAGCTGTTTTGAAGAAATTGCCCCCCCCCCCCTATTACAAGAAAAAACTTTGTACCTACCTGAATGAGAGTTAACCTATCATTTACTTATAACTACCAATAAAGGTGTCAAATTAACTAAATTATAATAAAAATATCTGAAGCTGTAAACAAACGAACGTTTTTTCGTTTCGCTTAACGATTTGTTATTATTTTTGCTAAAGTTTTTTGTTTAAGCACCTGAGGCAACTTACAGTATTAGTTTAAATTATTCATGCTTGTAGAAGTAGAAAATGCATAGATTTTCAAAAGATATACCAAACTCGACATTTTTTTGAATGTTTTACAGTTCTATAAACAAACCAATATGTGCCAAGTCTGTGAATATGCACCAACTGAAAGTGTAATTTCTTGTAAAATTGGGAGGTGCCACGGGATATCCCAGGGTTATGTGCCTTATCTCTCTGTCTAATAAATCAACTATAGAATGGATATTCACCTTTGGATCTTCAATTTCAACAACAGATTCTGGTCCATGAATTTCTCCAACAAAAAGATTTTGCGCAGATGCTAGAAGATTATTTCTACTCAAATGTCCAGATGTACTAAAAGGCTCTGGGAGTCTAAAAGGAAAATAAATACATGCAGATAAATGCTTTATGGTAGCAGATTATACAAATTTATTGTAAGTTTTTTTTGTAAATGAATTTTAGGAAAAAATACAAATGAACTATGTTTTTAGTGTAAATTCTAATAGAAGACTAATTGATTGAATTAATCTTGAAGAAATCATTTCATTTATAATGCAAATTTTTACTGGTTACAAGCTCCACATAAGACAATGCTTTGAAGTTCTATTTAGATAATACTCTATGTTTTGGCTATGCTTAGACAGAATGGGGAACAACCCTTCACCTTTACTCAATGAAATCCAATGGAATCCAATCACCACTGCTCGTCAGAACTAACAACAACTGGGAAATACTTGCAAGCAACTTAAAAAGAGCTTTGTTTGACCAACTGTTACGATTTGGTTACGTACACGTACAGTTACGAACTGGTACGGAATAGCAACAGCAAAGATGAGACATTCACAATTGTTTTTCCTTTTCGGATCAGGTTCGTGGCAACAACGCACAGTCCCCTTGACCCTCGGGACAATTGCTAGGAGAACAGACTTGTTTTGCTGGCTCAATTTTTGTTTATTAGGTTAGTTGGCAGACGGAAATATCCTTCGTAAAATAAATGAAAGAAAACAAGGCATGATGTTACTTATATCACAGCTAAAATATTACAAATTATAAAGAAACTTTCACCTTTCAGCTATTTTTCCTTTGTTCCATATATTAGTTTAAAAGATCACAGGAAAGCTTATATGTATTCCAAACACTAGAAAATCTCGTTTTCTTGTGTTTTTTTGGGTTAAAACTAGTACATTGCGGTATCAGCCATAAATTCTGTAATCAACAAATTTGTAATCAACCTACTTAGTAAATTCGTTGAATGTAAACAAAAAAGTGAAACATGTTGTTTAGTTGCTTTGATTTTGGACTTCCAAATTGCAATATTAGCCACGTACTTGAAAGCAACAAGTTCAAATTTTTCTGTACAATAATTTTGATGAACATCAAACACTATTTTAAAATTTGAATTCTAGCAAGCTTTTATTCTGGATTTAGATTTCATAAATTGAACATCAGATTCATTATCAACAAATGTAGAAGGCCTCAAATACCAACTTTGATGGAAATTAAACATATTTAAGAAATAAGAAATAACAGCCCCAATTTCAGCCATTTGAAGTCTATATTGTAACAATCCTCAGGCTAGTAAAAAAAAGATGTCTGTATTTTTGTTTTGGAAAAGAACAAAAATGGTGACCACCCTGAACTGTGGTCACGTTATTGTTTCGTTTTCTTTGTTATTAAAAAGTAAGATGAAAAACAAAGTTTTTGGACAAAAAATAAGATGTAAAAACAAAAAAAAAGAAAATTGAAATGCACATAGAAAGTCATTTTAAAACAAACAATAATTACCAAACCTAAAACCAAAAAAAAAGAACAAAAAAAAAACGACACAAACCTAGAAAGAACAAGAATCACAATGGATAAGATAGTCAAACATAAATAAATAAATAATAAATAGAAGTCATGCATGAATCGAAGAGAAATTAAAACAACTTCACTTACCTTGGTAGTATTATTAGTAAAGACGGTGGGAACAGTGAAGATGTTAAAAGTAGAATAGGTTAGGCTCAGGGTATTTTTTCACATTTAAAAAAAATTGGAAGAATTGGAAGATAAGTCTGCAAACCAAGATTAGAATATTGGAAGCTACGGTGCTGACAGTGGTCAAATATGGCTCTGAAGCATGGGCACTTCGAAAAGCGGACGAAAATTTACTATATGTTTTCCAGAGAAATTGCCTACAGATTGTTGGTACCGGCTTACTGACCGTATTTCAAACAGTAGATTGTAAGAAAATTGTGGTTTAATCCCGCTTTCTAGGGCTATAATGAAAGAAAGGCTGAGATGACTAGGCCAAGTTCTGCAGATGAAGGATGACAGATTGCCGAAGATTGTCCTTTCTGGCCAACCGTCCAGGGCTACACGGAAAGCAGGTCGTCTTCGTCTGGATTGGGAAGATGTCATAAATAAAGATTTAAAGGAAATGGAAACTTCCTGGGAGGGTGTAAAGAGGGAGGCATTGAATAGATTAGGTTGGAGCAAGAGCTTGCGTAGCTGTGTTGGCCTCAGGCGGCTTGGTGCTGCAGTGAGTTATTAATAGTAGTAGTAGTAGTAATGCTTCTCTTCCTTCTTTATTAAATTAAAAGGTATGGTGTGAGTGTAACTAAACCCCGCTCAACTCATTCCACTTAAACTAAACCTCGTCCAACTCATATTTCGTTTATTTCAACCCCATTCAACTTAACATACAGCAGGGATTGAATCGAAATAGGAATCAGTTGAATGAGGGTTGAGTTGCATGGGAATGATATAAATGAGGTCAAGTTGCAAGAGGATTGAGTTGCATGAGGGTTGAGTTGAATAGGGATGAGTTGACTGTGGGTTGAGTTAAATGGGTTAAGTTAAGTTACATTGGAACCAAAGTTTAGTCTATAAGAAATCATCAGCTTGATATTCGTAAAACTTCTGCAAGCACCAATCAATCATAGTTAAAATCTTCTATTATTTTGGGCTTTTGAATAAAATTAGGATTTTATATATTGATCTCTTACCATGAAGGCACTTGTCAAGTAGGCGTGAAGGGTTGAAAAATAGCCATAGACACACTTGATATCTTTTGCTACTGAAAAGAAACACTAAATCTCGCCATTCAGAATTATGATCACAAGTTCAATAAAATTAGGCTTAAGAAAAGTGAAGCAGCATAACATAGACAAATGGCTACACTACTGCATATACCATGGAACAGTACAATGCACGATCAACAACAAAACTTTTGAAGACAAAATGTGGATGAGGAGGATAATAAATATTTGTTTTGCTGAAATTGCTAGTTAATTACACCTCACGTGAGGAACATTCATAAGGGGACAGGAGAGGGATGTGGGGATTTAAGTGACATCCACTCACATTTCAGGGAGACCTAGAAATAAACATGCAATACAAAATCTTAAAATATTACGAACACCTTTCATATAATTTTGGAATGAACATAGGTCATTCCATTTGTAAATCTTGTCCCATTGAAAATGTTTCTAAGAGCATAAAAACGACTAGACAAATTTTCCATACCTTAGAAAAAAAAATAGTATGTAACATCAGGAAGTACGCCCTGTTGTCTTGTTATGATGGCCTAAAGTGTATAATTAAAAAAAGATTTAATTTTTATCCAAAAAGAATTTGCGGTTGAATATCTGAATACAATAGCAAATGAGTAGGTAAGAATAGCAATTGAACTTACTTGTAGGATGTCAGTTTTTCATATGGAGGAATTCCTGGCAGAACAGCAATTAGACAAAGCACAAGAACTGAGTCTACAAAGCGTCTTTAATAACCGAAACATAATCGTCTTTGACTGTTAAATGACAAAATCAGGTTCTTAAGAAGCCTTTAGGTCAAGAAAACAGAATATAAAACGAAAAAAATTTGACAATGAAAAATCAAAATTTATCTTTCTGATTAACTGAATCAGATTACAGTTAAAAAAAACTAGTTTTTTTTATTGAGTTACTAGTAATAGTGATAGTGCTAGTAGCATCAGTAGCATTAATGTGTTGCCTTTACAGGTAGTTGCAATAGGAGTAGTAATATTAAAGGTACCTGTGATAGAAGTATTAGTTGTAGCATGCACAAATTGTCTTTAGGTCAGATGATCTTCCCCTTTTAGCATTCTCTGAAAGATCCAACTTAGTACCCAAATCAATTCTTGAAATACACTCTTTGACAAAGCACAAGCACAAAGCATTTTTTGATTTCGTTTAAATTTCCCGTCAATATTGTAAATGAAGTAGTGTAGCAGTAGTAGTAGTAGTAGTAGTAGTGATAGCAATAGTAGTGTTGATAGTTTTAGTAGTAGTGGTAGCATGCAAATATTCCCTTTTTGATCATCTCTCTTATGATTTCCTGAAAATTCAAAGTTAAATATATTCAGTCATTCCCGAGTTGGGCCCTCTTGTAAATCCATATATCATGCACAAAACATGCTTTAATTTAGTTCAACACTCCTCTCAACACTTTCTGAAAGACTCAACTGAATGCCCTTTGTCTTTTTGGAAATTAAACTTCAAAAATGCATACCTTTCTTAATGACATATACTATATGAAAACAATGAACAAATTGCCTAGCTTACAGCCCTTGTCCAGAGGACTGTGGGGAAGTTGACATCCCCAATAAGATAAGTACTGGAACTTTTAACAATGCTGAACAAAATAGTTCTTTTACAATTTTGATCCAAAGTGTTTTGGAGAATGATAGGCTTGGGGGAGGGGCTGGTTACCCTCCTTTCACTTTCAGCCATTAAAAAGGCCACTAGAACTTCCAATTTCCAACCACATGAGCCTTATCTGATCTGAAGTTCATACAGCCACCCGTTCTATAAAAACATTATATGCCTCCAGGCAAAACTTACAACCCTTGTCCCTGGGCTACGAGGGTTGTGCCCACTGTAAAGGTATTGTTACATACTCTTAGGATAATTATGAAGAAAATGGCTATCTCAAAATTTCCATTGGATATATTTGGGGAAAATAGTATGTGAAGGGGGGACTAGTTGCCCTCCAATCACTTTACTCTTAAAAAAGGGCGCTATAACTACTGATTTCCAATCCAATGTGCCTTCTCTGAAGTTTACAAAACCACCTTTTCCATAAAAAAAACCTTATATGCCCCTGGGGCATAGCTTAATACCCTTGCCCTGAGGGGTGTGGGGTTGTTATCTGCAAACATAATTGCTGGACCCGTCAACTATGCTGAAAAAAAGGCCATCTCAAAACTCTATTGGATGTGTTTGGGGAAATGATGGACATGGAGGGGACTGGTTGCCCCTTAATCACTTCTGACTATTAAAAAGGCACTAGTAGTTTGAATTTCACATAAAATGAGCCTCTTTAGAAGTTTCAATGACAAGTTTTCATATAGAAAGTACCATGGTCTTAAAAAAATAATAATCAATAACACATTTTTCCCACATTCCTCGTTACTTAGGCAGCACTATTCAGGGCCAGATGAAGTAGGTGCAAGGCCTGATCAGAATTTTTTTTGTGGTGCCCCCTCAATATATTCAATTTTTAAGCAAAATTCAAATCCACAAAATAAATAAACATACACAAACACACACACACACACACACATATATATATATATATATATATATATATATATATATATATATATATATATATATATATATATATATATATATATATATATATATATATATATATATATATATATATATATATATATATATATTTATATATATATATATTGCACTTCTATGTAACGTTTAGCATAGCTGTTTGTGTCACACAATATTTCTTACTAGAGATCTGTTGGGTTATGATTGATCCAATAATTTAAAAGATGTGAAAGGTGTTCTTTAGCATCTCTATTGGGACCTAAAAAGTACATTTGGCCATATGAATATGGCTCAAAATCACCTTCAGGGTTTGTGTGACGGGGTTTGCAACTAAATTGACTTTTTAATAAATTTGTCCAGCTATTTTGAAGCTGAAAACATTACAACCATTTCTGGTTTGATCATGACCTACACTGAATGAACCTAAATCAAAACATGAGTTCCAGTTTTGTATTTGTTTGTGGAACTCTTTAGAGAGCAAGGGATGTCCTATAACAGGCCAAAAAAATTCATTTGGAAATTGCTGATGCAGGAATGCAATTCTACCAAGCAGTTAGCAGCCCCCAAGTAAATCATCTTTGCTGGCTACTTTTCCTGTGGGATAATGGAGGATTCCACAGTAAATGCATACAGAGTTAAAGGGTCCCAATGACTTGCAAATAACATGTGCATAGTTTATGGTTTCTTTGTAGGCTTTTACTGGGTTTTATGCCACAATTTGTTGGCATCAAAGATTGTGGTGGTGCTGTTTTTCTACCATAATATTTTTTTTTTGGTACTTGTGTACAAAATAGTACATACTTGAGAAGTGAAGCTTGATCAATCCTAATGAAATATACCAAAATATGATGAAAACATGATACTTTAGAAACAAATTTGGGCTCTATATTTGCACATTAGAGGAGGGGGTAAAGTAATGCAGGTCTGCATGCAATGTGTGTTAGCTAAAATTATTCTGCATATTATGAAGTAAGAACTGTTTTCTAACTTCATGCTGTCCAAAAGCTTTATCCTTATCCGCACCTCACCCCCCTAATGTGGAAATATATTGCCCAAATTATATAAGCCCAATGTGTTCTGTCACCATGTAAGCTTGGTGGAAAACCTTAATACAGACAGATAAAACAAGTTTGTTCTCAAGTGAGTACCATTATGTACAAAAATACCTTTTCTTCTTCTGCACTTTCATTTTAGACTTGTTCTGATTCTTACTGTCCTTTAACAGAACAGATCTTTGTTCATGACTGTCATTTTTGAAACTCTTGACACTTGCTTTAGCGTGTCTGCTAACCCTACATTTTTTGTTCTTCACATTTATCTTTCATTTGAGAAATTCTGATCCCTGCTGTTGCTTATAATTCTCACTGCAGATTATCTTCTAACTGTATATTTCCTTCATTCTTGTGGGTGTATATCTTCTAACTACACTTTCTCTGTTCTTCATTTTGATTTTGATTTGTTCTGATCCTCATTGTCACATGTCTTGTAACCCCATATTTCTTTTCTTCACTATCATTTTTGAGTTGTTTGGATTCTTGATGTTACTTATCTTTTAACTGCATATTGTTATGTTCTTTAATTTTGTTTTGACTTGTTCTAATTGTTGGTTTCACTAATATTTTAACTACATATCTCTTTGATCGTTATTTTCGTTTATCATTGCTTCATACATTTTTGTCAGTGCCTTTTGCCTTAGTGGCTTGAATTTGTCTTGTCACTTTTGATGGTCTAGGTTGTTCATTATCACCTTTTGTATGTTTACATTTTTTGGGTTGTTCTCTTCATCTTGCCTCATTTGATGGTCCAATTTGTTCATTTTGAGCTTACGGTTTTGTCCTCTTTTGTTCTTTTTTGTACTCATTTTTTGCTAATGTTAGTTTACATTTATGTCCCCTGGATATTCTGAAACTGCTGAAAATGCCTATTGAAATTTATATCACCAAATAAGGGCACATCAATTTACAGGTTTCTAAATTTTTGTTTTGGAAATGCTTCTAAAACAGTTTTAAAATCTATTTTCATTGTGTTTTCACTTTTAGTCAGCATGATTGCTAAACAATTTAGTCTATCCTGATTTACTGCTGATATCACATAGTTTTTTATTGGTTCTAGCCTGGAAAATGATCTCTCTCCAGAAGCAACGCTTACTGGAATTGTAAAGAACATTTCATAATTTTGAGAACCAAGTGTTCATTTTCATGGCGGCATGGGGCCCTTTCAAATACAAGGCCCAATTGTTCTAGTCACCCTTCTTTTGGCCCTGGCTCTATTGTGCTGCCTATAAAATTGGTAAGACTCAAAATATTCCTTTCTTAACCAATGAAAAAGGCTGTGTCAATTAAAAACAAACAGAAATTAATTTTGAAAACCTTCTTCTGCAAAAGAAATTTTTCAAAGAAGACTTCATGGCTAAATTAAACCAAAGGTGAACAGAAATAAATTCAAGTATTTGTTTCAAATGTAAAACCTAAATGAACAGAAATTTAAACAAATAACCAAGCTAAACTCAAAACAAGCTTGCAGAAACGAAGAGGAGTAGGACTGATACCCCATTCTTTTTAAAGACCAAAACATAATTTACATTTTACTGAAAACAAATTTCATCTTAAATGTTTTCTCTTTCTATAACTTTACTAAATCTGAAAATTAATAAGACTTTGAAGAATAAATGTCAGTATATATATATCAAACTGTCAATCCACATTCATTTGTTGTTTTTTCCCCAAGAATCTTGTGTATGACAGAATTTTTTTTTCTTTTTATATTATGAAAGATAAAAGCACATGGCTTGAAATAAGGATTATTTTCAGTAAAGTGCAAATTATGTTCTGGTCTTTAGATGGCATAGGACTGTCATCATGATTCCTCTTAGTTTCTGCTTGCTTTGCGTTTGCCTTGGTTATTTATTGTAATTTCTGTATGCTTTGGGATTAATTTATTTATTGATAGTTAATTATTATAGTTTTACATTTGAAAAATTATTTGAATTTATTTCTACTCATCTTTGGCTTCATGCAGCTTGTTAATTTTCTTTCACAAACTTCTCTTGTGAAAGATCTTTTTTAAATATAATGGTAAGAAATCATAGAGAAATTGAAAGGTTCAGTTGATGAGCCTAGATAAAAGAAAGAAAAGCCAAAGAAATCTCAGAGCAAAATAAGACTTTAGGCCAACAGAAGAAAATAGCAACCACCACAGAAAATGATTGCTGTAGTTGTCAACTTGGTGTTTTTGAATGAGCTATAGCTTTGACTATGTCTATGCAAAATGATTTACCCTCCAAAAAATAGATTTCAATATCCCAATATCTCCCCCCACCAAATGGATAAGATCAGCCAAAACCACTTACAGTCACATCAATGAGCACTGCTATTAATTCTAACCAGGCATGGCTAGGGTGCAACATCTCTTCTGGTAGATATACTTCAAACAAGAACTCCTTGCCCTTCCCCCAGGAAGGTTTAATCAAGCCTAAGCTGTAAAATTACATTGTTCATAAGAAACAATATACCTCCTTTACCAAAGTTGCCCACCAAAAAAATAGGGGGAACTAGGCCCCCTCCCATACTTATTTTTCTCCCAAAGACACTGGATTAAAATTTTGAGATAGCCATTTTGTTCAGCATAGTCAAAATATCTAGCAGCCACGTTTTGAGGACAAATTAATCCCCCACAGTCCCTGGGGGAAGGGCTGCAAGTCATAAATTTTGCCCACTGTTTACATATAGTATTGGTTATTGGTGAGCATACAGACATTTTCAGGGAGGTTTTTTTTCTGGTGGAGGGGGGGATCAGGGGGATTGGGTTACATGGGAGGATTTTTCCATGGGGGAAGATATTTTTTATGAAAGGGGCACTGGATATCCAAGCATTATTTTAAAAAGAATCAGAAATTAAATTTTTTAAAAACAAGTTTTTTCAACTGAAAGTAAAGAGTAACGGTAAAATTTAAATGAACAGAAATTATTACATATATGATGGGGTTTGTCCCCTTGTCAGTACCTTGCTTTTACTCTAAAGTATATTTAGTAATTTCAAAAGAGCTATTTATTTTAATTAAATGAATTTGGTGATTCAGGGGCCATTCTTACAGAATTAGAACAAAATTCAAACTATAGTGTAAAGAGCAAGGAATTGAAAAGGGAGCAAACCCCCTCATATAAGTATATGAGGAAGTTTGCCCCCTTGTAAATAAATACCTTGCTCTTTACACTGAAGTTCAAATTTTAAAAATAATGGCTGATATAAATAATAATTTGTTTGTGTTATTTTTCAGCTAATCTTACCATGTTCTTTCACCTCAAACAGCTTCATAACTATGATTCTTATGTAATAGTAAATCAAAGACATTGTATGTCTTTGGCTTGTGGTTGTTAATAAATAACAAAAAACAAGTTTTTTCCAACTGAAAGTAAGGAATAATTTTAAAAATTATTATTATGTTTATCTTTTAAAGATCTTTTCTTTCATTCATTTCAGTCATTTGAGAATTACTCAGCTTGTGACTCTCATATTCAAAATAGTTCTAACCTCTTTGGCCATTTTGTTACTATGCCTTAAAAAACTAGTTCTACAAATAGCCTATCACTAATTTAATTTACCTGGGAGAATTTTTCTTCCCAATGGTGCTGATACTATTAGTGGCATAGATATTATTATTTTTGCAGACAATCCACCTGGCTTCTAATTGGACAGTTGTATATTTCTTTATGTATCCTTTGTTGAGACATTGGGAGTCAGGAACACCAATAACCCCCACCCTCATGCAGATTCTTGAAAGAAAATCTACTCACAAACATATTAACCACTACAATATAAAGCACCTTCAGTATATTCTAATAAAAACTTAGAATTTGTAACTTTGTCAGTTGACATTAAAAAGTGAATTGGGTGATCCTCTAGCAGCAACAAACAATTTGGCCATAATTACATGTCGTTTCCAACCCATTCAGTGAGATGGCTAATAGATAAATACTTTTGTTTGTCCTAATATTGATTGCTATGTGGCTACTCTAGGACCACAACAATTGGGTCATGGAATGGATTATTGTAAGGGTTGTTTGTCAATGTCTAGTCATGGTGTATACAATTGGTTGGCTAAGTTGTTTCACTCTGCACTACCCCTTGTTAAAAATATATTGCATTGGTTGCAGCAGATATTGTGTCCTCTATGATACATGATTGGGGCTCTATTTGTGATGATATTGCCCAATAAAAGTACCCAGATCAATGGTTTGTGCAACCAGATTCAGCAAGCAAGCTTTATGGCCAACAAATCTCTGACCAGACAAATACTCACTGTTTATCAGTTTGTTGATATAGCCCATGAATTCCAGCATAGAGTACATATTGTCCATATTTACTTTAAAGGATTTTTCAAATCTGTCAGCAGTGAGTCTCTTTGACTGATACATGAATGAACAGATATCCCTGAAAATCAATACTGCCAGTTCAAACCTAAATACAATTCAGGTACAGCCTACATTTTCACATTAAAATGTGGGTGACAGGGCTAGATTTAAAGGTTTGGAAAAGTGCATCTAGCACTTTGACATTAAATCACATTGGTCTAGTCTTTGTTAAATAAAAATCACTTGGTGACAGTTTGTGGTGCTCCAAGGAATCAGCCTAGTTAGCCCATTGGTATTTCGAGGCCTATTGGGGATAAATATCATTCCAAATGTTCATTAAGATTATGGATACATTCCTGACATTTTCATCAGCCTAACTAAACTACTCTCAAATAGAGCAAACAGCTCCTAAACAACAGTTTCACCAAATAAGGAACCTAGGTTTCTTGTATTAACATGTTTCCTTCATACGAGGCCTAACACGAAATATTTACCAGTGCCTGTGATGGAGAATAATAAAACCTGTTCTTGAACTAGTAAGCTTTCAGAAACCATAGAATGCTAGGCTATAGAGAAAATAAGTCATACGAAATTATACACTTATAGGCCATAGAGAGCGTGTCCGAAATCTCAAGTATGCAGAATTAATTTCGCATCCGTCTGGAATTCTTCGAAGAATTGTCAGTCCGGACTAGAATTTCATCTGTAATTATCGCAGAGTTATGACGTCAAAAACCCCACGAAAAAATTCTACGAAGCCTGTGTTTGTTTACTTATCCGATGGGATTTTTACTAATCAGAGTTGCGTTTGATTCGACTCGTAAAAGTTAACTTAAAAGTTGACTTTTTTCTCTGCTGCCGTTCATTTAGTAAAAAGTCGACCTAGCAAGTCAACACAGAATTGCCAATCGAACGCTTCACTGGAAAAAATTATAGGTATGAAATCGTTTAGTCTAGAGGAAAGACAATGAAAGTGTTAATAGTAGAAATAATCTTAGCTTTTCAGTGACCCTTAAGTAATATTATGCATATTCCTTAGGATTTAAAGTGTTTTTGGTGTTCTAGGCCCACCTTGCATAGGCTAAGCTTAATAAGGAATCAGAAAAACATTTTTATGTTTTTAAAACGTTGGTTCTTAGGAAGGCAGCTAACACATTGGTGAGTTATTCAAATATTACCAAATGAAACAGGCCTAGTTTCTAAACCAACCTTTAATTTTTAGTAAAAAAAAATTAGAATGGTTAGGTCAATGCCTATATTATATAGTCTATATTCATTGAGATTGCTGTTTAATCTGGATTTTTAACATAAAGTAAGGGTAAAATTTTATTATAGCTACTTTTAGCTATCTTTGAAAGAGGTTAGGTCAGGAAAATGAAACTTTCAGGTATGTGTCTAGAGGCTAAAGTATGTCCCAGGAAAGTATTTAAAGTACCTACCTCCACTTCTTTTCCCTCTAGAGGGTCCAACAATGATTTTGTTGGACACAAATGATTTTGCTCAAGTGAGCTAGTGGAAAACAAATAGAACACATAATTTTTAATTTTTTTTTTTTTATTTCAAGACTAGAATATTACAAAACTGAGCATTCATATTGCTAATTGTATCTTAAGTAAATACAATCCCTGATGGGAGTTTTGTTGATACCTGTCTCAAAATTAATTTGTCTAAATAAATAGATATTGTTTATCGGATAGCAGTGAAAAATGGTAGGAACTATGACTGAGTTGTTTTTTTCCAAACATTTTCTTTTTTCAAATATTTTTTTTTCTGGTCACATTTGTGTTCCTTCTTAAGTAGCTGGCACACTAGGTTGAGAATACTTTGTCCAAAGGGCACATGTTTAATTCTTGGCATTAACAGTTTATTTGGTTTGGGGAAAAGGTCAGTGATGTAACTATGTAGGTTCATCCAAAACTGGCCCAATTTTGAAAGGTTACCTAGAGAAATCTAGGGTCAGTTAGCAGGAAGGGCTTGCAAAAGCATAGGATGACTGGTCCCCTGCTTTCTTTTGCACTTCCTGGCTAAAGGACCACCTGGTTTTTTTACCGTGCTTCTGACTTAGCCATAGAAGTTTTCTTTTAAACCCATTAAATAAGAATATAAAGGAAAAAATGCCAGTAAGGTGGGCCTTCCTTTTCAATGAATTGTTGATGTATAGACAAGAGTGTAGGTCATAAGAAATGGCTTGTGAATGTTTTGCAAGGTTTGAAAATCTAGGACAATTCCTCAAGTTGGCAACTGAGCACAAAAGTAAAATTTTGTGAATGATCTTTCTTTGTGACTGTTATATTTATGTATTGTCGAGTATTTTAAAGTTAATCTTTATTGTTTTGTTTTGATTGCCATGGCCTTGGAAATTTAGTGTATTAAAACCTACTTATGTCTATTCATCTGCTTTTAAACAGACAGGATTTCTATGTTTCCTAGCTTCAATAAATTTATATGCAATTTTGAGGCCAGGGGTTACAAAGTAGGTCAAAACTTGCAAATGGAACCATGGTGTTACTAATTAATTTGTAAGAAATGTATATCAATTTAAAGATTCAAAAAAACAATCATGTAGAAAACAAACAAGACAAATAAATAAAAGTATCCCTTTACAACCATTTAATGAAGTGTCACAAATGTAGGTCACCCTTAACATTGAAATTAACAAAGCTTCAATTATGAATCTGTTTTCTTTAAACAGACTGAAGAGGCAAACCTCCAAGCTATGACAAATTCAATCTCACTTTTGGGCTCTTTCCTTTTCAGTAAGACCTTTCTTTGGATTTTTTTCCAACCAAGTAAAAACAGTAGGGACAAGATCAGGTGTAAGTGACCTTCCATTTAGCCTACATAACCAAGGAGAAAATCATGTAACTCTATACCAATAATTGGTAAATTTTTTGTTCTTTATATATTTGACTTATAAAGTGAACAAACCCCTTGATGCCTTTTTTTATGTTCTTTACAAACATAATAAGTGCTTCAATTGCAAGTTCAAATTTAAGTGCTTTTTGAGCTCTTGAAAATGACCAAAATATTTCTAGTTTTTGGGTATAAAAAAAACTTAAAACATTGGTCTCAAACTTACTGTTTCATTCTTAATCCATTTTCTAAATGTTATATAATCCACAAGCACTGATATTCCACAATTAAGTTGAATTAATTAATTTTACAATATTATGCTGTTTTCTTCTTCTTTGATGCCAAATTTTGATTTAAAGTATATATTTTTGGTCATTTTTGACAAATTAATGTAGGTTTTTCACTGTCAAAATTTGTTAATTTAGGTCAAAAAGTGCTTAAATTGGAATTAGCAATATAAGCAATTATTATATTTGTAAAGAACATACAAAAAGGCATCAAAAGATATATTCACTTTATTTTTAAGTCAAAATATGAAAAAAAAAATTTACTCCCAACCTGCCTAATTTGCGAATATATAGCCCAAATTATATATTTTCAATGTATTCTGCCACCTTTTAGCCTACTTGTTTTTCCAGTTCTCGTTTTGCCACAGTTGCTTCAATTATCAGGTACTAGGGTTGAGGAATAGATTAGCAGAATCAATAGAAAATATGTAATTTCAGCTTTAGATTTCCATACTAGGAGGGTTGTGGCTAAAGTAAAGCAGGGCTGCATGTAGAACATGTTACCTATAATTTTTATGTAAATTATAAAGAGTCACCTTTTTTTCACAGGTTTTCTTCTATAGGCCTACAGGTCCTTCTCTTGGGTTTTACCACATCAAGGATTGTATACCCAGAGAAGAATAAGTAGCAACAAGCTATATATAGGCTACATAAGCACATGTTATTTAACAATGACTTCTCTAGAGCTTAACTATTAACCCTTAGTAATATTGACAAGAAATGAGTAACAAAAAAAAATGAAATTTAGGCTAAATGGCAATCAGGAACTGGGTACGGGCTAAAGGGGGCCAAAAACAGGGCCCCCTTTAACTTTATATACAGTGATAAGAAAAATTTATAAAGTGATAAAAAATCACTGTATACAAGTGATTTTTTAGTGAAGTAAACACTTCCCTTACTAGTTTAGGACTTTAAATTGATTAGCCTACTGAAATTTTCCTATCCTATAAAATTGAAATATTTTCCCTTTTCAGAGCATTAAGACAATCTATCACAATAAAAAAAAATCTCCAAAGCATCTTGAATGGAATGACTAAAAGAAGACAAATGAAAATCACAATTTGCAATCTAACAATTAAACTTCTGGCCACACAAATTGTATTAAGATACCCAGCTCTGAAATAATTCCTCAAGTAGCTTAGTAGTAACTTTAACTAATATTGCAATAGCTTTATAAGATTTTTCTTAACCATTTTATTATCTACCTATCCCACCCACCCATCCACACAAGAAAAAAGCCAGTTTTAACTAGGCTAATAACATAGTTTTTAAGTCTATTTTAGGGCAACCTACCCAACAACAAAAAATCAAGCTCAATAACTCACCACACTGGTACACAAAAGTGGTGCCTTAGTCTTAGATTCATCTTGATACACTCCATGATTAGCTATAATTGAAACTTCTGCCTTCTTTCCGAGTTAACTTGAGACGAACGTACAAAATGTAAAAGTTGTTAAAAGTGAACTTTTCATTAACTTTCAGTCAGCTTTTACAAATCAAACGCTAAAAGTTAACTCAGAATCGCAAATAAAACGTCGGAATGCTGGTTTTAGTCAACTTGAAAAGTGAATCAAACGCAACTCAGGTTTAACCCCTAAAAGATAGCAACAAATACTTGTCTGGCCACGTGTCACTTAAAACGGCAAGATTAATTGCAAGAATAACAACATTGGTCACGTGTAATTATTGCTTTAATACTATGTGAAGTTCTGACAAGGAAGAGGCTGGGACTTCGGGCCTGTTTCTAATTTTACAGGCAAATACACCTTCAGCAATTATTTCAGAGCTGGGTAGCCTAATACAATTTGTGTGCCCAGAAGTTTAATTGTAAGATTTCAAATTGTGGTTGTCATTCACCTTTTTAAGTCATTCCATTCAAGATGCTTTGGATATTTGTTATTGTGATAAATTGTCTTAATGCTCTGAAAAGGGAAAACTATTTCAATTGCATTGGATAGGAAAATTTTGGTAGACTAATTAATTCAAAGTCCTAAATTAGCCAGGAAAGTGTTTTTTTTACTAAAAAATCACCACGTTCTTTGAACTCCAATTATATAGCCCTGTTTTTGGCCCCCTTGAGCCAGTATCCAGTTCCTGATTGTCATTTACACTAAATTTTACTTTTTCTGTTACCTATATATGTTTGCACCAGTTTTACCATTGGGTAAAACTGGTACAAACAGTATTACTGGCTTTCATATAAAGTGAATACACCACTTGATGCCTTTTTTAATGCTGTTTACAAATATAATAATCGCTTCTACCGCAAATTCAGATTTAAGCACTTTTTGACCTCTTAAAAATGACCTATATATGGGGTCATTACAAATCTGTAATAGCTTAGAAACAAATTTGGGCTATATATTTGCACATCAGGGGGTGGGGGTAAAGTATAGCATATATTAAATATGTAAAGCAACCATTGCTGGATTTTTTTTTTATGTGTGTGCTGTTCCACTGGTGATTTCTCTTTTCATTAAAATTTCATGTGCACAAACACATTAAAAAAAAAAAAAACAGCAATGGTTAGTTTACATATATAATATATGCTACGCTTTACCCCCACCCTCTGATGTGCAAATATATAGCCCAAATTTGTTTCTAAACTATTACAGATTTGTAATGACCCCATATATAGGTCAATATTAATTTGTCAATATCAATATTAATCAATGTTAATATTACTAAGGGGTCATAGTTAAGCACTAGAGAAATCATTGTTAAATAACATGTGCTTATGTATATATAGCTTTTTGCTACTTATTCTTCTCTGGTTATATAATGCTTGATGTGGTATAAGCCAACAGAAGGACCTGTAGACCTATAGAAGAAAACCTGTTAAAAAAAGATGATCATTTGTAATTTACATAATAATTATAGCTTTCTACATGCACATTCTACATGCAGCCCTGCTCTACTTTAGCCCCAACCCTCCTAATATAGAAATCAATAGCTGAAATTAAATATTTTCTATTGATTCTGCCAATCTATCCCTCAACCCTAGTACCTGTTAATTGAGGCAACTGTGGCAAAACAAGAGCTGGAAAAACAAGTAAAAGGTGGCAGAAAACATTGGAAATATATAATTTGGGCTATATATTTGCAAATTAGGCATGTTAGGGGTGAATTTCTTGTTGTTCATATTTTGATTTACAAATAAAGTGAATATACCACTTGATGCCTTTTTGTATGTTCTTTACAAATATAATAATTGCTTATTTTGCTAGTTCAAGTTTAAGCACTTTTTGACCTTACTTAACCTAACAAATTTTGGCAGTGAAAAACATACATTATTTTGTCAAAAATGACCAAAAACACGTACCTTAATTGAAAATTTGGCATCAAAGAAGAAGAAATACAGCATAATATTGTAAAATTTATTAATCCAACTTAATTGTGGAAAATCAGTGCTCATAGATTATACAACATGTAAAAAATGGATTAATAATGAAACAGTAAGTTTGAGACCAATGTTTTAAGCTTTTTAATCCACAAACACTATTTGAGCATACTTTGGTCATTTTCAAGAGCTCAAAAACTTGTACTTGAAGCACTTATTATGTTTGTAAAAAACATAAAAAGGCATCAAGGAGTATGTTCACTTTATTTGTAAATCAAACATATGAACAACAAAAAATTTACCAATTATTAGTATAGCTGCACAATTTTCCCCTGGGTATGTAGGCTTAGTGGAAGGTCACTTATACCTGATCATGTCCCTACTGTTTTTACTTGGTTGAAAAAAATCCAAAGAAAGTTCCTATTGAAAAGGAAAGAGATCAAAAGTGAGATTGAATTTGTCATAGCTTGGAGGTTTGCCCCTTCAGTCTGTTTAAAGAAAACAGATTCATAATTGAAGCTTTTGTTCATTTCAATCTTAGGGATGATCTACATTTGTTACACTTAATTAAATGGTTGTAAAGGGATACTTTTATTTATTTGTCTTTTTTGTTTTCTACATAATTTTTTTAATCTTTAAATTGATATACATTTCTTACAAATTAATTAGTCATATCATAGTTCCACTTGCAAGTTTTGACCTACTTCGTAACCCTGGTCTCAAAATTGCATATAAATTTATTGAAGCTAGGAAACATAGAACTCCTCTCTGTTTAAAAGAAAATGGATGGACATAAGTAGGTTTTAATACACTAAAGTCCTAGGGCCATGGAAATTAAAACAAAACAATGAAGATTAACTTTAAAATTCTGGACATAAAATAAATATAACATTCACAAAGAAAAAACATTCACAAAATGTTGCTTTTGTGCTCAGTTGCTAACCTGAGCAATTGCTCTAAATTTTTAAACCTAGCAAAACATTCACCAGCCACTGCTTATGACCTACACTCTTGTCTGTACATCAACAATTCATTGAAAAGAAAGGACCACCTTACTGGCATTTTTTCCTTTGTACTTATGTTTAATGGGTTTAAAAGAAAGCTTCTATGGCTAAGTCACAAGCCCAGTAAAGGACAAGGTGATCCTTTAGCCAGGAAGTGCAATAGGAAGCTAGGGGCCAGTCATCCTATGCTTTTGCATGCCCTTCCTGCTTACTGACCCCAGATTTCTCTAGGTAACCTGTTAAGTTTGGGCCAATTCTGGCTGAACTTACAGAGTTACATCACTGTCCTTTGTCCCAAACCAAATAAACTGCTAATGCCAGGAATTAAACCTATGCCCTTTGGATAAAGGATTCTCAACCTAGAGTGCCAGCCACTTAGGAAGGAACACAAATGTCACCAGAGAACAAAAATTATTTGGAAAAAGAAAATTTTGAAAAAAAACAACTCAAGTCATAGTTGCTCATTGCTGTCCCACAAACAATATGTATTTTATTAAGACAAATAAATTTTTAAACAGGAATCAACAAAACTCCATCAGGGATTGTATTTACTTAAGGTACAATCAGCAATATGAATGCTTACGTTTGTGATATTCTAGTCTTGAAATAATAAAAAAAGAGAAATTATACGTTCTATTTGTTTTCCACCAGCCCATTTGAGAAAAATCATTTGTGACAACAATATACCCATGGTTGGCTCAGAATCTCTCTAAAATGCTTTAAACAGAAGGAATTTTAAAAATAATTATACTCATCAGCAAGAAAAATATTAACATAACTCTCTAAACTTCGCACTTTTTAACTTTTTAAGACAATTTTTAGCAAAGCAAATGCAAAACTTTAATGGTGTCCTATGTCATCTAAAAAAAACATTAAAATGTGTCAAATGAATTTTGATGTAAGATGCCTCAAATACTTTTAGTTGAATCTGTGAAATGAAGGGCCAGGTATTCCTTTACATTTTATACAACATGTAAAAAGAAAAACAGTACAAATTTTTTCACAAAAGAAGAAAAAAAATAAATGTATTTTTAACAGAAAGCAACTGACATCAATGAAATCAAACAAAACAAAATTCATGGAGAATAAATAATATAAGCCATATATTTAACCTATAATGAGGTGGCATAAAAGATTATTTCTAGAATTAGAAAAAAACAGTGTTATGGCTTAAAGTTCTGCTCAATCAACAGGAGTTGTCTAAGGCCAGAATAATTAAGAACTAAGGCCAGAGAAAAAGAAACTTATAACCAAAAAATAAGGCACCCAAAAATTTCAGGGCCCTCTAGAGGGAGAAGGAGTGGAAGTGGGTACTTTAAAATATCTTCCTGGGATATGCTTTAGCCTGTAGACCCATCCTAGAATGTTTCATTTTCCTAACCTAATCTAACCCCTTTTTAAGAGAGCAAAAAGTCATCACACAACTAGAATTTTAGAATTCAGGATGAAATTAATTCTAAATGTAGGTCTATGTCTAGGCTATTTCTTAGCTGTCCCATTAGTGATTTAATCATAAAATTTTAAATAGCGTAAACTATTAGAATAGCTACTTTTTGTTATCTTAGAGAGAGATTAGGAAAAGTAATGAGTAGAGGGAAAAAATAAATCTAAAATTGAGATTGTTTAAATTGAAAAATTAGGGTAAAATAAGAAACAATGGTGATAGGAAATGTGCATTCCCAAGCTCTATTCCTAATAACACACTTTTCTAACTGATAAAAAAAAACCTTTGTTCTGTGCATCAGAGCCTAGCCTACTAGCCTTTGAAAGCTAGACCTAGCTCTCTATAAAACCTTAATATTTTATAAGCACAGACAAGATTATGCTACTTACAAACTCCTAAATCTGAAGTAATCTCCAATATAACTGTATTAGTATGCTCCCAGCATATGATTTTATAAGTCTTGTCAGTATATTCCATCTGAAATTTCTGAACTGAACTTTCAAACTCAATAGACAGTTCAATTGCAAATAGAACTTGAATCCCACCCTCTTCTCAAGGGACTTGATAGGCTTCCTTAGAAAAATTAATCATATTTACTCCACTATAAACATAGCTTATCTACAAAACCCATCTCACGGGAGTCACATGCACATGGTCGTCCCATTTTAAAAATATACGAGACTGACGTCATAATCCTCAAATAATATTTTAATTTGGGGTTACAAAGTGCCGGCCCACGGACAAGTAATCCAGAGCGTTCGAAGAGATAATCTGACTAACCTCTGACGTCATATGCGTCTAAAAAAAACGCTTGGATTAATCAGATTAGTAATCAGACAAGTATGCCAAGTTCACAAGCATAGGATTTTGGAAAAACCCTTTAAGGATTTGGTCATAATGGCCAAATACTTAAACCGTTTCCTTAAAGGGCGAAAGGATTTTTAGCTTGAAATTATTTCAAGCTCTTAACAAAATCCTTACAAGTAATAGGCTAAAGCCTTAAAGTTTTTTCTAATGCGTACGCTTTTTTAAGAAGAAATAGTTTTAAATCACCTGTGGATAGGTCGGTCGTAATCCTCAGTAATTCTAAAAAGGTTAGTTTAGTTGGGTGCTTCACTTTTTTTCTGCTAGGGCATTGTTTTAGAGTTTGGACATATTCCTGTACGAGCCATGGGGTAAAATTTCAGTGTAAAGACTTCTTTGTGCCTAGGAAAGTAGCTAGTTAAGTTTGCTGAATCCAATTATCAGAAACAAATTTAGTTTCTAAAATGCAATCTTGAATTTTATTCCCAGGCTAGGCTACTATGTATACCCTTTTCTTATTTTCAGGGCTTGAAGATTGCATTAATGATAGAACTGTACTTAGGTCTATCTTAGGTTAATTCTGACCAATCAAGAAGTTTAGGAACTTCTTTGTACCTTTGAACTTAGCCTAATTGAGTTTTGTGAATCCGATTATCAGAAATAAATCCTGTTTCTAAAATGTAATCTTGAATTTTTTTTTCCCCCCAGGCTAGGCTACTGTTTATATCCTTTTCTTATTCCCAGGGCTTGAAGGTTGCATTAATGAGATTTATTATTACTATATCAAACTAAAAAAAGAAAAACATCAAACAAGATTTATATTACCATATCAAACAGGCTTGGCATCTAAACCACACTATATTTTTTAGTTGGATAAAAATAGAATGACTTAAATTCTACTTTAGCTACTTTTGATTATCTTGGAAAGAGGTTAGATCAGGAAAATGAAACTTTCAGGGATGTGTCTACAGGCTAAAGTATGTCCCAGAAAGGTATTGCAAAGTACCTATCTCCACTCCATCTCCCTATAGAGGGTCCGAAAATTTGCCTACATGACATATCTATATCTTTTGAAACTTTGAAAAAACCAACATATTACCATAATTTTCAGTTTTTTTTCCTCTGGCCTTAGTTCTCAAATTACAATTCCTGTTATTGATTAGAACTTTAAGCTGTAACACTGGGTTTTTCTAACTTGAGAAACAATCTTTTATGCCACCTTCTATAGAATAAATATATAGCTGATATTCTTTAATCTTAGTGAATTTTGTTTTGATTAATTTCATTAATGTCACTTGCTTTCTGTTAAAGATATATATATATATTTTTAATCAAGCTTCTTCTTTTGTAAAAATTGGGAAGGAATGCCTTGCCCTTTAATTCATAGATTTGGTTAAAACTCTCTGAAGTATCTTATATCAAAATACATCTGATACATTTTAATCTTCTTTTTTTTTTTCTTTTTTTTTTTTAGAGAGATGACATAGGACTGCATTAAAGTTTTGCATTTGCTTTGCTAAAAAATTGTCTTAAACAGTACCGAGTTTAGAGAGTTATGGTAATATTCTTCTTTCTCATCAGTATATTTGTTTTTAAAGTTCCATCTATTTTAAAGCATTTAGAGAGATTTTAAGCCAGCCATAAGCATATTGCTGTCACAAATGATTTTGCTCAAATGAGCTTTTTAAATGAGCTCTAATTCTTCTTTTTTTATTATTTCAAGACTAGAATATCACAAAGCTAAGCATTAATATTGCTGGTTATATCTTAAGTAAATACAATCCCTGATGGAATCGTATTAGTCAAATGAAAATTTTAAGGCCTACTAGTCAAAAGCCATACAATTGTAGTACGCTAAAAAAAATTAGTCTGAAAGCCTTAGATGGTAGTACTACTACTACTAACTCACTGTGGCACAAAACCTCCTGAGGCCAACACAGCTGCTCACGCTCCTCCTCCACCCCATTTATTTAACCCTTACACCTTATCCCTCCCAAGAAGTTTCGAATTCCTTTTTGTTGTTATTACACATTCTTAAGTCTATTTGTTTTAGTTTTGTTTCTTCGTTCATAGTAATTTCTGTTCGTTCGATGTTTAATTATTCAACACTTCAGTCAGGATGGTAGTCATATTAGTCAAATGAAAACGTTAAGGCCTACTGGTGAAAACCCATACAAATGTTTTGATAAAGCACGCTAAAAAATCAGTCTGAAAGACAGAGAATATAATACTACTACTAATAACTCACTGCAGCACCAAACCTCCCGAGGTCAACACAGCAGCGAACACTCTTCCTCCGCCCCATTTATTCAACCCTTACACTTTATCCCTCCGGATAAGTTTTGAATTCCTTTTTGTTGTGATTATACATTCTTAATTCGATTTGTTTCAGGTCTCGTTTGTTCATTCCTAATAATTTCTGTGAGATTTAGGCTTTAATATGGTTCTTTACCTGAATTTTAGCAATAGAATTGGAGACCTTTTTGTAAGATAATGACGTTGATTGGCCTAAGCAGGGGGCAGAGAGAATAAAACTGACATTTTCTCTGAATACTGAATTATACGTTATTACGGCGTTCACTAGACTCTTACTAAAAAGTGTTGACCAGTAATAATAAATAAAAAGTCTGAAGCCCCTAAAAACGGCGTTTGATCGAAAAAAAAAGTAAAATTGGAATTGTATCGGCCAAAGACCCTATACAGGAAATTTTCAATCCTTTGGCTTAAACAACAAGAAAAATCATTTTTTTGCATGGGAATCACCATCAACGCCCTCTTTTCTTCTTCTCAGCTAGCAGGGCTCTGCAACATCATAGAGAGCTATTTAGGGCTGATTTTAAAGGAGATTGCTGTAACGACTCGCTTTTTTTTATTAACTAACCAATATTAAAAAAAAAACCAATTTTTTGACAAAAACTAAATTTCCATACACAAGATCATGATATACATTAAAGAGCGTTTTGAGTAACAGCGATGACAACGTATTTCGTTCTTTACCAATTCCTGCTAAGAAAAAGCCAGAGGCTTTTCCTGCGTGTAATCATTCAGTCTTAATCAAATACATAGGTTTGATACATAGGTACGTAGATACATGAATACATAGATACTCATCATTCAACGTCAAGGTCAACAATACTTTTACAAGACTTAAAGAGCCAATGTGAAAGCTAGGCCATTTTTAAAGAATACCAATGACATTATATCTCATAGGAAAAAGCCAGAAACGAAGAAAAATACGAGCAAGGAAAAAAGAAAAGTAATGAATAAAGAAGAGAAAAAGTAAGGAAAAGAGAAAAGGAAAATTTATCACAGAAGCAATTTGGCGGCACATCGAAAACAACTCAAGGTGATTTTAAACCACCCTCATAAGGCCATAGAACGAATTGTAATCAACATTGAATTGTTATCAAATATTACACTTTTAATCAATATTTTAACCTCTTTTTATAGCGAAAAATAAGATAAAGCGTATCATATTTAAGCGTCCATAAAGGGCTTATCATCGGATTTCCGAGTAAAATGACTATTATATTCGGAAACAGCATAAAAACGGCATCGAATGACATGTTTACCAAATTCATAGCTCAGTAATAAGAATATCTCGAAATTTACTGTGACGGAGTAGCTATTACCACTTCTCGCAAATGAATGTTCAATTTCTAATAACCATATTTCAGTTCTTGAGGGAGAAGGGTTAGGTTGGAAGTAACAAATAAATGAACATTTTTCCCCTGTGTATTTTCTCCTATATACACTTTTGATCTCTGTCCTATCACAACAGTTTTAACAGGCAATGAGGTTTCTGGAATACTGTATACATGTAGGCACTATCATGCCATCTACATTACCACAGTATTTTCCCAAAAACTGGAATTATCAATTGGCACCCTGTTTTTAGTTAGCTGTTAGTTTCCAGGGTATCGAAATTAGCAAGCTACTACACTGACTTCGCGTCGAAAAAGGCCCAACCCGAGTACCGAAAAACAGATTTTAGTTTGACTTCTTTCAAAATGAAACCTCACATTTGGAAATGTAAAGGGTCAGACCAATTGTCTGATAAATACTGTAAATTTATGAAAACATTTTCTGAACTACGAATAGCTCATCTTATATTAAAAAGTCATCACTGTCGCTTAGAATGGACAATTGGTCCTCTTAAAATACAGCTCTTTGAAAAATAGGCTTGGGCTGGGAGGGTAGTTCTGTTGTAGGTAAAAGCTTAAGTGATAACCCCCCCCCATTCCCGATTCAGTCAAATAAAGACCAGGTATTTCAGTATTTGAAGCAACAAGACCATAAAAATAACCACATATTTACCTCCTGAGCCCATACTAGGTCTATTCATACCCAAAACCTTCCTTGGTTTTTCGTTTGGTTGTTCAAAAATTATGAAGTTTTTAGGCGGTTCCGCATGTTCTTCAGTGTTGCAATACTGAACCGAAAAATCAATAAGCAAAATTAATTAGTTATTTAATAAGACTGTAAATGCTTTTTGTCCGTAAAAATTCAAACATTGACAATCTGTTGATTCTCAAAGACAATTATACCTTCAAAGGAAAGCATCCCATTCTGAAATTGTTTGGTTCCATTTGTTTTTGGCTTATTTGCTGTTGATTTTTCACCCATGTTTCTTTTTTTTTTAATCTGATGCCCGCTATTACCAAATATTGCACCATAAAAAACAGGGAAGGGGAGAGGGGTTTTAGGACCCACGGGACCACTTTATGCCTCCGATCAAACTGACTGATATTCCTTGTAGTGGCCTCACAGAAATACATGCATAAATACATATGTATTTTTTAATTCCTAGAAGGCGTTTTTTTTCCTGCTGAAACGCTGCAAGATTGCAGGATTCTGAATAAAATAAGAACCAACATGTCTACAATTCTGCTACGAAGTTTGCACTGATGGAGGGAGATTTTAGAGGGCTCTGGGACCCAATTGTTGATGTATAGATAAGAGTGGGGGTCATGAGTTATGGCTGGTGAATGTAATGGGGGTGAATATTTTGCAAGATTAAAAAATTTAGGACAATTGTTCAGGTTGGCAACTGAGCAGAGAAGTAAAATTTTGTGATTGTTTTAAACAGACAGTAATTCTATGTGTCCTAGCTTCAACAAATTTATATGAAATTTTGAGACCAGGGATTACAAAGTAGGTCAAAAACTCATAAATGGAACTCTGGTATGACTATTTAATTTGTAAGAAATGCATATCAATTTAAAGATTAAAAAACAATCTTGTAGAAGACAGACAAGACAAATGAATAAATAAAAGTATCCCTTTACAAATATTTAATGAAGTGTCATAAACATAGGTTACCTTTAAGATTGAAATGAACAAAGCTTCAATTATGAATCTGTTTTCTTTAAACAGACTGAAGGGACAAACCTCCAAGCTTTGACAATTCAATCTCAATTTTGGGCTCTTTTCTTTTCAATAGGAACTTTCTTTGTTTTTTTTCTATCCAACTAAAAACAGTAGAAACAGCATCAGGTACAAGTGACCTTCCACTTAGTCTATGTACCCAGGGGAAAAATCATGCAGCTCTATAGTAATAATTGGTAAAATTTTTGTTGTTCATATTTTTGACTTACAAATAAACTGAACATTCCACTTGATGATTTTTTATGTTCTTTATGAATATAATAATTGCTTTTATTGCAAATTCAAATTTAAGCAGTTTTTAGCTTTTGAAAATGACCAAATATTTTAGTTTTTGGGCATAAAAAGAATTAACACATTGGTCTCAAACTTTAAAACATTGGGCTCAAACTTACTGTTTCATCATAAATCCATTTTTTTAAATGTCATATAATCCAAAAGCACTGATTATCCACAATTAAGTTGATAAATAAATTTCACAATATTATGCTGTTTTCTTCTTTCTTGGTGTTGAATTTTCAACTAAAGTATGCATATTTGGTTGTTTTTGACAAAATAATTTACTATGTTTTGTCAGTGCCAAAATTATTTAGGTTAGGTCAAAAAGTATTTAAATTTGAATTTACAATAGAAGCAATTATTATATCTGGAAAGAGCATAAAAAGGTGTCAGTGGCATGTTCACTTTAGTTGTATGTCAAAAATATGAAGAACAAAAAATTACCCCCAACCTGTCTAATGTGCAAATATATTGCCCAAATTATATATTTCCAGGGTACTGTGCCACCTGTTACGTTTTTCCCAGTTCTTGTTTTTTCACAGCTGCTTCAATTAACAGAAGCTAGGGTCAAGGGATTGATTGGAAGAATCAATGGAAAATATCATGAAAAGAGAAATCACCAACGCAACAGCACAAACACATAAAAAAAAGAGAGACAGAAGGAGAAAAGGAAGACTGTTTTCTCAATTAGTGATTAATATAGACCAGCACTTGAATGAGGCCTTAACCCTACTCATCCATACAATCACATAGGTCAAACATCATAGCCAAACACAATCAACCATAAAGAATAATCCATGGACAGGCAGTTATTTCGTCAATAAGTATAAGTCGTCATTTACCAAACAATAGAAAAAATAATAAAGACAAATAACTTAGAGGCAAAAACCCAACACAAGGGCTCATCAGGAGAATACACTGGCCTATAGGGTTTCGCCACTTTAAATTCTCTACCCAGCCAAGTGTTGTGGCTACCACAGAATATCCATGGCATGCATCCCCGTGTCAGGTATCACCCCCAAAATACATGCCTATGAAAAAAAACAGCAAATGTAAAACAACCAAGTAACACCAAAACCAGCTTATTCTGTTAATATATCCCTCTTTTTAGCAACAATAGGTAAACTAAATATGATAAAATTTACCAAATCACAAGTACTAACACATTGCAAAAAAAAAAAAAATAATGAACTAAACAATTATAGAATTCATCTTTACCATGTGGCTTTTTTTTTTAATCCGCTCTATTAGAAGCACAATTCAAAATAAATGGCGCTGCATCATCATTTGTCGAACCTCGAAATTAGTTGAAAATTTCTTTAAGTATTTTCAGATATTTCTTTTGATATTTATTTAAAAGTTCGTTATAATGAAAACTAAATTTTTTAAATTGCCAAGTTAATTTATTTGCAGAAAAACCTCTTGATATCAATTTTTGGCTTAAGATTTTACATTTATTTTTAAAATCAATATAATTACTACAAATCCTTGCATAACGAAGTAACTGTGAGAAAAATGCAGAATATGTGATATTTGAGTGTATATTACTTTCAGGGAATGGGAAACTAATCACTTCAAAATCGAAATCATCCGTTTTATTATACATTTTAAAACTTAATTTATTATTATCACAAATATTAACATTTAAATCTAAGAAATGATCTTCATGACCTGCGCCATGACTAGGTTCAAGAGTAAGCTCTGATGGATATATATTTTTAGAAATATCAATGAAATCCTTACAATTTAAGACCAAAATGTCATCTAAATATCTTTTATTATTTGACAAAACATGCTTTAAATTATTTGGATTATTCTTATCCATCATATATTTATATTCTAGTTGACTTAAAAACAAGTTAGCTATAAATGGGCTGGCATTCCCCCCCCCATGGGAATTCCCACGATATGCTTGTACAAATCACCACCAAATCTTATATAAGTATTGTATAAAACAAATTCTAATAGCTCAAAAATCATATCCAAGCTGTAACATCTCAAGTTAACTATGGTATTAAAGCAATATGTCCATATAGCTTTTTTATTATAAGTGTCTATTTTTAAGAACCTTTTACTTGATAAGAGGAAAGATTTCTTGATAACAGTTTTTAAATTATCTAACACTACATTAAGTGATAAATTAGTATACATTGTCGCAAAATCGAAAGACTCAATTCTTTTAGCTGAAACCATTGTTAAAGACTCAATCACCTGCAGTGAATTATTAACACTCCAATATGGATTAAAATTCGAAAAGTTTTTAATACCAGAACAATAGGTTTTAAGTTTATTTACAATTTCCTTTAAAATTAAAGAGAGGTCAGTAGCAGCAATGCGGGTTGGACATTTAGCTGCTCCAGCAATAAACCGTGGTTTAGGGGGATTCCTATGAAATTTTGCAGTCCAATATAGGAAAGGGAACTTTTTATCATTGTCATTTATTTTAATATTAAAATTTTTAAAAAGTATTTCTTCAGTCTTGTCAATTAAATTCTCATCCTCTAAATTTACCTTTTCGTAAACATTAGTTGTGCATAACTCCCTTTTTAAGATATCACAATACAGCTTCTGACAAATTATGGCAAAATTATTATTAACTTTATCCACTGGCACAATTACAAATTCATTCTATTGTAGCAATTGCTTGTTTAATCTTCGCATTATAAAATAATGATTCAGTGTTACTATTTTTTAAATTAGAATATATTTTATTTCTTATTCTACTAATAATTAAATTCTTCCAACTTTGAAAACTCTCTTTATTTTTATTCTCTTTATTTGACGCAAAATTGTCGTCGCATTTGCTACAGGTAAAGATTATTTTCTTTAATTCATCATAGTCCCGTTCATAAAGGTGGAATTGCCGGCCGTTTCCTATTAAATTACTTGCTGAATAATGGGTTTTATAATCTTTGTAGATCTTGTATAGTATATTTGGTTTTTCCAACATGACATTTTTCTTCCTTCTTATTAGTATTGACAAAAATCTTAGGGGCCATATGATCGTATAGCCTCTTTCGTTGTAGATTCTCCAGAAATTTTCGCTGATCAATTTTGCTATTCGAGGGTATTTTTTGAGGGGGACTTTGTCAAGTAAGGTCGTAAAAGTCCAAGACGCAAGTTGTTGTTTACATTGGAAGTCTTCTCTTCTTATTTTACGTGTAAATGAACAGAATAACAAGATGAATAAAATTTTCGTTATTAAATTATTACTGACAACTTTAGGAACTTCAAGTAGAAGGTAGAGAGTTCGGTAACGTAAATCTCTTGTTGCATTCTTAACGGCAGTTTCTAAATCTTGGTCCAATAATTTGTGGTCAATTTTAGACAAATTTGGCAAACTTTGGGTTTTACACGGAAACCAAGTTGTTCGGTTCTTGGGGTATCTTGGGGGAGTTTTTATAGTCCTAGTTTTTACATCAAAACTTTCCCCAATCTTCAATCTGGTAAGGTTGGGATAACTTAAAGTTCTTTTTAATGACATTATATTTTTTTTCAATATCTGTTAGTTATAAGCAAGTTAGTTAGTTAATTGGCGGTTACCTGATTGACACTGGTTTCTTCTAGAATTGCGTATGACGTGTTTATTAAGGGTATTGATTTTTCCTTTTTCACAGCCAACCAAATTTTCTTTTATTTTAATCAGTCCTTTTTTGTCTATAAATTAGAAAAATTACATAAAGGGTGTGATATAGCTTCCTGAAACACTGTTTTAGGATCGTCAATGTCATAATTTTTCGTAATTCTCAAAATTGGTCCATTATTGGCCAGTAATTTACTTTCTGATTTTAAAAGATAGGGGGTTGTAAATGTTAATTGGAAGTCTTTGTTGTCTACTTCGGGACCGTTTTCAATGTACATTAGATATTTCTTTAGGACAGTGGGGATTTGGAGGCTATGTATAGAATAATGAATATCCTTTTTTCTTAACATTTGTCGTATTTGCTTTCTGCATTGATCTTTTAGATTTAGTTTATTTGAGGCTGTGTGAATTATCTTGTAGATCAATTGCTTACGGAAGCATAGCGGGCTAGCTGTGTCTAGGAATTTTTCATACACAATGATGTATTTATCTGGCAAAATTTTTGATCCAAAATTTTCATCATTCATGTAGAATTTAATTGTTACATTTTTTAATTCTATATACTGTTCATCATAAATATAATGGGTTGTATTGTTTACAATTATTGGGTCAAAATCGGCACTATACCATAAATAATTCTCATATATTCCTAACAATATATTTTCATCTTCAACTATTTTGTAATTTAAGTCTAGTAGCAACTCCAGAAACTTTAAGGGCCAAACTATTTTGAAACCTGGTTCTTCTTGCGTGTGCCAGAAGTTTTCGCGTATTAAGGATGATATTAAGGGATACTTGGCGGGGGGCATTGCACGGAGTAGGGCTGCGAAGGTGTATAAAGCATTTTCGTGCCTATAATTGTAATCTTTGCTCATTATATCTTGTGAAAAAGAGCCATATAATAAAATGATCATTCCGTGTATAATGAAATCGTCTTTAAAAATAACGGGAACTTGTAATAGAGAACTTAAGGTATTATATTGTAAGTTCCTTATTGCATTAGTTATTGCGGATTCAAATATTATTTCACGTAGTTCATAGTCTATTACCGAGAGGTTTGGTAAACTTTGGGTTTTATTTGAAATACAAAATTCTTGTCTCGTAGGTACCAGGTCTTGGTTGGGTCTGAAAGCATCTGTACTACTTAAGGTTCTTTGTCGCGCCATTTTTCCCCGGCTAGTACTAGTTATGCGTATAAGCAGGCTAATTAGCTAATGAGTAATTACCTTTTCAGCCTGGAGTCCTTCTGGTGTTTCGTCTAAAAAAATTGTACATTTTCTTTATCGTTTGACTTTTTTTGATTTTGATTTATTTTTTATACGCGTCTTTTTTGTTTCTACTGATTTTTTTCGCTTTAAGAAAATGTTATTTCCCCTTACTGCATATTCTTGAGACGTTGGGTCATACATAAATCTAGCATAATGTCGGATTTCATCTAAGGGGGGTGTACTCCTTCGTACTTGATACAATTTTTATTTTCTTCGATTTTATAACAAATTTTAGGTGGTCTACATTTATCAATTAAAAGTAGATCGGTTTGATTGGGGCCCTTACAAAACCAATAGCTTATCTTTGTTGTAGTTTTCTTATTAATAGTTGAAGGCTTGTTAAATTCTTTCTTTTATTACTTTTATTCGAATATTTTATTTTTACTTCTCCTTTCGTGGGTTGGCACTTAGGGGTATTTGCTAATTTTAAGCCAAATCTATATGTATGAGGTTCAAATTTTGGTAAATCATAATTAAGGTACCACGTTTCAGCGTACACTTCTTTACCATTCTCGTCTTGAACTAAGATCGCGGCCGCATATATAATATTTTCTTTAGCATGAATGATTGAAATAAATTCCGTATCTATAATTGCTTTGGACATATTTTGGTGGTAAATGGGGTAGTTAATTAAGTTAAGAGGGATTTAATAACTTGGAGAAATCGGAAGTGAGGAAAAGAAAAATTTTGTAAATTATGAATTAGAAACGTCATGTAATAAGCAGAGAAATACAACGTATAAGGATTTTTATTCAAATTTGTTCCAAAAAATGTACGAATATTGTATATTATGGGTAGAATTGGTTGGTATACTATGGATTGAATCAATGAAGAAATAGTAATTGGGAGATCGGACAGATACAACTTAAATTTTGGTGGAACTCAGACAAAATTCGTAAGTAGTATCTGTATCAACTACCGACTATTAGCTTATGGGGAATTTGTATATTATGGGTAGAATCGGTTGGTATGATATGGATTAAAGCAATGAAGAAATTAATAATTGGGAAATTGCACTGGTACGTATCGTTATAAGACTAATTCCAGAACTAACTGCGGAATAGAAATTAGTTACAGAATCAGACTAGCAACAGTCGCGGAACAATGTCAAAAAGGCCGAACACAATCAAGCGTATGAATTTATACAAGGTTCGTAAGCAATATCAGAACCAACTACCGATTATTGGCCCACGGAAAATAGGGGGGGGGGGGTTTGATGAAGTCAATATATTTTTTCTTTTATCTTCGGATACTTATAATTTTATTTATTTTTTTTCACCTTATCACTGGTTGGGGAAGCGAATAATAGTTGATTTAGAGAGTCTTTGCCGTTCGCTGTCGGTTGAGCAAGCTGAAACACGCTTTGCTCTTCCACAACAAACCGCAATGGCGCCCGTTTTCGCTTAATTTCAGGTTGCGTGTACTGTAGACTGCTTTTAGCCTAGGTTGCAGTTCTTGTTTCTAAACCTGAATCTTCTTGTTTGGTATGCGTAAGCTATTGCAATATTAATAAGCTTTCTAATTAATGTTTTGTTATTGTTAAATTATTTTTATAATAAGATATGTTAACAAAGCGACGGGTTATATTATTGGAGAAATTACAGTTCAAGAATTAGGAAGAGGCTCGCCTACTTATCTGGCGAAACGTTTAGCCGACGGGGCAGTTCTAATTTTAGGCGCAAACATTTAGAATTTTATGTCACAAGAATAAGGTGTTTTTGTTTTACCCTTTATATATATATATATATATATATATATATATATATATATATATATATATATATATATATATATATATATATATATATATATATATATATAGCAATTAGAAAATTATGGGCAACAAATAGGAATACATTTATTTCTTGGCAACAGTTTGCGAGGGCGCTGTTGGCGCTAAATTTTTTTATTTATCTTTGGGATAATAAGGGATAATTGTGTTTGTTAAACTATGAGACAAATGTATGTAAGGTTACTTCGAAGATAAGGTTTAACTTCCTGTTAGGCCAGTGTTACTTATAGAGGTATTAATAAGTCTTAACGTTAAGAAATTACTTTGCGGTAGAAAAAAAAAATGTTAAGAAAACGATAGCACTCTTGTGGTTGGTCTTGTTAAAAGGATGATTCGAGACTTACTTAGAATAATGAGCACTTTATGACAAGGTAGGCCAATCTTTCAATTGGAGTCTTAGCAAACTTTCTGAAAAATACTTTATTTTAGGGGTGTCTTATTAAAGAGTGGTTTCTTGGCGAGAAAAAAAAATTAAAGTAAAGTAATTTTTATTGAATCATATATTGATTTTATCATTAAATAACTATTTTTATTGTACCCCAGACTGATAGATTGCTTATTAAAAATCTAATTTATCTGTTTTTTTGACAACTCGGCTTGACCTTGTTGTTACTTTCTCTTCAGTAGACTCAGTTTTTTTTCTTAGGCTTCGCTAGCGATATTAAATCAAATTTTTTATACTGTTTCTTAAGGAACTTTTGACCCTTCAATTTTGCTTTTTTCGCCTGGGCAGTTGCACTCTTTGGTCTTATTCCCTCCACGTCTTTGAGCTTATCTGCGCCTGATTCACTGTCAGTACCTGAAGAACTAGTAGTTGTAGATTTAGTATCTGGTTCTCTTGAAGTAGAAGCTTGAGATTTAGGTGTTGACCCAGCCTGACCTTCGTAAATTTTTTCTCCTCGCGAAGTAGAGGGTTTACTGATTGATTCTTCCTATTTGTTTCTTGGCTCGGGAGAATTGAAGGATTCTTGGGAGCTTTGGGAGGATTCAAATGTCTTCTTGGGGTGCCTCCATTATTTGAAAGCCATTTCTTCCGGGGGGTGGGGAACTGATTGTATTAAGGTTTCCTTCCAAGATACCCAGTCCTTTGGTTTTGCTTTTGAAACGGTTATATCGTGATACTGGTGTTCACCAGTAACTGGATTAGTATTAAATGTACTTTGTCTAGTCTTAACTGGGTAATTAATAAGATCCATGGCTTCTCGTAACGTTTGTTTTTGGGGCTGGTTAATCTTTTCTGACTCTATGTCACCAGGGGTCTGTATAGCCTTATTTAATTCGTCGTGTAACGAAAAAGGTCTGTCTATCGGTGAAACAGGGTTTACCAAATTGTCGGGGAAACGTCTTGGAGGGTAAGGGGTTGAAATTCGATCTGTGAAAAATTTCGTTTGTGGAGAAATTGTATAGTCCAATGCTTCTGACTCCTCACTTGAAGATGAGTCGCTTTTCTTCTTTCTCCGCGTAACGGGGGTACTTTTTTGGGTGTAACCATATTTGTCATTGTTAGAAATTCATTAAATTTCTCCTCGTCAATACTATTCTCAAAATATCCTTGTTTAAAATTAAAAGGTTTAAGCTTACTTAGTCTACAGCGAGGTGGTTCATTTTTGTCTTCCGAGGTATTCGATGTTGAAGGTCGAGGGGTCCATGTTTCTGTGAATTTTGCCCTTTTTATACGACTAATATGCGTTTTATAGGTTTTTCCCGTTTTTGGTTTTAATAGTTTAAAAGTAACTTTATTATCATATTTTTTAATTATTCTGTAAGGGCCAGTGTATCTATTAGAGAGCTTTTTGCCGTCCGATTTGTTTTCATTTTTTAAGTAAACGCAATCTCCTACTTGAAAATCGAGTTCACCTTTAACATTTAAGATATTTTTTGCTTTTTGTTTCCTTTTTGATTTTTCTATTTCTTGTTTTACAAGTTTATAAGTTTTTCTCATTCTATTGATAAATTCTTGTTTATAATCTTCAGAGTCATTATAGTATTGTCTTGATTCTATAATTTCATTATACGGGACTCTAAAGTCTCGTCCGAATAATATATAAAATGGGTTATCACGTATAACCTGAGAATAAGCTGTATTAATGACGTTGGTTAAATAAGGTAAAGTTTCGTGCCAATCCCTCCGGTTTTCTTTTGTATAAATACCTAAAATATTAGAGAATAGCTTGTGTCTCTTCTCGATTTTTCCATTGGCCTGGGGGTGATAGGGGGTCGTTACCAATTTACTTATTTGAAGAAAAGACATTAAATCCTTGGTTACTTTTGACACGAAATTAGGGCCATTGTCGCTTAATACTGTATTAGGAATACCGAAATTAAGAAATATTTTAGCTAAAGCTTTTGAGATAGTATAAGCATTTTGGTTTTTCAAAGGTTTAGCAAAAGTGAAACCAGAAAAATGATCTATTACTGAAAGTACGCTTGTGTTTCCTTTGTTGGACGTGGGTAGTCCTCCACTAGTACCATATAAATCAAAAGAAACTATATCAAATGGAAACCTGGCTGTAGGAGTCCTTCCAATAGTTGGATTAGCGTAAATTTGGGGATTCTTTCTTAAATTACACGTTTCACAAGTATTGACATAATTCTTCAACTTTTTTAAGGCTGAAGTGACAAAGAAATATTGTTTTAATCTATGGAAAGTCTTATCTAATCCTAGATGACCTCCCCCGTCAGAATGAAAAAATTCAAAAGCGGGTTTTCCAAAATTTTTGGTAAAACTGGTATGATGGAAGTTTGATTTCGGTTATTGTTATCGGTCATTATTCTACATAATATTCTTTCATCCAAATCGTAATAATAATTATCAATTTCTTTTTTGAAAGATTTCATTTCATCAGGTAGCTCTTTATCATATAAAAAATATTCTATTAGAGCAGCACAAGTATTGTCTTTCTTTTGATATATTTTTATATTATTTAAGGATAGTGGGCTATCTTTGTGTTCTTCCTCAACCGAATTTTTGGTTTTCATTTTTAAACTTTTTTTTTGGAGCAACTTTTGCTCTTATTGTGTTAACTTCTTCATTTTCATCTTCTAAGGAAGCATTATCTGGAAATCTACTAAGATAGTCGCATGGGGCGTTTTGTTTTCCCTTAAGATTTTCAAATTAATAATCCAAGTCTTGGATTTTCAAAATCCATCTCGCGAGGATTCCCGTCGGCTTTTTGAAAGTTTGCAAGTATTGCAGGCCGTTGTGGTCCGAACGCAGTTTAAATTTTCTGCCTACCAAATAGTGTCTGAACTTGTCCAAATGGTGGATAATCGATAATAATTCAAGCTGTGTAGCAGAATAATTACTTTCTCCGGATGTCAGGGTACGAGAAGCGTACGCTATTATTCTTTCCTCCCCATTTATTATTTGAGAGAGGATTGCCCCAATTCCCTTGAATGAGGCATCCATTGTAACAACGAATTGCCCTGTTTGGAAGTCGGGTAGTGATAAAATAGGTTCTGAAGTTAGAGCCTTTTTTAAATGATCTAATGAATCCTGAGCTATTTCAGACCAAGCAATTTTTTGTGGGTTGCCTCTCGTGAGATCCGTTAGAGGTTTCGCTACTTGTGCGTAATTCCTTATAAATTTTCGAAAATAACTCATTAAACCTAAGATTCCACGTAATTGTTTAATAGTTTTGGGGGTTTTATATTTTTAATAGATTTTATCTTTTCAGGGTCTGGGGAAATTTGTCCTTGTGTCACAACTACTCCTAAAAATTTTAGTTTTTTTGAAAAAGATTTACTTTTTCAGGTCTACATTTTAAATTACCTTCTCTGAATTTTTCAAATACTTTTGCTAGGGTTACTAAATGGACTTCCGTATCTTTGTCCATAGCTATGACGTCGTCAACAAAATGAATTATGTTATTTAGACCTCTTAATAAATGAAGTAGGGGTCTACACAATGCACTTGAACTAGTTTTTAGTCCAAACGGTACTCTTAAATATTCATAAGAGCCGCATTCTGTTGTTGAAAACGCTGTTTTAAAAACATCCCCCTCTGCTATTTTTACTTGATGATAGCCTTGTGTCAAATCTAGGGAAGTAAATATTTTATCTTTATTTGATATGGAATCTAGAATGTCGTCTTTTCTATGTAGGGGAAATTTGTCACTAACTACCTGTTTATTTAGGGCTCTATAATCTACTACAAGTCGAAGATCATTATTCTTCTTTGGCGCAAGTATAACGGGGACAGAATATGGACTTACGCTCGGCCTTACGATTGGGTTTTTTTCGAGTTGCTGTATTTTATTTATTAGCCATTCTTTATATTTATAAGGAATGCGGTATGGTTGTTTTGCCACTGGCAGCCCCGTAGTTTGGATTGCATGTTCATAAAATGGGATAAGTCCTATGTCGTCTTCAGATGTCGAGAAGACATCTCTATATTCCCATAATAAGTCGCATAATTTTTGTTTTAATGGAATGTCGGTTATGTGACTTAGTTTGAATTTCTCAAGAAATTGAGGTCTTGTCAGGGGGTATTCCTTGTCAACGTGAACATTGATATTAGTCACTAAGTTTTTTTTCCGAATTTTTCCAATTTTAATATCGGCTTCCGATACTACTTGTATCTCTACTAAGCATGTTCCTTTGCTTAGGGTAATCAGGTCATTCTCGTGGGTGTTCGTTACCCAAATGTAACCTTCACCCTTTTCGTAATTTATAATCTGCTCTTCACAGGCTATGTATTTTGGGATATCCTCCGACGGCGAGGCTACCCAAATTTCATTTTTATCATTAACTGGCTCTAACATTTGTGATATTTGGACTCTCTGCATTGATTTAGGGGGAATCTTAGTTTTTCGTACTACAAATCCATAATATTTTTCGTTATTATTTTCTTCTATTGAATTTAGAATATTATTCGCTGGTTTTTTCCGGGAGTTTCTATATTTTCTATTTTTTCCATAAATAAGAAATTTCTTGAATTTGTTTATTCCTATACTCTTTCATGTTGCCTATGTTCTCCCTTACCTTGTTTGATTGTATGTTATTTATTATCGAATTGGTTTTCGTCGGGTAGATAAACTTTGAATTTGCTACATCTAATAGTATTTTATTGGTTTTTAAAAAATTAGCGCCGATTATGGCTTCGTAGGGGAAATTCTTACAAATTATAAATCGAGTATAGAAATTTCTATTGTCTTTGCGCAAGGCTAGGTACACAGCTCCCCTTACGTCCAGCTCATGTCCGGTTACGCTTGATAAATTGGGACAAATGTTGCTCATTCGTCGTTTAATATAATTGGGCAAACTGTTAAATACGGATGTATTTATCACGTTTACTGTTGCCCCTGAATCTATAAGGGCTGAGAAATAAATATTCCCTGCATTAAAATTTTCAAATATTGGTAACATATTATTATTATTTGCACTTAAAAATGGTATAATCACTGCTGGGGACCTATAAATTATTTTGTCACCAAATTTTGGTCCTAAGAATTTTGGGGGCTTATATCGTTTCCCTGGGGTTCCCAGATGTCAGATGTAGAACTTTCATTTGTTCTATTTTGGATTCCTTGATTATTATTTGAGGTGGAGTTATTATATGGCTGCCGTCGGCTGATATAACTTCCTCTTGTATTTCTGTTCCAACTATTACTGGGTTGATTTGTCCTTCCACGATACCCTCCGCGATACTGATACGTATTGCGTTGGAAATTCTGATTTTGGGTGGGGTAATTACCTCTTTTTACAAAGGTGTTTCCTCGATTGCTTCTAGGGGCGTACCCACTATAGTTTGTCCCCCTGGACAAACAGTTACTCGTTCCCCTAAAATTAGGGCGATAACTATTGTTTGCAAAACAATTTCTTGCAATATGTCCTAACCGGTTACAGGTGTAGCACCTTAGTGGTTCATTATTAGTTTCTGCCCTCAATTGATTATTGGGGGCAAAACGTACTTGTCTTGGAGGTGTGGTGGTTCGAATTTGATTTCGAACGGGTTTTGGCGATGATTCACGGGAGAAAAATCGTGGAGAAGAATCTCTTGAGTTTACAGGGGTTTGACTTTGTATAGCATTTATTGACAGTTTTTGATGTTGTAGGACAATCGAATCAATTTCTACGGCTCTTTCTATTTCCTGAACTGCTAGTTCTAGGTGATCAATATTTTTAGCTATTAGTAGGCGATATAATTTTGGGTTGAGTCCCTGTTTAAATGCATTAAGTATTATTTTTTCATATAATTCCCCTTCTCCTGGACCGTATCACGCTTCTGTTGCGATTCTAATTTTATGCAAGTACTCACGAACGTTTTGGGTCTGTTCGAATGTAACTAGGCCATGTTTTAGTTTATTCAATGAACTTGTGTCAATGAATCTTTTCTGGAAGACCTGTTGCAATAATTCTATTGAGTTAATTGTTGAGGTTGCTTCTGTGCCTATCGTATTTTTGGTTTGTTTTAGAATCGTTAGCGCCTGTCCTTTCAGTCTTAAAAGTAACATGCTTTTTAATACTTTTAAGTCAATTTTTGTCATTTCTACGAATTGTCCTAAATGGATGTTGAATTGATCAACGTCCGTATCTCCTTCATATTCTGGTAATGATTTTGCAATTTCTACCGAAGTTGCAATAATTTGTTGCGCTTTTAATATTTCATCTTGTTCCTGGTCCATATTTATTGTAGTCTTTTTTTAAGTATGCGGTATAAAATAATTTTAATAGTTTTTTAATTTTATCACTGTTTTATCTTAATTTTTAAAAATTTTGATTATTTTTAAATGCGGTATACCTATATATAAAAAAAATGCGAAAATAGAAATAAAATTGCACTGCACTTAAAAATCAGAAAATAATATGTAAATAATCATACCTGTCTATGTTAGTAGGCATTTATTGTTGTAGGTATTTTCAGTTCCTTTTACTGTCTTCTTTTTCAGGCCCTGCCATATGCTACAGGGGGGGGGGGGGGGTTTGGTGAAATAAATGAGTTTGGTGGGAAGTTTAGCTTAAGGGGGATTTTTGCCGTGAGGTGCTTGGGACTTTACTAAGTCTTGGTAGCTTAATGTGGATATGAGATATGGGAGATAAATTATTAACAGAATAGAAAGGCTCTGTAGACAATCCCCAGTAACCAGGGAGACGGAATCATCACAGTGATGTTCGAGGTCTCCTAAATAGTATAGATTCCCTTGGGACCGTACCTGAAGACTAGAGGAACTGTACCTGATGCCCTAGTACATAGAAAAAGATGATTAAGGACAATAAGATTTATTTACTTACAACATACAACTTTGGATAAGACAGCTCCAATAATTTATAGCATGAAAGGGTGCACATGAACACTGGAACTTGACTATTATAAAACTCTCCTGAAACTGCACCACCAACTGCCTGCATCGAGCTAATATATGTCTAACGCGATTTCTACAAACAAGAACTTGACAGACAAGCTTGGTGACCTGGGCAGTTTTACCTCTACTGCAAAGTGTTGCAATACTGCTGGTATTTCCCAACCATGATACTTTGACTAGTCTCCGCTCCCAGAATTTATTTTCGTAACAAGGATTTCCCTTCTGGTTTTGAGTTAAAAAAAAAAGCAAGGTTCAAATAAACCCCTTGGTTGGTTCCAAAAGGAACATTTAACTTGTGTCTAAAGGCACAGAGTCCACAAAATATTGAATAACTGCTGAATTCTATAAGATTTTACTTTAAATCTTTTTCTATTTTGAAATTTACTAAAGGGGTATGACTGAGAAATTTAGTCCTGAATTTAAGAGTTTTTAGAGGAGTATGGATGAGAGATTTGGTCCTGTATTTGAGAATTTTTAAGGGGGTATGAATGAGAGATTTGGTCCTGAATTTTATAGAGGGGGGGGGGCTGGTCTATATGTTACAATATTAGCCAACCTCTGATTAAAGTTTTATTGGACTAAAATAATTTTCATTCATCAGGGTAAACATAAGTTTCTTTGGGATACTCATTTATAATAGGCTATTTAAATGAGGATTTCTTTGTTCTTTCCAGGCTTCCCTGGAAAGAAGAGTTAGCTAGAAGAAGATGATAAGCTCTTCTTTCCAAGCTTATCCTGGAAAAGAAGTTAGCCTAGCTAATGTGATGTTAATGTATTTACTTGTCATAGTAGGCTAGGCAAGATATTTCAAAGGTAATATACTTGCAAAAGTGTTTATAAGTCACACTGTCCTATAAGTCATCATGTTAGCAGCAAACTAGTCTAGTAGTAGAGTTACTACTAGTAGTGTTTAGTACTAGCTTAGTTTCCTCAAGATTTGGCATAGGCTAATTCACATTAATTTGAGGTCAGAATAAATTGAGACATGATCTAACCTACTCTGGTATATTTCAACAGATGAAAAGTGACTAAATTAGTGACCTAGTTTTGGGTATAGAGTACATGATGGATTTTTCTGTTTCCATTGGTTTCATACTTAAATCAGAGTCTCAACCAGTCAATTATTTTGTGCAAAAACACTTTTCATGACAATCATGGTTTGTCATGATTGCATGGTTGCAGCTCAACCATACCTAGTGGCTTAGCTCAAACAGTCTGTTTGGCTGGTTTGGAAAAAGGCCTGGGCTATTTGGTAATATGGTATATTTTGAATTTTTACAGTACTTAACATGGTAAAAGGTGAACACACAACTCCATGTGGCTTTGGTACCTTTTCATTTTAATTCCTAATATACAAATTGTTACCATAGCAATTGTATCCTACACCCCACTCCCTAATACAACTGGATAGAGCCTATGCCATAAACAGAACTCAGTTAATTTAGAGGATTTATATTACTCAGCTAAGATCACGGTGAACACACCACTCAATTCTTCTTTTCATCATGTTTTTAAATATACTTATCACTTCTAGTACAAATTCCATTTGAGTCATTGAAAAGACCCCTGAAAGGTTAAACCATGTGTCTAGCTAAGCAGTGTAAAAAAATTTGAATTACCCAAACAACTATAATGCTTTATAAAATGCTTACTCATGTCATATCAGTTGTTTCACTTTACTCCCTCCCCTAAAAAAGAAATATATAGCCCAGATTACATTAGGCTACTCATAATTATGGTATAATATTTTCAGTATGCTTGAACCTTAAATTGTATTTTCTAGGAACTAATGTACCAGGAACCTGTATATGTTGACAAAAAATTGTTGCACAATTTCTTTGCAGATCATCCATTTATTTGTATATAAAGGATATTTGAATGTCAAAATCACTTCACCAGCAATGAAGGTTGAAAGATTAAGTAAGACAGAAGGGTCAGGCAAAGTAAGATCTACATTTTAGACCAACTATGTTGTGGCTGCCTCCAGATGCATGATCAGCCTGTACAACCCCTTTATCTTGACAGTTTAAAGTTGAGGCTACTGCAGGAAATTGACTTTGCATAAGTGTGCCAGATGGTAGAGGGTGACAAGTGGTAGGGTACTATAACTGAATATTTGCACCTTGTAGACACTGGTTCAAAATGCTTGCTTGTCTCACTGTGTCTTTCATGTGGTGTTGTCTTCCAGTCACAATCTACATTGATCTTATAGCTGTCAAACGATATGGCTGACACAGTAGGTTTGCTTTGTGAGTTCCACAATGAACTGATGCAGTTGGTTTAGAAGTTGAGGTTCTTTGGGTTGCCTCGTGTTCTGGTGTATTCACTTTGAGCATGATTGGGCTAGATTGTGATGATGTTCACCATCTTTACTGCTAAGATAATGTCTCCCCTTTCTACACTATGTTAGGGTAGAAAGGCCGAGATTTGCTTATGAATGCTTGAAGGGGATTTGTTGTTTGGCAAAAAGAAGGTTGGCTTGACCTTAACTTACAGGATCCAGTATTTATATGGAAAACATCCCTGTCAGACACTCTCTAGATGGATGGTTAGCTTCCTGTGTTGTTTTAATTGAGTTTAAAGTAAAGTTTGTTTTAGCAGTCATGTGAATATAAATTTTCTTTCCAAAATTATTCAAGTCCATTTCTGGAGCAATTTAGGGTCTTGGCTTTCACAACTGTTTCAGGGAAGAAGTTCCAATTGTCAATTGCTCTGATGCTCCAAAAATTTGCTCTTGCTCTGTTCTGAGTCACTGGTTTGAAAACCTTATATGTGTGGCCTCTTGTAGTTTTAACTTTAGCAGGCTTAAAGTAATTTTCAAAGCTAATATTCTCCAGGTTGCTATTCTCCACTTTGCCTTGTAAATTTGTATCTGACCCCCATGTTGGTGCCTATATTTTAGAGAGGGTAGCTGTAGTTGGTGTAGTCTGTCTTCATAGCTCAAATCTTCTCAAGATATTGTGTCACACTTGGACTGCAGGCTTGCAATTGTCATATCAAACTCAAGGTGAGGATGAACAAGGGTTGTGTTGAGCTTCTTCATGACTTGGGTGGTGACTCATCACTTCGTTAGAACTGAATTAGAATATCAGCACATGCAGGATTAGCTATATGATAGATATGGTAGGGATTGTTTGGAAATTCACATAGGTTTATGAGATCTGTTTGTAGAGAAGAGCAGTTTTTTGTGAAAGTTGTTGATCCATAAGAGTTTAGATTGTCTGCATATATTTCCAAGCTGCTCTTAACCATTTCAGGACTATTGTTTATATAGAAGTTTAATTTGGGTAATATAGAGGCTTTTATATATATATATATATATATATATATATATATATAAATAGATGTATGTATTTACTATCTTTATAAGTGAGAAATAATTGTATACATAGGTATTTATTTATTTACTTTTTCTTGAAAATGGATCTATATTTTGGGAAAATTTGTATCTTGAGATATACTCATATAAAAAAGATAATGTAGATAGGTCAGAAGTCTGAGAAAATTTGTTAAAAGACTTAATTTGGTTTTTGCAAATGATGTCGTTTTTGCAATTTCTTGATGTCATACATTGCATAAATAAAGCTATTGAATTTCCAATACAATTTCAAAGGTGCTACCTGTGCACCCCTAGATATGTGGTTGTTACTAACTATTGGGCACTGTTTTGGCTGTGCAAAACTTTTTAATTCCTTTTTGCTATTTAATAAATGCTTAAATTCCTGTTTTTGAAGTGTAGCTTTTTTAATAATTCTTGTGTTAGTTTACTAGTTAATGGTCCCAAACCATTTTAGGGCAAACCTACTTTGTTTTCTTTGTAAATATATAAATAGGGTATGTTAATTGAATCACTTTAATGCTAATATTTGGCAAGTGAATGTGTTTTTGTTCTAGGCTTATATACATTTGAAATACAAATTTAAAAGCTCATTGGACTACCACCTTTAGGTTGCTGGTTTCTAATATGGATAATTTTGGTGCAATTTTGGAAGATTTTTTGCTTGCCTCAGATGATTCAGATGAAGAGCTTTTACAGATAGCTAGTATTGTTAGTCATAATACACCACAACAGGCTAACAAATGTTGGACAGAGGATTTTCAATTTAGGACAAACTATCTAAATCACAGACAGGCTGAATTTTTGGGCAAATTTAATCTAAGTGTTGCAAAGGAGAGTAATAGTAATTAAATAGATTAGACTTAAAGGATTCAATTTTGCTGAAATTTAAATTTTGAAATCTTTCTGACATTGTAGTTACACAATCCTATTGAGCCCTATATACATGGTGTGAAAGAATAGGAGCCTATTATTCATGTTTAGAAGAAATAAGTTTTAATCAAAATACTTGTCTGAGGCTAGGAACTATGGAACTTTGAGTACTATGGGTCTTACTCTATGCTACTGCCATTTACTTAAATTATTATCAATGTCTTGAATTTTCAAATTAGCCTTATGCACAAGTCTTGAATTAGGGTATAATGAAAAAAGAAATCACCAATGCAACAGCACAAGACATAAATAAACATACACCATAGAAAAAAAAGACAGAAGGAGAAAAGGAAGACTGTTTTCCTACTTTAGTAATTAATATATATCATTACTAGAATGAGGCCTTAGTCCTACTCATCCATCCAATTACATAGATCAAACAGCAAAGCCATACACAATCAACCATAAAGAATAATCCATGGACAGGCAGCTGTGTTGTAAGTGTAAGTTGTCATTTACCAAATATTAAAAACAGTAAAAAAGACAAATAATTCAGAGGCAACAATCCAACACAAGGGCTCATCAGGAAAGTACACACTTGCCTTTCAGATCTTGGCACTTTAAATTCCCTACCCAGGCAAGTGAATGAAAATTTCGAGAATGCTTCAAGAGCCTAAAGAATGTCCTTGAAAAATCTTTTAAAGTATCTGCCTCTACCCTAGAGCATTGGCTTTTGATGAACTTGCACAATTTTAAATAGTTCATCGTGTTTATTATTTCATAAATATTTGAAAATTTAATAAATATTTCAAAATGTTTATTTGTATAATACAATTTAAAATTTCAAAGAAAAAAATTAAAGCTCACCAAAGAAAGTGTTTCAAGCAGGGGTGTAGTTTGCCTTTGCTAGTTTTGCCTTTAAGGTGCTATGTGACAATTTTTGGGTTTTCAATGTTATTTTGACCTATTTTGGAGAAATTGAATCCAACTTTGCCACATCTGTAGCATTTCAGCAAAATCATGCCACCAGTTTTGAGCCTCATGACATTCCTAGATCAAAATTTAGAGGGTAAGGTTTAAAAAAAAGTTGGAAAACAATTTGAAAAAATTAATATGACTTAAAATCGGATTTAAATCATTAGAATTGTATCTTCTAAACCAAGACAAGAATGAGAGAAAAGCTGACTCAAACCAAAATGATGAAAATCATACCCTAGTTTTTCAGTGGTTATAGGCTAACAAAATAATCTAAAACTGTCTTCTATATAATTTTCAATTCCTTAGAAATACTGAAACACCAGAAATAGAAGGTTGAAATCACATTTCAAGGGTATAATTTAGACCCTGAATGCATTTCTTAAAGTGACATTCTCACTTATTTGCTGTCAAAGATAACAAAAGCCCCTCATTTAGAATCTATCCTAAATTATACAAGAAAGGACGAATCTTAAAACAGTTATGCTAGACTAATCACATGTATTTAAGTCAACTGTATACAATGGTGGAATTAAAATTTCTATATGTCAGTCAATTATAGGCTATAATCTTACGTTTTCAATTTTTCAGAATCACTCGACGTGGAATGCACCCTTAAAAGTTGACTTTTTTCTCTGCTGCCGTTTTATTTAGTAAGAAGTCGACCTAGAAAGTCAACACAGAATTGCGAATCGAACGCTTCAGTGGCAAAAAATTTAGACATATGAAATCGTTTAGTCTAAAGAAAAGACAAGGAAACTGTTAATAGTGGAAATAATCTTAGCTTTTCGGTGACCTGTAAGTAATCTTATGCATATTCCTTAGGATTTAAAGGGTTTTTGGTGTTCTAGGCCCATCTTGAATAGGCTAAGCTTAATAAGGAATCAGAAGAAAATTTTTATGTTGTTAAAAACGTTGGTTCTTAGGAAGGCAGCTATCACATTGGTGAGTTATTCAAATATTACCAAACAAACAGGCCTAGTTTCTAAACCAACCTATAATTTTTAGTTGAAAAAAATTTAGAATGGTTAGGTCAATGCCTATATTATATAGTCTATATCTCATTGAGATTGCTGTCTAAACTGGATTTTTAACTTAAAGTAGGGGTAAAATTTTACTTTAGCTACTTTTGGCTATCTTTGAAAGAGGTTAGGTTAGGAAAATGAAACTTTCAGGGATGTGTCTAGAGGCTAGAGTATGGGTAAATTTATAGCAAACAGTATTACTGGCTTTTGTATAAAGTGAATATAAAACTTGATGCGTTTTTTTATGCTCTTTACAAATATAATAATCGCTTCTACTGGAAATTCAGATTTAAGCACTTTTTGACCTCTTAAAAATGACCTAAATATGGGGTATTAAAAAGGCTGAAAACATTGGTATCAACTTTATAACTATGGACTCAAACTTACTGTTTCATTATAAATCCATTTTTTTTAATGTTATATTATCCACAAGCACTGATTTTCCACAAATAAATTGGATAAATAAATTTTATCAATGTTATGGCGTTTTCTTCTTCCTTGTCGCCAAAATTTCAATTAAAGCATACGTTTTTGGTCGTTTTTTTACAAAATAATAGGATATTTGAAATCACAAATCTGTAATAGTTTAGAAACAAATTTGGGCTATGTATTTGCACATCAGGGAGGTGGGGGTAAAGCATATCATGTATTAAATATGTAAACTAACCATTGCTGCATTTAATATAGTTAAATTTACAGGAAACAGTATAACTGGCATTTGTAATAGCCAGCTTTCATATTTTGACCAAAAACGCATGCTTTTATTTAAAATTTGCTCTCAAGGAAGAAGAAAGCTTTGATCCACAGACCTCATAAACATAAGAAGAAGAAGAAGAAGAAAGCACCATAACATTGATAAAATTCATTTATCCAATTTAATTGTAGAAAATCACTGCTTGTGGATAATATAACATTAAAAAAATGGATTCATAATGAAATGGTAAGTTTGAGTCCAATGTTTTATAGTCTGAGACCAATATTTTAAGCCTTTTTTATACCCCATATTTAGGTCATTTTTAAGAGGTCAAAAAATGCTTAAATTGGAATTTCCGATAGAAGCAATTATTATATTTGTAAAGAGCATAAAAAACGCATCAAGTGGTATATTCACTCTATACAAAAGCCAGTAATATTGTTTGCTATAAATTAGCCCAAGTATGTCCCAGGAAAGTATTTAAAGTACCTACCCCCACTTCTTTTTCTTCTAGAGGGTCCTGAAATTTTTGGCTACATCAATTTTTGGTTATCAGTTTCTTTCTCTCTGGCCTTAGTTCTGAAAAGACGATTCCTGTGATTTTAACAGAACTTTAAGCCATAACACTGGGTTTTTCTAAATTTAGAAATAATATTTTATACCACCTGGTTTTAGGTTAAATATATAGCTGATATTATTTATTCTCCATGAATTTTTGTTTTATTTGATTTCATTGATGTCAGTTGCTTTCTGTTAAAAATACATTTATTTTTTTAAATCAATCTTCTTTTGTGAAAAAAATTTGAATTTTTTTATCTTTTTACATGTTGCATAAAATGTAAAGGAATGCCTGGCCCTTCATTTCATAGATTTAACTATAAGTTTTTGAGGCAGCTTCTATCAAAATACATCTGACACATTTTAATATTTTTTTTTAGAATAGATAGGACACAATTAAAGTTTTGCATTTGCTGTGCGAAAAAATTGTCTTAAAAAGTGCCAAGTTTAGAGAGGTATTCTAATATTCTTCTTGCTGATCAGTATAATTGTTCTTAAAATTCCTTCTGTTTAAAGCATTTTAGAGGAACCATGGGTATATTTTTGTCACAAATGATTTTGCTCAAGTGTGGTGGTGGAAAACAAATAGAACATATAATTTTTCTTTTTTTATTATTTCAAGATTAGAATATCACAAAACTGAGCATTCATATTGCTAATTGTATTTTAAGTAAATACAATCCCTGATGGGGGTTTTGTTGATACCTGTCTCAAAATTAATTTGTCTAAATAAAATAGATATTGTTTATGGGACAGCAGTGAAAAATGGTAGGAACTATGACTTGAGTTGTTTTTTTTTCTAATATTTTCTTTTTTCATATAATTTTTGTTTTCTGGTCACATTTGTGTTCCTTCTTAAGTGGCTGGCACTCTAGGTTGAGAATACTTTGTCCAAAGGACACAGGTTTAATTTCTGGCATTACCAGTTTATTTGGTTTGGGACAAAGGTCAGTGATGTGACTATGTAGGTTGAGTCAGAACTGGCCCAACCTTGAAAGGTTACCTAGAGAAATCTAGGGTCAGTAAGCAGGAAGGGCTTGCAAAAGCATAGGATGACTGGTCCCTAGCTTCCTGGCTAAAGGACCACCCGGTTCTTTACTGGGCTTCTGACTTAGCCATTGAAGCTTTCTTTTAAACCCATTAAATATAAATACAAAGGAAAGAATGCCAGTAAGGTGGGCCTTCCTTTTCAATGAATTGTTGATGTATAGACAAGAGTGTAGGTCATAAGAAATGGCTTGTGAATGTTTTGCAAGGTTTAAAAATTTAGGACAATTTCTCAGGTTGGCAACTGAGCACAAAAGTAAAATTTTGTGTATGGTTTTTCTTTGTGACTGTTATATTTATGTATTGTCAAGTATTTTAAAGTTAAACTTCATTGTTTTGTTTTAATTGCCATGGCCTTAGGAATTCAGTGTATTAAAACCTACTTATGTCCATTCATTTTCTTTTAAACAGACAGGAGTTCTATGTTTCCTAGCTTCAATAAATGTATATGCAATTTTGAGACCAGGGGTTACAAAGTAGGTCATTACTTGCAAATGGAACTGTGGTGTGACTAATTAACTTGTAAGAAATGTATATCAATTTAAAGATTCAAAAAGACAATCATGTAGAAAACAAACAAGACAAATAAATAAAAGTATCCCTTTACAACCATTTAATAAGTGTCACAAATGTAAGTCACCCTTAAGATTGAAATGTAACAAAGCTTCAATTATGAATCTATTTTCTTTAAACTGACTGAAGGGGCAAACCTCCAAGCTATGACAAATTCAATCTCATTTTTGGGCTCTTTCCTTTTCAATAGGAACTTTCTTTGGATTTTTTTTCCAACCAAGTAAAAACAGTAGGGACAGGATCAGGTCTAAGTGACCTTCCATCTCGCCTACACTCCCCGGAGAAAATCAAGCAACTCTTTGCTAATAATTGGTAAATTTTTGTTGTTCATATATTTTACTTATAAAGTGAACATACTCCTTGATGCCTTTTTTTTATGTTCTTTCCAAACATAATAAGTACTTCAATTGCAAGTTCAAATTTAAGCGCTTTTTGAGCTCTTGAAAATGACCAAAATATTTCTAATTTTTGGGTATAAAAAAAGCTTAAAACATTGGTCTCAAACTTACTGTTTCATTCTTAATCCATTTTCTAAATGTTATATAATCCACAAGCACTGATTTTCCACAATTAAGTTGAATTAATAAATTTTACAATATTTTGCTATTTTCTTCTTCTTTGATGCCAAATTTTCAATTAAAGTATATATTTTTGGTCATTTTTGACAAAATAATGTATATTTTTCACTGCCAAAATTTCTTAGGTTAGGTCAAAAAGTGCTTAAATTTGAATTAGCAATATAAGCAATTATTACACTTGTAAAGAACATACAAAAAGGCATCAAGTGGTATATTCACTTTATTTGTAATTCAAAATATGAACAAAAAAAAAAATTACTCCCAACCTGCCTAATTTGCAAATATATAGCCCAAATTATATATTTTCAATGTATTCTGCCACCTTTTAACCTAAGTGTTTTTCCAGTTCTTGTTTTGCCACAGTTGCTTCAATTATCAGGTACTAGGGTTGAGGGATAGATTGGCAGAATCAATAGGAAATATGTAATTTCAGCTTTAGATTTCCATATTAGGAGGGTTGGGGCTAAAGTAGAGCAGGGCTGCATGTAGAACATTTTAGCTATAATTATTATGTATGAATAAAGAGTCACCTTTTTTTTTACAGGTTTTCTTCTATAGACGTACAGGTCCTTCTCTTGGCTTTTACCACATCAAGCATTGTATACCCAGAGAAGAATAAGTAGCAACAAGCTATATATGGGCTACATAAGCACATGTTATTTAACAATGACTTCTCTAGAGCTTAAATATGAACCCTTAGTTATATTGACAAGAAATGAGTAACAGAAAAAATGAAATTTAGGCTAAATGGCAATCAGGAACTGGATACAGGCTAAAGATGGCCAAAAGCAGGGCTGTATAATTGGAGTTCAAAGAACTCCAATTATACAGTGACTTTTAAAAAATCACTGTATACAAGTGATTTTTCAGTAAAGTAAACACTTCCCTTGCTAATTTAGGACTTTAAATTGATTAGCCTACTGAAATTTTCCTATCCTATACAATTAAATATTTTCCATTTTCAGAGCATTAAGACAATCTATCACAATAAAAAAATATCCAAAGCATCTTGAATGGAATAACTATAAGAAGACAAATGAAAATCACAATTTGCAATCTTACAATTAAACTTCTGGCCACACAGATTGTATTAGGATACCCAGCTCTGAAATAATTGCTCAAGTAGCTTAATAGTAACTTTAACTAATATTGCAATAACTTTATAAGATTTTTCTTAACCATTTTATTATCTACCTATCCCATCCACCCAGTAAAAGAAAAAACCCACCCACCTACACAAGAAAAAAGCCAGTTTTAACTAGACTAATAACATAGTTTTTAAGTCTATTTTAGTGCAACCTACCCAACAACAAAAAATCAAGCTCAATAACTCACCACAGTGGTACACAAAAGTGATGCCTTCATCTTGGATCCATCTGAAGATATATTCCATGATTAGCTATAATTGAAACTTCTGCCTTCTTTCCGAGTTAACTTGAGACGAACGTACAAAATGTAAAAGTTGTTAAAAGTCTACTTTTCATTAACTTTCAGTCAATTTTACAAATCGAACGCTCCAAATTATGCCCGTTCCACATTATAGTCACACTTATCGATAAAATCAAAATTACGTCCGATAACAGCGCCAATTATGTTTCTCGATCGTAATTTTTGAAGTTGAACACTGTTCAACTCTGAAACTTAATTTTTTATGGCTGACCAATCAGAGTCAAGATTCAAGGCAGATCATTTTGAAACACCAAAAAATGGAAGTATGGAATGGGATATCTCTTGCCTTTTGGGAAAGTCTTATCGCAAGTGTGCAAGACTTTCCCTACCTGTACACAAAATCTGACAAGCGATACAAAGATACTTCATTAGTAGAAAACACATGGAACCACATTAGCTCCAACCTGAAGGACCTAGGCTTTAAACTTGAGGCTGGGGTAGAATTGAATGGTACTTGTGTCAAAAATAAGTGGTTTTCACTCTGGACTAAGTATATCAGAGAAAAATCAGATGTGAAAAAACGAAGTGGAAGTGGTAGTGACAAAAGGGAAAAGTGGATTCTTTTCCACCATCTTAAATTTTTAGATAAATTGACACAAACAAGGCAACAGAAATTTCCAAGAATCAGCAACTTAGAGCTTGAAGACAACAAAACTGACAGATTTGATGTAAGTTAATTTGTTATTTACCTTGCTTTTCATAACCTACCTCTGCTAAGGGCAATCTTGTATATAGCCTAGTCTCATTTAGACCAAATAGCATAATAAACAAATAGAGCCTTTATTTAACAGTATTTATAAATATAAAGATTGATACTAGGCTATAATAAATAAATATGAAATCAAGGAAAATCTGGGGTTATTGAAAAAGGAACATTTTAAGAAAATAATTCTTACTTTGTAATATGCAAAAAATTATGATTAACACATTTTGAGGACACTTCCAGTATATTTTATCTCCCCTCCCTAATCTACAAATATATAACCCAAATTATATACTCCTCATGAACCATTATTTTTTAAATTAATACTTATATTAAAATCAATGCTGACACAATAAAGAAGTGATCCCAATGTGCATCCCAGCATTAAGGCTGAGATTTAAAGTCTATTTAGCCCTAGTCTTATTCATATACATGGTATTTCTAAATTTAGAACTATTAATATCTTATTATACACTTTTTGTCTTTCAGACATCCCAAGAGTATTTCTCCATTCAAGGCATTTCCTGTGATGCTTATTTCACCAATGATGCTCCAAAATGTATTGATGCAAAAGCTGACACAAATGATGGTGATGATGCAAAAGCTGTAACAAGTTTGCCCTTTTTTACTAGAAAAGGGCCAAGATCTGATAAGGTATGTATTAAAGCAATTTGTCCTAAATTTTTCTATAAGTCTTAATAATACACACTTGCAAGAATAGGTTGCATCTGGCATGAATAATTTTTGTGGAATTGCAATACTATCACAAATGATTTAATATAGACATTGGAATAAAAGATATTGTACTTTATCAGTGACTGAACCAAAAACCTTTAAGAACATCAGAGTAGTAACAGCCCATGACAAATATTTTGAAGTCTGACCTGCTCACTTGTCTTGCTTTTTGACATTCCAAGGTATTATCCTAATAGCCTTTCATGAATTTTTTTTTGGCTGATATTATGGTGAGAAAAATCACCAACAACTTGATAGGTATGTATTTTGTGTTTGTTGAAATGCACTGTTAGTTGTGTTTTATGATGGCAGTTTTATGAAATCCGTGCTTCCAAAATTGCCCTTATAGATTTTCAGAAGAGTCTTGCATACTTAGAAAGCTAAATTTGATAGTCTTCAAATGAGCCATTTATTTTTAGGTTTTCCATTGAAAAAGAATTTTAAAACTAATATATTCAAAATCTAAGAAGTATTATCTTGAAACTTGTGAAAAGTGTAATCTTGATTAATAAAAATAAGAATATTTTAAGAAATGAAATTACTTTACAAGTTGTTTTATTGCTAAACCTGATTTCCAAGAACAACTGTTAAAAAAATTAAAAATTCAATAAATTAACTTCTCCCCCATATATCAGACACAATTTCCCACAACTAAACATATCATCATGGCTTAATCACTTAATAAATGATATCATCAATATATTATTATAAAAAAAGATATGAAAGAACTTGCAATACACATAATTTCCATTTATAATTTACTTAATGATTTTGTGAAGAAGAAACTGTTTTATCACTCTTGTTCATAAAAAAATAAAAATAACATTGGCTCTTGCCATCTCCCTTCAAGAGTATTTGTAGATAGCCTTGATACTGAGGTGTTTGAATAACAAAGGTGCTCCTATTTCAGGTTGTCAGAAACATTATCATTGGGACAAGCCCCTCTAAATTTGGGAACCAATCTGGTTCAAGGATGTTTGTGAGGAACTGTCAACCTCAGTCCAGACTAGTAGAATCAGAACAAGGAACTACAAACATGATTTTTAGGTCACAATCAATCCCTCCATCTATGGACAATACTTATATGTCTGATGACCAATTAGGTCTTCAGCAGAATCCTGGACCATATCCCTATAAACACTCTACACCATCAATTAAAATCCCTGTGCAGAGTGCCAGGAAGCTTGGTTGTGACTTGACTAAATGGGGGGGCAGAGAAAACTGCACTTCCTTCTAAAAAACTAAAAATGGACAGCAACATTGTCAAAGAAAACATCAAATCAAGTGTAAATGTTGAAAGTATTACAGCAAATACTCCAGGATTAAATGCTAGTTGTTTTCCTGCTACTTTAGAAAAAGCATTTGAAAAGGCTGTTAGCTTTTTTGAGAACCAAAAAAGTGAGGATGAATCACACAGATTTGGTATGCTAGTAGCAGAATCTGTAAAATGCAGAATCTGTAAAAGTAGCAGAAATTGTAAAATGCCGAAGTCGATCTGCTAAGCAGATCGACTTCGGCATTTTACAATTTCTACTCAACATGAGGCACAGACACAAGTGTTACAATTATTAAACAACATAGAAAATGAAACAAATTTTGAAAAATGATCTTAAAATTATACAATATTTTCTAAGATTTAATATTACTTTTTTTTTCCTATCTGATCTTTTATTTTTATATTGATGATTATCTTTTCAAAATTGATGTGTTCTATTTTCTAAATATATTTGGAAGTGAAGAAATAATAATTTCAGGTGTAAATGTTGAAAATGCTATCCAAACAGTGCTTCAGGATCAAATGCCAGTCGTTATCCAGCTGTTTTAGAAAGAGGATTTGATAAGACTGCTATTTTTTTTTCTAAAAAAGTGAGGATGAGTCACATTGCATTTGGAATGTTAGTAGCAGATCAGCTTCAGTATTTTACAGTTTCAAGTCACCACAAGGGCCAAAAGGTTTTACAATTTCTAAACAATATAGAAGATGAAAAAATCTTGACAAATAATCTAAAAATTGTTTACTATGTTCTGTGATTTCAGATCTTCCCTTTTTTTAGCTGCATTTTATTTTTGTTGTAAATATTGCTTTAAGATACTTATTATGTTCTATTTTCTAAGTCTATTTGGAAATAAAGAAATATTAATATACAATTCTCTAAAAAAATATTATTCTAAATAAGCTTCTAAAGTTTGCAATATCAAAAGAAATTGCCTCAATCAGCCAAATTGTATATAACACAATTTATTCATTACAAACAGTTAAGAATGACTAGAAGCAAATCATAAGGCTTCACAATGTAGAACAACTTCACATAATTAATTGCATACAAATCCAACCTTTGCCTCTATTGATATGTACCCACTGGTATGGTATCAAGTGGTCACCAAAGCCTTCATTCCTCCATGTGCCCTCAGTTGTGTCAGAGTCTGTGTAACCTGGGGGACAGTACCTACTTGCAGCTGGCAGAGAACAGTCTTGCATCTGCATAAAATTATGAAGCAAGCATGCAGCATAAACTATTTTAGTAATTGTTTCATAGTTAGTTACAATGGGTCTTCTGAAAATCCACCACTTTGTAGCCAATATCCCAAAAGCATTTTCTACAACTCTTCTTGCCCTTGCTTGTCGATAGTTGTAGATTTTACGTTTAATAGTAGGCTCATCATTAGATTCTTATGGTAGTCTGTTTAATTTTCTTCCAGTATATGGCTTAATCAGATAATTTTTTAAAGGAAAGGCTTCATTACCAAGTAAAAAATATGGAACTGGTGAACCTCCATTAATTATTGGTTCTGGGGGAGGTAGATTTGCTAAATTCTGTTCTAAACTTTTGCCCAAAGAAGAGGAATTAAAAATACCACCATCACTGTCACTCCCAGGTGCCCCAATATCTACATAGACAAATTTGTAGCTTGCATCTGCAACTGCCAACAAAACAATGGAAAAAAAAGATTTATAATTTCGAAATTCACTTCCACTCAAATTTGGACACTCAATATTTATATGCTTTCCATCAATGGCTCCTATACAATGAGGAAATTGCCATCTAGCCTCAAAATCATCTGCATTTTTTTTCCAAGAGCCCTCACTAACAGGTGGTAAATAGTCGTTTTTTAAAGCATTAATAAGGGCTGAACAAGTGTTTTTAATAATCCCAGACACAGTTGACCGTCCAACTCTGAAACCAAAGCTTAAATGATCCTGGCTGCATCCTTCAGCTAAGTAGCGAAGTGTGATGACCAGTCGTACTCCTGGTATAATTGCTTTTCTGAATTTAGTGTCTTTTCTTTCTATTTCTGGCCAAATTTTTTCTAATAAGATATCAAAAGAAACTTTGTTCATTCTTAAAAATTTCCAATACTTCACAGTGTCATTTGACAAAATTAGTTCCTTCATTAGATTGTCATGTTGACCCTGGTTTCTCCTCTGATCCTCAGAGTAGATTGGGCGAGTCCACCATCTTCTCTTGCGGCGTGTATTACCTGAAATTATAGATTAGTTAATAAAGATATTAAAAATGTTAAGCAGTTATAAGAAAGAAAAGACAAAAAATTACAGTCTAAGACTAATTTAATGTTAACTATGGACTATTTGACAAAAAAAACGAACATATTCTTATGTAACATATCTATAATCCATTCATTTAAGACAGAGTGGATGGTATAAAAAGAACAACAAATTTCTCTAATCAGCCTTAAGATAACTCAAAATAGGTTTTAAATCATCTCAATTGTAGCCTACTAATCTCTATTCTTGAAAATAAATCAAATTCCAAAATATACTGCATGACAAGGTCCTTACAAAAGCTTTGATGACTTGCTTTTTTTTAGTTGGATTGACTTAACTTGATAGTACAAACAAACAAAGGGTGTTGGTCTATATTTGCCAAATAAGCAATCAGTGCATTTAGAGTCTGAATTAGAAGATATATTAAGTAATAAAATAAACTCCTAGCTACAAAAGTTATCCAAACAGTTGCTGTTATACATTCACCTACCTTATTTATGGGGCAAAATATGATGAAGATATATTACAAGGCAGAAATTACACTAATCCTAGAAAACTTTTGTTATCTGAGTTTTATACAGTCTATAAGACTACATTTGAACACATCAGGGGGGAGGGATGGTCTTATGAAAATGTCACTCATATTTTGAAATTGCATGAAATGAAGAATATGATGGTAGCCTACCTCTTTTGGCTTTTATTATCAACAAAGAGATTTAGGCTATAGGGGCTTACTGTTCCATTAGTAGCAGGTTGAAGGGAAGAAAGAGCCTTTAGGAAGTACTTTATATTTTTTCAAACTATTCTTTATATTTACTTTTATGTACACTTTATATTATAAGACCTATTTTGTAAGGTTTCACTTTTATAACACATGGATTTTTAAAGGTCAGCAGGTAAATTTATGACAGCTCATATTATTGACTTACTATAAAAGTAAACATACCACATGATTCCTTTTTTTATGCTCTTTATGAATATAATAAATGCTCCTATTATAAATTCAAATTTAAGCACTTTTTGAGTTCTGACAAAATAATGTTACATTTTCTCAGCACTGTTATCTTGGTTGTCTTTGACAAAAAAATACTACATTTTCTCAGTGCCAAAATTATTTATAATAAGGTTAGGTCAAAAAGTGCTTAACTTTGAATTAGCAATAAAAGCAATTATTATATTCATAAAAAGTGTAAAAAAGGCATCAAGTGCTATATTCACTTTACTGGTAAGTCAATAATATGAACTGTCATAAATTTACCAGTCAGGACCCTCTACATGTAGCCTAGAAGGAGAGGAGGTAGGTACTTTAAATTAGCTTCATAGAACCATTGTTGAAAGTTTTATTTTCCTAACCTAAACCCTTTCCAAGATAGCCAATAGTAGCTAAAGTAGAATTTTACTGCTTCACAAAATTAAAATATCACTCAAATCTGCCTCAACATTTCCAAATGTAGTAAGCTGTGTGCTCATTAGAGAACCCCTCTCCTCCCCTAGTTGTTCCAGATAAATCCTTATGCAAGTATACTCAGCCTAGCTTATACAGAAAATGTTATAATAGGCCTAAACAACTCTAATTGAATTATATGGATGATTCTGTAAAGCAAATTTTCATGTTTCCATTCTTTGTTGTCAATTTTTGAAATCATATTTAATTAGGCTAATGTTAACACTGGTATAGTGGTTGGCCTCCTCAGAAGAAAACAATAAAGTTATGAAAACATAATGGGTAGAACATTTTGAAAATGTGCTAAACTTTTACAGGAAATGATGTAGAAAAGAATGAAGGAAGATTATTTTATGAGGAAGAATTAGAGATAGTACTAAATGGATTAAAAATTAATTAGGCCTCAGGTACTAATAATTTGGCAGATTAGCTGTTTTCTTCTTTTTTTTAATATGGTGGCTATGCCATATAAATACTGAAGATTGTGAACATGATCAAACAGTTCGTGGTAACGAACTGTAGTAAGGAGCGACCCGGCTCAATAGTAACCAAAACTCTAAAAAATTGAATTTTGATATCAATAGCCACACCAAAAGAATCGCATTTTAATGCTGATTTTAAATATATAAGTTTCATCAAGTTTAGTCTTACCCATCAAAAGTTACGAGCCTGAGAAAATTTGCCTTATTTAAGAAAATAGGAAGAAACACTCCATAAGAGTCATAGAATCTTAACGAAAATCACACCGTCAGATTCAGCGTATCAGAGAACCCTACTGTAGAAGTTTCAAGCTCCTATCTACAAAAATGTGGAATTTTGTATTTTTTGCCAGAAGACAAATCACGGGTGCATGTTTATTTGTTTGTTTTTTGTTTTTGTTTTTTCCCAGGGGTCATCGTATCGACCAAGTGGTCCTAGAATGTTTCAAGAGGGCTCATTCTAACGGAAATGAAAAGTTCTAGTGCCCTTTTTAAGTGACCAAAAAAATTGGAGGGCATCTAGGCCCCCTCCCACGCTAATTTTTTTCCCAATGTCAACAGATCAAAATTTTGAGATAGCCATTTTGTTCAGCATAGTCGAAAACCATAATAACTATGTATTTGGGGATGATTTACTCCCCCACAATCCCTGGGGGAGGGGCTGGAAGTTACAAACTTTGACCAGTGTTTACATATAGTAATGGTTATTGGGAAGTGTACAGATGTTTTCAGGGGGATTTTATTTTGTTTGGGGGGTGGGGCTGAGGGGAGGGGGCTATGTTGGAGGATCTTTCCTTGGAGGAATCTGTCATGGGGGAAGAAAAATTTAAGGAAAAGGGCGCATGATTTTCTAGCATTACATTTAGAAAACAATGAAAAATAAAGATGAAAACGTTTTTTCAAACAGTTCGTGGTAACGAACTGTAGTAAGGAGCGATCCGGCTCAATAGTAACCAAAACTCTAAAAAATTGAATTTTGATATAAATAGCTACATCAAAAGAATCGCATTTTAATGCTGATTTTAAATATATAAGTTTCATCAAGTTTAGTCTTAGCCATCAAAAGTTACGAGCCTGAGAAAATTTGCCTTATTTAGGAAAATAGGGGGAAACACCCCCTAAAAGTCGTAGGATCTTAACGAAAATGACACCATCAGATTCAGCGTATCAGAGAACCCTACTGTAGAAGTTTCAAGCTCCTATCTACAAAAATGTGGAATTTTGCATTTTTTGCCAGAAGACAAATCACGGGTGCGTGTTTATTTGTTTGTTTTTTTTGTTGTTTTTTTTCCCCAGGGGTCATCGTATCGACCAAGTGGTCCTAGAATGTCGCAAGAGGGCTCATTCTAACGGAAATGAAAAGTTCTAGTGCCCTTTTTAAGTGACCAAAAAAATTGGAGGGCATCTAGGCCCCCTCCCACGCTCATTTTTTTCCCAAAGTCAACGGATCAAAATTTTGAGATAGCCATTTTGTTTGGCATAGTCGAAAATCTTAATAACTATGTTTTTGGGGATGACTTACTCCCCCACAGTCCCTGGGGGAGGGGTTGCAAGTTACAAACTTCAACCAGTGTTTACATATAATAATGGTTATTGGGAAGTGTACAGACGTTTTCAGGGGGATTTTTTTGGTTTTGGGGGTAGGGTTGAGGGAGGGGGCTATGTTGGAGGATCTTTCCTTGGAGAAATATGCCATGGGGGAAAAAATTCAATGACAAAGGCGCAGGATTTTCTAGCATTACTATAAAAAAAAAACAATGAAAAAATAAACACGAAAATGTTTTTTCAAATGAAAGTAAGGAATAGCATTGGAATTTAAAACAAACAGAGATTATTACGCATATGAAGGGTTCTAAAAATACTTTAGCATAAAGAGCGAGGTATTTAGGAGGAGATAAATACCTCGCTCTTTATGCTAAAATATTTTTAGTGATTTCAACTATTTATTCTACGGCCTATTTGATTCAGGGGTCATTCTTAAAGAATTGGAACAAAACTTACGATTTAGTGTAAAGAGCAAGGTATTAACGAGGGTACAAACCCCCTCGTACACATAATAAAAATATAAGAATATAAAAGTTTGTTACGTAAGTTAATTCTTAAGTTACGTATATTTTTTACTAATAAAAACGTTCGTTGAATATTAAAAGTTCTAGTAGCCTTTTTAAGTAACCGAAAAATTGGAGGGCAGCTAGGCCTCCTTCCCCACCCCTTATTTTTCAAAATCGTCTGATCAAAACTAAGAGAAAGCCATTTAGCCAAAAAAAATTAATATACTAATTTCATTTCAATAATTTATGTGCGGAGAGCCAAAATCAAACATGCATTAATTCAAAAACGTTCAGAAATTAAATAAAAAAAAACTAGTTTTTTTAACTGAAAGTAAGGAGCGACATTAAAACTTAAAACGAACAGAAATTACTCCGTATATGAAATGGGTTGTCCCCTCCGCAGTCCCACGCTCTTTACGCTAAAGTTTTTAGTTGTTTTAAAAAGTAGAATTGTGGCAAAGAGCCAAACTTTAGCGTAAAGAGCGAGGGACTGCGGAGGGGACAACTCATTTCATATACGGAGTAATTTCTGTTCGTTTTAAGTTTTAATGTCGCTCCTTACTTTCAGTTAAAAAAACTAGTTTTTTTTATTTAATCAAATGAAAGGAAGGAGTAGCATTGAAACTTAAAAAGAACAGAGATTATAACGCATATGAGGGGTTCTAAAAATACTTTAGCATAAAGAGCGAGGTATTTAGGAGGAGATAAATACCTCGCTCTTTATGCTAAAGTATTTTTAGTAATTTCAACTATTTATTCTACGGCCTTTCTGATTCAGGGGTCATTCTTAAAGAATTAGGACAAAACTTAAGATTTAGTGTAAAGAGCGAGGTATTAACGAGGATACAAACCCCCTTGTATACATAATAAAAATATAAGATTATGAAAGTTTGTTACGTAAGCTGCAAATTTGTAAGTTACGTATAATTTTTACTAATAAAAATGTTCGTTAAAAATTAAAAGTTCTAGTTGCCTTTTAAAGCAACCGAAAAATTGGAGGGCAACTAGGCCTCCTTCTCCACCCCTTATTTCTCAAAATCGTCTGATCAAAACTAAGAGAAAGCCATTTAGCCAAAAAAAATTAATATACTAATTTCATTTCAATAATTTATGTGCGGAGAGCCAAAATCAAACATGCATTAATTCAAAAACGTTCAGAAATTAAATAAAAAAAAACTAGTTTTTTTAACTGAAAGTAAGGAGCGACATTAAAACTTAAAACGAACAGAAATTACTCCGTATATGAAATGGGTTGTCCCCTCCGCAGTCCCACGCTCTTTACGCTAAAGTTTTTAGTTGTTTTAAAAAGTAGAATTGTGGCAAAGAGCCAAACTTTAGCGTAAAGAGCGAGGGACTGCGGAGGGGACAACCCATTTCATATACGGAGTAATTTCTGTTCGTTTTCAGTTTTAAGGTCGCTCCTTACTTTCAGTTAAAAAAACTAGTTTTTTTTATCTAATCAAATGAAAGGAAGGAGTAGCATTGAAACTTAAAAAGAACAGAGATTATAACGCATATGATGGGTTCTAAAAATACTTTAGCATAAAGAGCGAGGTATTTAGGAGGAGATAAATACCTCGCTCTTTATGCTAAAGTATTTTTAGTAATTTCAACTATTTATTCTACGGCCTTTCTGATTCAGGGGTCATTCTTAAAGAATTAGGACAAAACTTAAGATTTAGTGTAAAGAGCGAGGTATTAACGAGGATACAAACCCCCTTGTATACATAATAAAAATATAAGATTATGAAAGTTTGTTACGTAAGTTGCAAATTTGTAAGTTACGTATAATTTTTACTAATAAAAATGTTCGTTAAAAATTAAAAGTTCTAGTTGCCTTTTTAAGCAACCGAAAAATTGGAGGGCAACTAGGCCTCCTTCTCCACCCCTTATTTCTCAAAATCGTCTGATCAAAACTAAGAGAAAGCCATTTAGCCAAAAAAAGAATTAATATATAAATTTCATTTTAATAATTTATGTGCGGAGAGCCAAAACCAAACATGCATTAATTCAAAAACGTTCAGAAATTAAATAAAAAAAACTTATTTTTTTAGCTGAAAGTAAGGAGCGACATTAAAACTTAAAACAAACAGAAATTACCCTGTATATAAAATGGTTTGTCCCCTCCGCAATCCCTCGCTCTTTACGCTAAAGTTTGATTCTTTGTCACAATTCTACTTTTTAAAACAATTTTAAAAACTTGACTCTTTGCCACAATTCTGCTTTTTAAAACAATTAAAAGCTTTAGCGTAAAGAGCGAGGCATTGCGGAGGGGACAAACAATTTTATATACGGGGTAATTTCTGTTCGTTTTAAGTTTTAATGTTGCTCCTTACTTTCAGCTAAAAAAATAAGTTTTTTTATTTAATTTCTTAAAAAGAGGAAGTACATTGCAATTGTAGGACAACTCTAATTAATTCCTTCAATAAAAAAAAACATAATAAGAGTGAGTGTGGTGATTATAAAAGAATTAGCCTAGGTCCTTTGGGAAACAGATTCCTTAGTATGATAGACATTTTTTTTTAGACTTAGAGATGCTGAAGATAAAGTTTTAAGAAAAGAACAGTGTGGTTTTAGGAAGGTGTGTGATTTAAATTTTTACTCTTAGATTAATAATCAAGCCTGAAAAATCAGACCCTTAAGCCTTAATTTTATAAATTATGAGCTGATATGAGAACTTTAAAAAAGTTAATGAACTTTGTATGCAACTCAAGTCATAATTCTGGAGCTCTACAAGGAGGGATACTTAGGTTGCTTGGAGCTGCAATTTAAGGTAATAAATTTATTTTACTTCACAAGATCCCCCCCCCCAATTCATTTGTCAACTTCCTAAAATTTCAGCACTGTAGTAACAGGTTAAAGGGAAGAAAGAGCCTTTAGAAAGTACTTTATATTGTTTCTAAGTAAATTTTAGAACTTAATTAAGTTTCCTTGAATATTGTCAAGAAAAGGATGAAGCTCAAATAGGCTACTCTTAAAGAAAACAAAAATTCTTCATCCTATATTCTACCACATATATCTTATTCCTCATGTTAATCACGCATTAAGATCTACGAATCATATGAAGAAAATACACTAGTCAGATAGGCTAGTTAACTATTGAGAATAAAAAGGACTGAGTTAGGCCTAGATACAGGCTAGTATCAGGACTTAGATAAATTTACTGGTAACAGGAACTATGTTTGTTGGCTGAGGTGACTGCCCAGAATTCAAATACATATAGCCAGCAACAGCAGAGAACATGACCATTGAAGCAAAAACTGCATGGACATCAATGATCAAAAATTTTAAATCTTTTGCTTCTTGAGGATGGTGAAGTGTGACGGTAAAATCCAGAGTAGCTCCTAAATATTTGCATTTTTATCGACAGATGTGACTATAATGTGGAACGGGCATTAACGAAGAATCCCAAATAAAACGTTGGAATGCTGGTTTCAGTCAACTTGAAAAGTGAATCAAACGCAACTCAAGTGACACGTGGCCAGACAAGTATGCGTTGCTATCTTTTAGGGGTTAAACCCCGATAAGTAAAAATCCCATTGGACAAGTAAACGAACACGGGGTTAGTCAGTATTTAAAAATAGGGTGCAGGATCGTATAAAAACTATATACCTGTACGCCTCCGAAATTTGTGAACAACAACAATTCGTTGCGCTTTAAAACTTGAAACTAATTTTTCCACCTCTAAATCAGTAGTATAAGTGCTGTTTTTTAAAAAATGAGTGATTTTTCTGAATATAATTGATTGTTACCAAAATTTAATTTGTGTTGGAATGTTCTATTTTGCAACGACTGTATGCAACGATTTATGATTCTTCTTAAGAGCAATAACAAATTGAGAATTTGCGGAAAAGCCTATTGAATTACTTATGATTAATTCCACTGTTCCAATATTCTGAGATGCATGTGAAATTTTTGTTTAACCATATCACACAAATGTTATGAAACTTGAGGTGCCATACCAATTTTCGTACATTGTGGATACAAAAATCTTAATCAAGAGTAAACAGATTTTTCTTTTTGAGGTATTAGCAACCACTCAAGAGAATAAATAATTGATTATTTCACTCCTGGGTGCTGCTTTTTTTTTATGGCTCATTATTGTTTTTCAAACCGAAACATTCCTAAACTATGCTGAAAGGGCTCCGCAAAACCATTCGAAGCTGTTCCCACTACTACTAATAACTCACTGCAGCACCAAGCCGCCTGAGGCCAACACAGCTACGCACGCTCCTCCTCCAACCTAATCTATATAAAGCCTCCCTCTTTACACCCTCCCAGGAAGTTCCCATTTCCCTTAAATCTTAATTTATGATATCCTCCCAACCCAGACATGGTCAACCTGCTTTCCGTGTAGCCCCAGACGGTTGGTCAAAAAGGACAATCTTCGGTAATCTGTCATCCTTCATCCGTAGAACGTGGCCTAGCCATCTCAACCTTTCTTTCATTATAGCCCCAGAAAGCGGGACTGAACCACACTTTTCGTACAGCCTACTGTTTGAAATACGGTCAGTCAGCCGGGTACCCAGAACAATCCGTAGGCAATTTCTCTGGAAAACATCTAGTAAATTTTCATCTGCTTTTCGGGGTGCCCATGCTTCAGAGCCATATTTGACCACTGTCATCACTGTAGCTTCCAATATTCTAATCTTGGTTTGTAGACTTATCTTTCTATTCTTCGAACTTTTTTTAACTGTGAAAAAACACCCTGGGCCTTAGCTATTCTACTTTTAACATCTTAACTGCTCCCACCATCTTTACTAATAATACTACCAAGGTAACTGAAGCTCCCAACCTGATCAATCTTTTCGTTACCTATTGTCACCCGTTCATCTTCACTTATTCCTAGCCTTAGTGACTTAGTCTTCTTAACATTAATTTTCAAGCCTATTTTAGCACCCTGAACTCGTAAAACCTCTGAAAAATCATTCATTTTGCTCACACTTTCATCTAATATGCTTAAATCATCAGCATAATCTATGTCCAGGAGCGTTCTTCCTCCCCATTTGATTCCATGGTCACCAATTGCCTTTCCTGTGCTCCTTACGACGAAGTCCATCAAAATGATCCATATAAAGGGGGATAGAAAACAACCCTGCTTAACTCCTGATTTAATACAAAACCAGTTGCTAACCTCATTTCCTATCTTAACGGCAGCAATATTATTCTCGTACATAGCGCAAATCACTTTAATGTATTTTTCAGGTATACCATATAACGACAAGACCTAAGTTAACGCTGTTCTATCAACAGAATCGAAAGCTTGCTCATAATCGATAAAACTGAGGACCAAAGGTGTTTGACAACGAAGGGACTTCTCAATTATTAACCTAAGAGTGAAAACATGGTCGACACATCCTCTACCTTTTCTAAAACCGCATTGTTCTTCCCTTAAAACTTTGTCTACAGCATGTCTCAGTCTAAAAAGTATCATATTAGTCAGTAATTTGCTACCTACAGAGACCAGACTAATGCCTCGATAATTACGACACTCACTCTTGTCACCTTTCTTATACAGTGGTTTAATTAAGGTTTTCCTAAAATCATTGGGTACTTCCCCTTTTTCAAAAATCATGTTCATAATCTTCAGTAGCTTATTCCTAACCTCAGAGCCACCATATTTAAGAAACTCATTAATCATACCCTCAGTACCTGGGGCCTTATTATTTTTTAATCCTTTTAGTACTGTCGCTAATTCTTCCTCACTAAACAGATCTTTCTTCACATCCAAGGAATCACAAACTTTTTCATTTTCATCTATATCTTTTCCTGCAACTGTATCTCGGTTTAGCACATTCTCAAAATGTTCCACCCATCTTTCTTTAACTTTTTCCTTATCACTAATTGTGGCCCCATTTCTATGTTTAACTGGGACTAGTCCGGATTGGCTACTCCCTTTCAATTTATTAACATGCCAGTATAATATTTTACTATTATGCCGTCTAGCCGCATCTTCCAGATCCTCAGCAATTTTATCCATCGCCTCCACTTCACATCTCCTTAGTTCATGTTTTAATGCTTTCTCCACTTTCTTTACATTCCTTTTGCTTTCATACGACCTATCACTCAGATAATTCTTATACAAACCCCTTCTACTCTCTATTAAACCTAAAGCTTTTTCACTAATATTTCTAGTTGCAGTCTTAGCACTCTTCCCTAGGACACCATCAGCAACTTCACAATTTGTTTTTCTGAAATTATTCCATCCATCTTCCACATTGTCAAATTTTAAACTCTCAAGTTTAGTACTCAACTGTTCCTGGAATTTTTTTCTCAAATTTTCATCCTGAAGTCTACCAACATCATAACTTTTCGGAAGGGAGTTACCCTTCCGAAATTTCAGCTTTAAATTAACCTTAGACACTACTAGATGGTGATCTTTACTTTTAACATCAATAACGGCACTCCTATACACTCTAGTATCTTGTATTGATCCTGCTAGTCTTCTGTTTACAATAACATAATCAATAAGGTTTGCTGTCTTACCATCACGTGAATACCATGTCAACTTATGGGTCATTTTGTGACCAAACACCGTATTAGTTATAACTAGGTTGTTATACCTACAAAATTGCAAAAGCCTATAGCCATTACTGTTTTCTTTTCCTACACCAAATTTACCTAGGCTAGGATACCATCTATCCTTATTTCTACCAACCTGGGCATTAAAATTCCTAGCAAAAACATCATATTTCTACCTGGTACCCTGTCTATTTGCTCCTGTAACTGTAAGTAAAATTCATCTGAGTCACTAGTATCTCCATCAGTTGGTTCAATGGGGGCATATACTACTATAACTGATACCCTAAACTTTTTAGTCATAAAATCAGCAATTAGTATTCTATTATTAATACCTTCCCAGCCTAAACAAGACTTAGCAGCTTCCTTATTCATCATGAGCCCTACTCCCTGTCTATGTACCCCATCCTTCCTGCCTGAGTAAAAAAATTCTATATCACCTAATTTCATGCTTCCTATCCCTGGGATATGAGTTTCTGAAACTCCTAATACATCCAGTTCAAACCGTCTGAATTCGTCAGTCAGAATGTCGATGCGATATTCATTTTTTAACGTCGTAACATTCCAATTTCCAATTTTCATGTTCTTTAAATCTTTGAAATTATTTTGGCCTCAAGAAAAGTAGTGATCCCGGATACCAGTGCAGAATGGGGACCAACATATCTTCTCAAGTCTACACTGAAGTGCTTAAGCCGGCTTAGAACCGGACAGCAAGAAGTCCCTGGGACCTCCAGTAAGTTGGAGGCTTTGTGCAATCCTGGGCCCATCTTGGTCACAACATGGTTTTCAGCACTTGGCGATGCTCTTCTATCAACAAGAGTCGAAATCCTGCACAGACAGTCCCAAGCCTATTACCTCCGACTCATTATATATCCATGCCTACCAATATTATGCTACTACGGGGAGGCAGCCCATAGTAGATAAATCAGCTAGGAAGAGGTTTTTCAGCCCGAAAACGCCCATCAAAACAAACCAAGCCCAGAAAAATATCCAATAATCAGAATCCCGTACGAGTGCTGTGTTGTTTACAAGGCTATAATTTCCTCGAGGGGCGCCACTCCTCAAGTGGGAAAAATTGACCGCAAGTTTCCCAGTCTTGCAGGTACTCCGAAAGGGTCGAGGCAGCCCTTTACAGAGGCCGTTGTCCATAAATCTGGATCTTACGCCCTGCCGTAGTTGTCCTCCTATAGAGGATCCTCCCACGATGGTGTTCTGCTTCACCATGCAATTTAACCCATTACTGAGAGAAGGTTTGTAACTCATCTGACGTGTGAACACGGCAGTGGGCCATGTTGAGTGTACATTTGAGGGGCCTTCTTCCTCCTCAACCTGTAATTATGACCCCCAGGGGAGGGTTTCCCATTTTCTATTATGGACCCCACTGGGACAAGGTCCTACTTGGTCTAAGCCTCCTATGGAGCTACTCTACCTATCTGTTGGGCATTCCCCTATCTGTTGTCCTCTACCAAAACCTAGCATGATTATCTAATAATTAACTAACTAATGCAACTAATAAATAGTTGCAGTAAATTGCAACTTTACTTTAATTTAGACTATAAAGTAAAGGACAAAAATAACACATACAAGCTCTGTTGTCCTCTGCTAAAACCTAGCATGCAAACTAATAATTAATTAACTATTGCAGCTAATTACTATTGTAATAAAGTACAACTTTCCTTCTAATTTATACCCTAAAATAAAGAAAACACAAAAAGCTCTATTGTCCTCTTCCACACCCTAGCATGTTAACTAATAATTAACTAATAAATAACCCATTTGGCCTGATTGCAACACCTCACAAGCCACACCTTATAGAAAACACCTTTAAGAATTTAAATTAAGAAGGAAACTTATTAGAAACCCTGCTAGTACTGCAAAAGTAGACCTAAATAGCCAATTTAGCTTGTTTGAAACATCTCACAAGCCAACACCCTATAGAAAACGCCTTTGAGAATTTAAATGAATAAGAAAACTTATTAGAAACTCTGCTGGTACTGCAAAAGTAGACCTAAGCAGCCAATTTAGCCAGTTTGAAACATCTCACAAGCCAAAACCCTATAGAAAACACCTTTGAGAATTTAAATGAATAAGAAAACTTATTAGAAACTCTGCTAATACTGCAAAAGTAGACCTAAGTAGCCAATTTAGCCTATTTGAAACATCTCACAAGCCAACACCCTATAGAGAACACCTTTGAGAATTTAAATGAAGAAGAAAACTTATTAGAAACTCTGCTAATACTGCAAAAGTAGACCTAAGTAGCCAATTTAGCCTGTTTGAAACATCTCACAAGCCAAAACCCTATAAAAAACACCTTTGAGAATTCAAATAAAGAAGAAAACTTATTAGAAACTCTGCTAATATTGCAAAAGTAGACCTAAGTAGCCAATTTAGCCTGTTTGAAACATCTCACAAGCCAACACCCTATAGAGAACACCTTTGAGAATTTAAATGAATAAGAAAACTTATTAGAAACTACTAATACTGCAAAAGTAGACCTAAGTAGCCAATTTAGCCTGTTTGAAACATCTCACAAGCCAACACCCTATAGAGAACACCTTTGAGAACTTAAATGAAGAAGAAAACTTATTAGAAACTGCTAATAGTGCAAAAGTGGACCTAAGTAGCCAATTTAGCCTGTTTGAAACATCTCACAAGGCAACACCCTATAGAGAACACCTTTGAGAATTTAAATGAATAAGAAAACTTATTAGAAACTGCTAATACTGCAAAAGTAGACCTAAGTAGCCAATTTAGCCTGTTTGAAACATCTCACAAGCCAACACCCTATAGAAAACATCTTTGAGAATTTAAATGAATAAGAAAACTTATTAGAAACTGCTAATACTGCAAAAGTAGACCTAAGTAGCCAATTTAGCCTGTTTGAAACATCTCACAAGCCAACACCCTATAGAGAACACCTTTGAGAATTTAAATGAAGAAGAAAACTTATTAGAAACTGCTAATACTGCAAAATAAGACCTAAGTAGCCAATTTAGCCTGTTTGAAACATCTTACTAGCCAACACCCTATAGAGAACACCTTTGAAAATTTAAATGAAGAAGAAAACTTATTCCAAACTGCTAATACTGCAAAAGTAGACCTAAGTAGCCAATTTAGCCTGTTTGAAACATCTCACAAAACAACACCCTATAGAGAACACCTTTGAGAATTTAAATGAAGAAGAAAACTTATTAGAAACTGCTAATACTGCAAAAGTAGACCTAAGTAGCCAATTTAGCCTGATTGAAACATCTCACAAGCCAACACCCTATAGAGAACACCTTTGAGAATTTAAATGAAGAAGAAAACTTATTAGAAACTGTTAATACTGCAAAAGTAGACCTAAGTAGCCAATTTAGCCTGTTTGAAACATCTCACAAGCCAACACCCTATAGAAAACATCTTTGAGAATTTAAATGAAGAAGTAAACTTATTAGAAACTGCTAATACTGCAAAAGTAGACCTAAGTAGCCAATTTAGCCTGTTTGAAACATCTCACAAGCCAACACCCTATACAGAACACCTTTGAGAATTTAAATGAAGAAGAAAACTTATTAGAAACTGCTAATACTGCAAAAGTAGACCTAAGTAGCCAATTTAGCCTGTTTGAAACATCTCACAAGCCAACACCCTATAGAGAACACCTTTGAGAACTTAAATGAAGAAGAAAACTTATTAGAAACTGCTAATACTGCAAAAGTAGACCTAAGTAGCCAATTTAGCCTGTTTGAAACATCTCACAAGCCAACACCCTATAGAGAACACCTTTGAGAATTTAAATGAATAAGAAAACTTATTAGAAACTGCTAATACTGCAAAAGTAGACCTAAGTAGCCAATTTAGCCTGTTTGAAACATCTCACAAGCCAACACCCTATAGAAAACATCTTTGAGAATTTAAATGAATAAGAAAACTTATTAGAAACTGCTAATACTGCAAAAGTAGACCTAAGTAGCCAGTTTAGCCTGTTTGAAACATCTCACAAGCCAACATCCTATAGAGAACACCTTAGAGAATTTAAATGAAGAAGAAAACTTATTAGAAACTGCTAATACTGCAAAATAAGACCTAAGTAGTCAATTTAGCCTGTTTGAAACATCTTACAAGCCAACACCCTATAGAGAACACCTTTGAAAATTTAAATGAAGAAGAAAACTTATTACAAACTGCTAATACTGCAAAAGTAGACCTAAGTAGCCAATTTAGCCTGTTTGAAACATCTCACAAAACAACACCCTATAGAGAACACCATTGAGAATTTAAATGAAGAAGAAAACTTATTAGAAACTGCTAATACTGCAAAAGTAGACCTAAGTAGCCAATTTAGCCTGATTGAAACATCTCACAAGCCAACACCCTATAGAGAACACCTTTGAGAATTTAAATGAAGAAGAAAACTTATTAGAAACTGCTAATACTGCAAAAGTAGACCTAAGTAGCCAATTTAGCCTGTTTGAAACATCTCACAAGCCAACACCCTATAGAAAACATCTTTGAGAATTTAAATGAAGAAGAAAACTTATTAGAAACTGCTAATACTGCAAAAGTAGACCTAAGTAGCCAATTTAGCCTGTTTGAAACATCTCACAAGCCAACACCCTATAGAGAACACCTTTGAGAATTTAAATGAAGAAGAAAACTTATTAGAAACTGCTAATACTGCAAAAGTAGACCTAAGTAGCCAATTTAGCCTGTTTGAAACATCTCACAAGCCAACACCCTATAGAGAACACCTTTGAGAATTTAAATGAAGAAGAAAACTTATTAGAAACTGCTAATACTGTAAAAGTAGACCTAAGAAGCCAATTTAGCCTGTTTGAAACATCTCACAAGCCAACACCCTATAGAGAACACCTTTGAGAATTTAAATGAAGAAGAAAACTTATTAGAAACTGCTAATACTGCAAAAGTAGACCTAAGTAGCTAATTTAGCCTGTTTGAAACATCTCACAAGCCAACACCCTATAGAGAACACCTTTGAGAATTTAAATGAAGAAGAAAACTTATTAGAAACTGCTAATACTGCAAAAGTAGACCTAAGTAGCCAGTTTAGCCTGTTTGAAACATCTCACAAGCCAACATCCTATAGAGAACACCTTAGAGAATTTAAATGAAGAAGAAAACTTATTAGAAACTGCTAATACTGCAAAATAAGACCTAAGTAGTCAATTTAGCCTGTTTGAAACATCTTACAAGCCAACACCCTATAGAGAACACCTTTGAAAATTTAAATGAAGAAGAAAACTTATTACAAACTGCTAATACTGCAAAAGTAGACCTAAGTAGCCAATTTAGCCTGTTTGAAACATCTCACAAAACAACACCCTATAGAGAACACCATTGAGAATTTAAATGAAGAAGAAAACTTATTAGAAACTGCTAATACTGCAAAAGTAGACCTAAGTAGCCAATTTAGCCTGATTGAAACATCTCACAAGCCAACACCCTATAGAGAACACCTTTGAGAATTTAAATGAAGAAGAAAACTTATTAGAAACTGTTAATACTGCAAAAGTAGACCTAAGTAGCCAATTTAGCCTGTTTGAAACATCTCACAAGCCAACACCCTATAGAAAACATCTTTGAGAATTTAAATGAAGAAGAAAACTTATTAGAAACTGCTAATACTGCAAAAGTAGACCTAAGTAGCCAATTTAGCCTGTTTGAAACATCTCACAAGCCAACAACCTATAGAGAACACCTTTGAGAATTTAAATGAAGAAGAAAACTTATTAGAAACTGCTAATACTGCAAAAGTAGACCTAAGTAGCCAATTTAGCCTGTTTGAAACATCTCACAAGCCAACACCCTATAGAGAACACCTTTGAGAATTTAAATGAAGAAGAAAACTTATTAGAAACTGCTAATACTGTAAAAGTAGACCTAAGTAGCCAATTTAGCCTGTTTGAAACATCTCACAAGCCAACACCCTATAGAGAACACCTTTGAGAATTTAAATGAAGAAGAAAACTTATTAGAAACTGCTAATACTGCAAAAGTAGACCTAAGTAGCTAATTTAGCCTGTTTGAAACATCTCACAAGCCAACACCCTATAGAGAACACCTTTGAGAATTTAAATGAAGAAGAAAACTTATTAGAAACTGCTAATACTGCAAAAGTAGACCTAAGTAGCCAAATTAGCCTGTTTGAAAATCTCACAAGCCAACACCCTATAGAGAACACCTTTGAGAATTTAAATGAAGAAGAAAAATTATTAGAAACTGCTAATACTGCAAAAGTACGCCTAAGTAGCCAATTTAGCCTGTTTGAAACATCTCACAAGCCAACACCCTATAGAAAACATCTTTGAGAATTTAAATGAATAAGAAAACTTATTAGAAACTGCTAATACTGCAAAAGTAGACCTAAGTAGCCAATTTAGCCTGTTTGAAACATCTCACAAGCCAACACCCTATAGAGAATACTTTTGAGAATTTAAATGAAGAAGAAAACGTATTGGAAACTGCTAATACTGCAAAAGTAGACCTAACTAGCCAATTTAGCCTGTTTGAAACATCTCACAAGCCAACACCCTATAGAGAACACCTTTGAGAATTTAAATGAAGAAGAAAACTTATTAGAAACTGCAAATACTGCAAAAGTAGACCTAAGTAGCCAATTTAGCCTGTTTGAAACATCTCACAAACCAACACCCTATAGAGAACACCTTTGAGAATTTAAATGAAGAAGAAAACTTATTTGAAACTGCTAATACTGCAAAAGTAGACCTAAGTAGCCAATTTAGCCTGTTTGAAACATCTCACAAGCCAACACCCTATAGAGAACACCTTTGAGAATTTAAATGAAGAAGAAAACTTATTACAAACTGCTAATACTGCAAAAGTAGACCTAAGTAGCCAATTTAGCCTGTTTGAAACATCTCACAAGCCAACACCCTATAGAAAACATCTTTGAGAATTTAAATGAAGAAGAAAACTTATTAGAAACTGCTAATACTGCAAAAGTAGACCTAAGTAGCCAATTTTGCCTGTTTGAAACATCTCACAAGCCAACACCCTATAGAGAACACCTTTGAGAATTTAAATAAAGAAGAAAACTTATTAGAAACTGCTAATACTGCAAAAGTAGACCTAAGTAGCCAATTTAGCCTGTTTGAAACATCTCACAAGCCAACACCCTATAGAGAACACCTTTGAGAATTTAAATGAAGAAGATAACTTATTAGAAACTGCTAATACTGTAAAAGTAGACCTAAGTAGCCAATTTAGCCTGTTTGAAACATCTCACAAGCCAACACCCTATAGAAAATATCTTTGAGAATTTAAATGAATAAGAAAACTTATTAGAAACTGCTAATACTGCAAAAGTAGACCTAAGTAGCCAATTTAGCCTGTTTGAAACATCTCACAAGCCAACACCCTGTAGAAAACATCTTTGAGAATTTAAATGAATAAGAAAATTTATTAGAAACTGCTAATACTGCAAAAGTAGACCTAAGTAGCCAAATTAGCCTGTTTGAAACATCTCACAGGCCAAAACCCTGTAGAAAACATCTTTGAGAATTTAAATGAATAAGAAAACTTATTAGAAACTGCTAATACTGCAAAAGTAGACCTAAGTAGCCAATTTAGACTGTTTGAAACATCTAACAAGCCAACACCATGAGCTTAGTATTGTCATCTTGTTACGGGGGGGGGGGTTTCTTATAAAGTTTGTTCATTTTCTTATCTAGTTTAAGTTGTTTGTGGTATGGGAGCTTTATAGTTAATGGATATAGATTGGGAGGGTTCTATTGACCAGTCTCTATAACCTTGGAGACGAATTCATTATCATGACGTTTAGGTTTGCCGAGATGGGCAGATTCCCTTGGGAACGAACCAGTAGACAATAGGAACTGTACCTGTACCTTGACTCAAAGACAAACACAATTATTGACAATAATTTTATTTTCTTACTTCATATACAACTTCAGGTAAAACGGCTCCAATAAATGATAGTAGTATAAAGTGCATCAAAGAGTGACTACCAAAAAACTGAATTACACTCTTAACTTTTAGTTCACCTTATATATCCCAAATCAACCCGGATTTCTAAATTAAGCACTGGGTAGACTGACCTCAGAAATGTTGCAACACAACTCTTTTTTTGGTTATACAACATATGGCTTAACCTCCTTGCAAAGATTTATTATAACGAGGGTTTTCACCTTCAGTTTGTTGACCAGACCAGAAGTAGAAATCTGGTTTCTAATTGGCTTTATTCAAAAGTTTGAATCTAATTTTGGTAGTCAAAAAAAGTATCATTTTTCGCCTGTTATAAAACTTGTACTAAAAAAGCACAAATCCTATGAGATAATTAACTTGCACTTTAAAATCTTTATATGTATAAGAGATTCTTATTTTAAAACTTTCTAAAGTAAATGAATGAGAGATTTGGTTTTGAGTTCTGAAAGGGGGAGGGGGTTTGCTGGTCCTTATGTTACATATCCCCTATCCCGCTGTAGATTGACGCCCTCGTCAATCAGAACATTCCCTGTCCTTAAGTTTTATCTTTCTTACAGTTTCTTATTGTCAAAATATTTTTATTTTAATTCTTTTACCACAGAAATGATTATTTAAAGAAAACGTATATATTCCTACACCTTTAATTAGCCTACACCTTACACTTGAATTACATTAATACATCACTTGACATGAATAAGGTTTATACGTGAATACCTGGTTTCACAAAAAAATTTTTTGTATTTATTTAGTTTTCAATTGATCCCAGGTATTATTACAATAAAGTGTAAAATATACAACGTTACATAAAAAGAATTTCCACTTGCACTTTTATTAAGTTTCAACTACCCACTACTTGGCACTTTTTAATTGTTCACCACTTAGTATTTTTGGAATATTACACACCGATCACAATTCTCGTGTCCTTGCCCTATTCACTGATTGAACTAACATAATGTCATTCTTTGATTTATCACCCTTGAGTTTTTTTTTTTTTTTTTTTGTTTCTTGAAAATTTATCAACCGTACATTCTGTCTTTTTATTACGCTTTTACAAAATGGGAAGTGCGGGACTAGGAATACCTATCCCCTAGGAGTTTAAGTACAAAAGTACACCTGGTACTACGGTTCTTCCATTCCTTTCCCGCTCCCTTCTGCATTTTAAGCGTTATTTGACTGAGGTAGTATTTAAAACCTTACTTTGTGGTTGATTCCAAAGTTTATAAGATTAGAATTTTCTGATTTAAATCTTCATTTTGGTCTGATGTTGTTGATATCGGGTCTTCATGTTGTATTTCGTTACCATCTATGGTGCCTTCGCGGGTATGCTGTGGTTGTATTTTGGCTGGATGTTACGCCTTCTCTATCTTACGGTGTCCCGTCAGAAGATGAAAATGATTGTAGTATGGTAGATGGTGTATCGGAGGTGTTATGTGGGTGATAGCTTTCTGGTTCAATCAGGTGTTTTCGGGCATTCCTTGGCGGTTGACGAATCATGATAGGTGTTTTCCAGTTTTCGACCATTACGTAATGTCGGCCAATTGCCAATTTCTGTAATGAAAAAATTTCCAGGCAGAATCATATGGTTATTAAATAGAATAGTAACAATAGTATATAATTGTAAAAACGATGGTTGTGATTAACATTAATTATTGTGACATTTATATGATAAGCATATGATTATGTGATTAAACAAGTAACACTGTTTAAAGGCGTTGATTAAGCACATGATTAATTTGGAGGTTTTTTTTTTTTTTTTTTTTTTTTTTTTTTTTATATATATATATTTCTAATTCTTTATACTCCTAACGCAAGACTTTGTAGAAAAGTAACGTCTATTTCTAGCGTCATAGCCTTTCTATTGCCATGCGTTAGGAATATTTAGCCTAGGAACACAATATCGAAAATTACAAGAGACAACCTCCATTCTCTTGTTTATATTAAGAAGGGACAAGTGATTAAACTTGTCAGAGGTCTAGATCTTACATAAAAATTTTCTGCCAAATATTTATATTATTGATGTAATTCCGCCAAAAAGAAATACAATTAAATCGTATCTTAGCCTTCTAGCTGTAATACACCAACAATATTTATTAAAGTAGGGACTGGATATATGAATATATGGGAAAAAGACCTCGATTTTCCTATACTGCTATATCCTCCCTTTATTATGGCTTAAATATCATCCGGAGCTGTAGGGTTTAGTTGATGCATTTCTTGAGTATCAATCGCATCGTTTTTTATCGTTTTTCGTCTCAAGAGCTTTCCATAGTTTACTGTGAGTAGCGCTCTTATTGTTAGAGATATAAGAAATACCAAAAATATGGTTATTATTATATTGTACCAAGAATTTGGTGAGAATAATCCATATTGACTTTCTACGTACTTTAGTCTTTGGTCTTCTGTCGTGAACAACGGTATTTGTATGTGAATATTTCTCTTTCTGTGCTTCCTACTAAAACATCACATGAGTTGGGAATATCTTGCTGTTGCGATTCCTTTAGGAAGAGATCTAATATGCAAGATCCGATTTTTACATTATATATAGGTAGCGTTAGTTGGCAGAATAAATTTTTAAAAGAGACGCATTCTTTTCAATCCTGTGAATTGGCTAGTGCATATTTTCTTCTGTATTGATCAATTAGCATATATTCTGCTTCAGGCGTATTGCTCATGAATCAATATTGTTATCAACCTATTCCTAGGAAAGTAATTTCAGTGATTAGTATAAATAAGATCCGTAGTTTGTGCCAAACCTTTATTATTCTCATATATATAGCCTTGTTGGTTACAGGGCGGTAGGCAAAATTTTCAGATGCATAGTTGCACCTGGCCTAAAGCTTAAGTTACTAATTTCTTATGGAGTAGAAATTTATTGCCCTATTTTGTTACAAAAATTTTTGATTTATGGTTTAAATTTGAATTTAGTTTAAATCCAACTACAGATGGCTTAATATAGTCTGAAGCTTAAAACGAGGGTTTGTTATTACATAATAAGATTATAAGGCCTAGTAACTTTATCTCAAAGATCACAGCTTTCTTGGTATGCACTTTGGGAAATAAATAGCACTATTGGCTGAGGGTGTCATATTGAGGTTTAATGTTACCTCCGATAAGTTAGCGTTCTTTTGTATTTTTAACTCCTTCCAGCTCAAAATTGAGTAGCCTAATTGGTAAAAATAAAAAAAATTTAACCACTAATTTAAATTCGGTCGAGTTTTAGCCTAGTTTCAATGATAAAGTCGTAGGTTATTAGTTTCTTTATATATATGGTCTTATTGTCTCATAATTGAGAAGTGATTGTATCTAAATCATTTAAGAAGAGTTAAATTATTAGAAAAAATTTCAAAAAAAAATTTTTGTTCATTATAGCCTATGGTTTAAAATAATAGCATTTTTGTTTCATTTAGGTTATATCTACTCCGTCGAAGATTATTGGGAAACATATGGTATTAATTTGTTTAGGTTAAAAGGAAATTAAATTACTTTATTATTATATGCACAGTTTTTTTAGTGCATAGTGTAGTTTTGGTGTAGTGTAAACACAAATTTATTCAAAAATCTAATTTTTAGCAGCGCTTTTGATTTTAGTCTTATGCGGCACATAGCGCAGCGCGTAGCGGCGCATTAAGTATTTTCCCCTTGAGTTTGTCTTTTACGGGACACAGTGCATCGGATTGCGGCGCTTTTGTCAACGGCGCATAAAATACTTGTTCTTATTAAGTTTTCCCCTATACAAAATTTTAGGTTAGTCAACAAATAGGTAAGCGTTTCATTTTCAATTCGATTGAACAAAGAAAGAAAACACGTTTTTGCATTAGGTAGAAACACATTCATAACGCAATCATCTTGTCTGTTGAACATTATTCCAGTTTTTTTTTGTTAATTACGCGGATGTCATGTTACAGACGAGGATGGATGTGACTAGTCTTCCGGGTTTTTTTTCTCTTGTTGGCAATGACTTATATAAGAAAACTGGATTTTGATCCTTGACTGTATATATAAATATTTTGTATGGTCACGTTTAATTATCAGATACAATTCTTAGATATGAATATTAGATTCTTTAGATGAATCTAAGGAAATCTTAGATATGACATAGCGTAAGTTTTTTATTCTTATTCTGATTTAAATTTTAGTTTTTTAATTTTACCCTTTATTATCTCGCCATAAAGTAGAATTTAGTTTTTTAAGGTACATTGAATTATCTCGTGGGGGGGGGGGTTTGTGGAAGGTTTTATTTATTTACGTCATGACATTCCACCTTGTTATAGAAGTGGCTATTTTGCTCATATTTATAGGTTTTTTTTGGATTCTGAAATAATTAGGAATATTCTATTTTACTGTTTATCGCATGAGTCGTTAAATTTATTTATTTATATATATATATATATATATATATATATATATATATATATATATATATATATATATATATATATATATTTTAAAGGGTATGCAGGAACTATAGTTAATTTATTTGCTTAAGATTATGCACGTGAAATATAATCAAAGTTAAAAATAATTAACCTCGATTATTTCCACCTGCATTGCTTTATGCTTTTGCCAAGCTTGCTTAGGTATTGGGCCAATGATATGCTATAAAACAGAGGAAATAAGCAGGTGTATGTATAGTTACTGCATTTCATATATTTTTTTTTTATATTAATGAATTTTTACTTTTTTTTTTCCTTTTCATATTATAGAATTCTTATTATTATTATTTTTTTGAGAAAGTTAGAGTACTACAGCCAATTTTTAGTTTTCTTTTCTTATCTTGCGTGTAAATGAACAAAATAACAAGATGAACAAAATTCTTGTTATTAATTTATTAGTGATGCTTACGGGAATTTCGAGAAGGAGGTAGAGAGTTTGGTATTGTAATTCTGTTGTTGCCTTCTTAACGGCATTTTCTATATCTTGGTCTAATAATTTGTGTTCAATTTTTGACAAATTTGGCAAACTTTGGGTTTTACAAGGAAACCAAGCTGTTCGTTTTTTCAGGTATCTAGGGGGAGTTTTTATGGTTCTAGTTTTTATATCAAAACTTTCCCCATTCCTCAACCTGGTAAGGTTGGGATAACTTAGGGTTCTTTTTTAATGGCATGATATTTCTTTTTCAATTTTTGTTAGTTAAAGCAAGTTAGTTAGCTAATTGGCGGTTACCACTGGTTTCTTCTAGAATCACGTATGACGTGTGTATTAAGGTATTGATTTCTATTTGTTGCCAACCAAGTTTTTCTTTTATTTTAAACAGTTCTTCCTTGTCTACAAATTAGAAAAATTACATAAAGGGGGAGGAGAAAAAAGGGTAAAGGGTAAAAGAGGACCGTCAATTTCATAATTTTCCGTAATTCTCAAAATTGAGCTACTATTGGCCAGTAAATTGTACTCTGACTTTAAAAGGTAGGGGGTTTTAAATGTTAATTGGAAGTCCTTGTCGTTGATTCCGGGGCCGTTTTCCATGTACATTATATATTCCTTCAGGAAAGTGGGAATTTGGAGGCTTCGTATGGAATAATTAATGTCCCTTTTCCTTAATATTTGCCGTATTTGTTTCCTGCATAGATTTTTTAGACTGAATTTATTTGAGGTCGTGTGAATTATTTTATAAATCAATTCCTTACGGAAGCATAGCGGGCTAGCTATGTCTAGGAATCTTTCATACACAATGATGTCTTTATCTGGCAAAATTTTTGATCCAAAATTTTCATCATTCAAGTAGAATTTTATCGTCACGTTTCTTAACTCCATATACTGTTCATCATAAATATTATGGGTTGAATTTCTTACGGTTATTGGGTCAAAATTGGCATTGTACCATAAATAGTTTTCATATTATCCCAACAATATATTTTCATTTTCCACTATTTTGTAATTCACATCTAGTAGTAATTCCAGAAACTTTAAGGGCCATAGTATTTTGAAACCTGATTCAAAATACTGCGTGTGCCAAAAATTTTCGCGTATTAAAGATGCTATTAAAGGATACATAGCGGGGGGCATTGCTTTGAGTAGGGCTGCGAAGGTGTATGAAGCATTTTTATGCCGATAATCGTAATCTTTGCTCAATATATTTAGCGAAAAAGAGCCGTATAATAGGATTATCATTCCGTATATAACGAAATCCTGTTTAAGAATGAGGGGAACTTGTAATAAAGAGCTTAAGGTATTATATTCTAAGTTTCTTACTGCATTAGTTATTGCGGATTCAAGGATTGTTTCACGTAATTCATAATCTATTACTGAGAGGTTTGGTAAACTTTGAGTTTTATTTGAAATCCAAAATTCTGGTCTCGCAAATATCAGGTCTTGGTTGGGTTCTAAGGTATCGGTATTGCTTAAGGTTCTTCGTCGCGACATTATCCCGGTTAGTACCAGTCACACGTATAAGCAGGCTAACTATCTAATGAGTAATTACCTTTTCAGCCTTGAGTCCTTCTGGTGTTTCGTCTAAAAAATTGTAGATTTTGTTTATTGTTTGAATTTTTTTTGTTTTTAATTTACCTTTAAATGCGTCTTTTTTTTGCTTCTTCCGATTTTTTTCTCTTTAAGAAAATGTTATTTCCCCTTACTGCGTATTCTTGGGACGTTGGATCATACATAGATTTGGCGTAATGTCGGACTTTATCTAGAGGGTGGTGAATTCCTTCGTACTCAATACAATTTTCATTTTCTTCGATCTTATAACGAATTTTAGGTGGCCTACATTTATCAATTAAAAGTAGATTAGTTTGATTTGGGCCCTTGCAAAACCAATAGCTTATATTAAATATTTGTTGTAATTTTCTTATTAATAGTTGAAGGCTTGTCAAGTTTTTTCCTTTCTTGCTTTTATTTGAATATTTTATTTTTACTTCTCCTCTTGCAGGTTGTTATTTAGGGGTATTCGCTAATTTTAAGCCAAATCTATATGTATGAGGTGCAAATTTTGTTAAATCGTAATTGAGGTACCATGTTTCAGCATACACCTCTTTACCATCCTCATCTTGAACTAAGACCGCGGCCGCGTATATGTTTTCCTTGGCATGGATAATTGAAATAAATTCTGTATCTATAATTCCCTTTATCATAGTCACGGAGAAAAGATATAAGAAAATAATATTTAAAAAAAAATATTCAAGTGCGATCTTGATACCGCAGGGAGGATAAAGTAGATTTGATGCCAAGTATGAATGTCTGTCAGATATTGCAAGTTATGGCTATATTAATGTCGTTTTTTAGCTACGAGTTAAATTTATTTGAAGCCACTAAATTTATATGATAGTAGGGAGGCGAATTAAGAATATGCCCGAAAGGAGTATGACAATTATAAAGTAAATTTGAACAAGTTTGGCTATGACTACAATTTACGAAGACGCTTGTTGTCACCTGACTATTTGTAATTATTATTTTTTTTTATTTTTTTATTAAGGTTACTAATGAGTTTTAATTTACTATTATTTGATGGTTGTCTCTATAAGCTTTATGTTTTGTAATATTTTAGTTTTTACGTTAGATAAGGGGACAGCGATTCCTATAGGGCAGGTGTTAGTTATAGTTGTGTTAATAAGCTTTTGCGTTAAGGATTTATTATTGCGGTAGACTATAGTAACAAATTAGTAAAAAAAAATTTTTTTTTTCGTTATTCTTGTTAAACAAAATAGTTTTGGAACCTACTCACAATACTGAGCCCTTTTTGATGAAGCAGGCCAATTTTTCAATCGGAGTTTATCAAACTTTTCTGAAAAGTACCCTTTTTTATTTAGGGATTCTTATTACGGGATGGTTTCTTAGCGAAACCAATTAACAATTAGCAAAAAAAATGACTATTTTTATTTTATTTTTTTTTTATTTTACCCAAGGCTGATAGATTTTTTATTAAAAATCTAATTTATCTGGTTTTTTGACAACTCGGCCTGACCTTGTTGTTACCTTCTCTTCGGTAGACTCGGTTTTTTTCTTTGGCTTCGCTAGCGATATCAAGTCAAACTTTTTATATTGTTTTTTAAGAAATTTTTGACCTTTAATTTGTGCCTTTTTAGCCTGGGCAGTTGCACTCTGTGGTCTTGTTCCTTCCACATCTTTGGGCTCATTTGTGCCTGATTCACTCTCAGTATCTGAGGCACTAGTTGTAGATTTAGTATCTGGTTCTCTTGAAGTAGAAGTTTGAGATCTAGGTGTAGATCCAGCCTGACCTTCGTAAATTTCTTCTCCTCGTGAAGTGGAGGGTTTATTGATTGACTTATCCTGTTGATTTCCGGGCTCGGGAGAATTGAACGATTCTTGGGAGCTTTGGGAGGATTCAAATGTCTTCTTGGGGTGCCTCCATTGCTTGAAAGCCATGTCTTCCGGGGGGTGAGGAATTGTTTGCATTAAGGTTTCCTTCCAAGATACCCAGTCCTTTGGTTTTGCCTTTGAGACGGTTATATCGTGATATTGTTGCTCATCAGTGGATGGATTAGTATAAAATGTACTCTGTCTAGTCTTAATTGGGTAGTTAATGATATCCATTGCTTCTCTTAATGTTTGTTTTTGGGGTTCTTTGTCCCTTTGTGACTCTGTGTCCCCAGGAGTTTGTATAGCCTTATTTAATTCATCATGTAACGATAAAGGTCTGTCTATTGGTGAAATAGGTTTCACCAAATTGTCGGGGAAACGTTTTGGGGGGTAAGGGGTTGACATTTTATCTGGAAAAAATTGTGATTTTGGAGAAATTGTATAATCCAATTCTTCTGACTCTTCACTGGAAGATGAGTCGCCTTCTTTCCGTCTCCGCGTGACGGGGGTACTTTTTGGGGGGGTAACCATATTTGTCATGGTTAGAAATTCATTAAATTTTTCTTCGTCACTACTGTTTTCAAAATACCCTTGTTTAAAATTAAAAGGTTTAAGCTCACTTAGTCTAGAGCGAGGTGGTTCATTTTCGTCCTCCGAGGTATTTGATGTTGAAGGTTGAGGGATCCATGTTTCTGTGAATTTTGCCCTTTTTATACGGCTAATATGGGTTTTATAGGTTTTTCCCGTTTGTGGTTTTAATAGTTTGAATGTAACGTCATTATCATATTTTTTAATTATTCTATAAGGGCCAGCGTACCTATTAGAAAGCTTCTTGCCTTCCAATTTGGTTTCATTTTTTAAGTAAACGCAATCTCCCACTTGAAAATTGAGTTCACCTTTAATATTTGGAATATTTTTGGCCTCTTGTTGTCTTTTTGATTTTTCTATTTCTTGTTTTACAAGTTTGTAAGTTTTTCTCATTCTATTGATAAATTCTTGCCTATAATCTCGAGAATCATTATAATATTGCCTCGATTCTATAATTTCCTTATAAGGGATTCTAAAGTCTCGTCCGAATAATATGTAGAATGGGTTATCACGAATGACCTGGGAGTAAGCGGTATTAATTACATTTGTTAAATAAGGTAAGGTTTCGTGCCAATCTCTGCGATTTTCTTTCGTATAAATGCTTAAAATATTAGAGAATAGTTTGTGTCTGTTCTCGATCTTCCCGTTGGCCTGGGGGTGATAGGGGGTCGATACCAATTTACTTATTTGAAGAAAAGACATTAAATCCTTAGTTACTTTCGATACGAAATTAGGGTCGTTATCGCTTAATATTGTATTAGGAATACCGAAATTAAGGAATATTTTAGCGAGAGCTTTCGACGTTGTATAGGCGCTTTGATTTTTTAATGGTTTAGCAAAAGTGAAACCAGAAAAATGATCTATTACTGACAGTACACAGGTGTTTCCTTCATTAGACATGGGTAGTCCTCCGCTAGTTCCATATAAATCAAAAGAAACTATATCAAAGGGGAACCGGGCCGTAGGAGTTCTTCCTGTCCCTGGATTAGGGTAGACTTGAGGATTTTTTCTTAAATTACATGTTTCACAACTATTAACGTAATTTTTTAACTTTGTTAAGGCTGAAGCAACGAAAAAGTATTGTTTTAATCTATGGAAGGTCTTCTCTATTCCCAAGTGACCTCCTACGTCAGAATGAAAAAATTCAAAAGCGGGTTTTTCCAAAATTTGGGGTAACACTGGTATAATGGTCGTTTGATTTCTTTTATCGTTATCGGTCATTATTTTACATAGTATTTGTTCATCTAAATCGTAATAATAATTATCAATTTCTTTTCTAAAGGATTTCATTTCATTGGGTAGGTCTCTATCATGTAAGAAATATTCTATTAGAGCCGCACAAATATTATCTTTCTTTTGATGTATTTTTATATTTTTTAAAGATAGTGGGCTGTCTTTGTGTTTTTCTTCTACTAAATTATTGGTCTGCCTTTTTAAATTTTTATTTTTCGGAGCATGTTTTTCTTTTATCGTGTTAATTTCTTCATTTTCATTATCTAAGGGAGCATTACCTGGAAACCTACTAAGATAGTCGCATGGGGCGTTTTGTTTTCCTTTAAGATGTTCAAATTCATAATCTAAATCTTGAATTTTTAATATCCATCTCGCGAGGATTCCGGACGGTTTTTTGAAAGTCTGTAGGTATTGAAGACTTTTATGATCGGAACGTAGTTTAAATTTTCGTCCAACCAGGTAATGTTTAAATTTTTCTAAATGGTGGATAATCGATAATAATTCAAGTTGTGTCGCAGAATAATTACCCTCCCCAGGTGTAAGAGTACGCGAAGCATATGCTATAACTTTTTCTTCCCCGTTTATTATTTGGGAGAGAATCGCCCCAATCCCCTTGGTTGAGGCATCCGTAGTAACAACGAATTGTCCTGTTTGGAAGTCGGGTAAACATAAGATAGGTTCTGAAGTCAAAGCCTTTTTTAAATGATCTAATGAATTTTGAGCTAATTTAGACCACGTAATTTTTTGGGGGTTCCCTCTAGTGAGGTCCGTGAGAGGTTTTGCTACTTGTGCGTAATTTCTTATAAATTTTCGAAAGTAGCTCATTAATCCTAAGATTCCTCGTAATTGTTTAATTGTTTGAGGGGGTTTTATATTTTTAACAGATTCTATCTTTTCAGGGTCTGGGGAAATTTGTCCTTGTGTTACAACTACTCCTAAAAATTTTAGTTTGGTTTGAAAAAGATTTACTTTTTCAGGTCTACATTTTAAATTGCCTTCTCTAAATTTCTCAAACACTTTTGCTAGGGTCTTTAGATGGTCCTCCGTATCTTTGTCCATGGCTATGACGTCATCAACAAAATGAATTATGTTATTTAGACCTCTTAATAAATGAAGGAGGGGTCTACACAATGCACTTGAACTGGTTTTTAGTCCAAATGGTACTCTTAAGTATTCATAAGAACCACATTCAGATGTTGAAAAAGCTGTTTTAAAAATATCGGCCGCTTTTATTTTTACTTGATGATAACCTTGTGTCAAATCTAGGGAAGTAAATATTTTATTTTTATTTGATATTGAGTCTAGAATTTCGTCTATTCTAGGTAGGGGAAATTTGTCACTTACTACCTGTTTATTTAAAGCTCTATAATCTACCACTAATCTAAGGTCATTATTCTTTTTCGGGACTAAAATAACGGGGGCAGAGTAAGGGCTTATGCTTGGCCTTATGATTTGATTTTTTTCAAGTTCATGTATTTTATTTATTAGCCATTCTTTATGTTTATAAGGAATTCTGTATGGTTGTTTTGCAACTGGCGGCCCCGTGGTTTGTATTGCGTGTTCATAAAATGGGATAAGTCCTATGTCGTCTTCAGATGTCGAAAAGACATCTTTATATTCCCATAATAAGTCGCATAATTTTTGTTTGAATGATACATCGGTTATGTGACTTAGTTCGAATTTTTCAAGAAATTGAGATCGTGTCTGTGAAAATTCTTTGTCAACGTGAACATTAATATTATTCACTAAGTTTTTTTCCAAATTTTTCCAATTATTAATATCGGATTCCGATACTATTTGTATTTCTACTAAACATGTACCTTTACTTAGGGTAATTAGGTCGTTTTCGTGGGTGTTCGTTACCCAAATATAACCTTCACCCTTTTCGTAATTTATAATTTGTTCTTCGCAAACTATATTTTTCGGGAGATTTTCCGACGGCGATGCTACCCAAGTTTCTTTTTTATCATTAACTGGTTCTAACATCTGTGATATTTGGACCCTCTGCATTGATTTAGAGAGAATCTTAGTTTTTCTCACTATGAATCCATAATATTTTTCTTTATGACTTTCTTTTAGTGAGTTTAGGATATTATCTTCTGGGTTTTTTCTGGGAGTTTCTATATTCGCTAGCTTTTTCCATAAATATGAAATTTCTTGAATTTGTTTTTCTCTATACTCCTTCATGTTGCCTATGTTTTCCTTTACCTTGTTTGCTTGTATGTTATTTATTTCTGATTTGGTTTTTGTCGGATATATAAACTTTGAATTTGCTACATCTAATAATATTTTATTGGCTTTTAAAAAGTTAGCGCCTATTATCGCTTCGTATGGAAAATTTTTACAAACTATAAATCGAGTATAGAAATTTCTGTCATCTTTGCGCAAGGTTAGGTACACAGTGCCTTTTACATCCAGGTCGTGTCCCGTCACACTTGATAAATTGGGACATATATTGCTCATTCGTCGTTTAATATAATTGGGTAATTTGTTAAATACGGATGTATTTATCACATTTACTGTTGCCCCTGAATCTATAAGGGCTGAGAAATAAATATTTCCTGCATTAAAATTTTCAAATACTGGTAACATATTATTATTATTTGCACTTAAAAATGGTATAATCACTGGCAGGGACCTATATATTATTTTGCCACCAAATTTTGGTCCTATGAATTTTGGGGGCTTGAGTCGTTTCCCTGGGGCTCCCAGATTTCGGGTGTAGAGTTTTCATTAGTTCTATTTTGGTTTTCTTGATCATTAATTGAAGTTGAGTTGTTATATGGGTTCCTTCGGCTGATAAAGTTACCTCTTGTATTTCTATTCCAACCATTGTTAGGTTGGTTTATCCTTCCGCGATACCCTCCGCGATACTGATTCGTACTGCGTTGGAAATTTCGGGTTGGATAATTACCTCTTGTTAAAAAGGTGTTCCCTCGATTGCCTCTAGGGGCGTACCCATTATAGTTTGTCCCCCTGGACAAATGGTTGCTCGATCCCCTAAAATTCGGGCGATAATTATTGTTTGTAAAACAATTTCTTGCGATGTGACCTAACCGGTTACAGGTGTAGCACCTTAGTGGTTCTATATTGGCTTGTGCCCTCATTTGATTATTGGGGGCAAAGCGTACTTGTCTTGGAGGTATGGGGGTTCGAAGTTGATTTCGAAGCGGTTTTGGCGATGATTCTCTGGAGAAAAATCGCGGAGAGGGATCTCTTGATTTTATAGCTGTTTTACTTTCTACCGCATTTATTGATAGTTTTTGATGCTGCAGGACTATGGAATCAATTTCCACGGCTGTCTCTATCTCCTGAACTGCCAGTTCTAAGTCGTCGATTTTTTTGGAAATTAAGAGACGATATAGTTTTGGGTTGAGTCCCTGTTTAAATGCGTTTAGTATTATTTTTTCATACAATTCCCCTTCACCTGGACCGTATCGCGCTTCTGTTATGATTCTAATTTTATTTAAATATTCTCTTACGTTCTGGGTCTGTTCGAATGTTACTAACCCATGTTTTAGTTTGTTCAATGAACTAGTATCGATGAATCTCTTTTGAAAAGCCTGTTGCAATAACTTTATTGAGTTAATTGTTGAGGTGATTTCAGTTCCTACGGTATTTTCAATTTGTTTCAAAAATGTCAAAGCCTGTCCTTTTAGTCTTGAGAGTAGAATGTTTTTTAATGCATTTAGGTCAATTTTTGTCATTTCAACAAATTGTCCTAAATGGATGTTGAATTGATCTACATCTGTATCCCCTTCATAATCAGGTAATGATTTTGCAATTTCTACCGAAGTTGCAATAATTTGTTGCGCTTTTAATAATTCGTCTTGTTCCTGAGCCATATTTGTTATTTTAATTCAGTTTTTTCTTGAAGTTATGCGGTATATAGAATTTTAGTTTTCATTTAAGATTTATTTATATTTAACTACTGAAGATTCTAATTATTTTAAGATGGGGTACACATAAAAGAATACATAAGTAGAAATAAAATCATACTGCACTTAAATAATGTAAAATTAAATGCACTTAAAATCAAAATAATTTGTGAATAATCATATTTGTCTAGGGTAGCAGGTAGTCATGTTGTTAGACATATACAGTTCCTTCACTGTCTTTTTTGACGACCGCACCAGATGTTACGGGGGGGGGGTTTCTTATAAAGTTTGTTCGTTTTCTTATCTAGTTTAAGTTGTTTGTGGTATGGGAGCTTTATAGTTAATGGATATAGATTGGGAGGGTTCTATTGACCAGTCTCTATAACCTTGGAGACGAATTCATTATCATGACGTTTAGGTTTGCCGAGATGGGCAAATTCCCTTGGGAACGAACCAGTAGACAATAGGAACTGTACCTGTACCTTGACTCAAAGACAAACACAATTATTGACAATAATTTTATTTTCCTACTTCATATACAACTTCAGGTTAAACGGCTCCAATAAATGATAGTAGTATAAAGTGCATCAAAGAGTGACTACCAAAAAACTGAATTACACTCTTAACTTTTAGTTCACCTTATATATCCCAAATCAACCCGGATTTCTAAATTAAGCACTGGGTAGACTGACCTCAGAAATGTTGCAACACAACTCTTTTTTTGGTTATACAACATATGGCTTAACCTCCATGCAAAGATTTATTATAACGAGGGTTTTCACCTTCAGTTTGTTGACCAGACCAGAAGTAGAAATCTGGTTTCTAATTGGCTTTATTCAAAAGTTTGAATCTAATTATGGTAGTCAAAAAAAGTATCATTTTTTGCTTGAAGGAAGATTTGTACCAAAGGTAAAAAGTATCATTTTTCGCCTGTTATAAAACTTGTACTAAAAAAGCACAAATCCTATGAGATAATTAACTTGCACTTTAAAATCTTTATATGTATAAGAGATTCTTATTTTAAAACTTTCTAAAGTAAATGAATGAGAGATTTGGTTTTGAGTTCTGAAAGGGGGAGGGGGTTTTCTGGTCCATATGTTACAATCTTAGGCATCAAGCAAATTTGTATCTACTGACCTAACTTTCTCTAAAGCAGTGTCAGCAACTGGGCAAAAGATTGTAGGTTGTCAGGTGATTTATGATTGCATTATTTGCCATGCCTTCCATAATTTTAGAAGAGACAGAGGCTATACTGACAGGTCTATAGTTTTTGGCATCTATGGGCTTTCCTTTATTGAATACAGAAAGCACATTAGCATATCTCCAATCTTTGGGGAATTCACTGGTATTTAAAGGTGTTGGGCTATCTTGTTTGGCAGTTCTTTCAGGAGCCTTGGATGGATTCCATTAGGACCTCTAATGGACTACTTTAGTTACACTGATCTTAGATAACTGTTTTTGAACCTTGTCAATAGTGAATGTCATCTTGGGTATGGGAGTAGTTACATGCTTAGGTGTTAGGTTTGAAAGTTGCCCATATGGGTCTTCCTCAAAAACTTTTTTTTTTAAAAAGATTGGTTAAATTCATTTGCTATTTCAGTTGAGTGGTATATAATCCCCAATTGGTAAGGTAAAATCTGGTATGAGGTGTTGGACTGGTTTGTTGGAGAACATGTACCTTCCAAAGGCTTTTGGATTATCACAGCTATGATTTGCTAGTTTCTCTTCACACTCAGAGAAGGTAGACCTAACCAATGTTGTCACCTAATTTCTTGGTAGTTTATACTTAGGGAAATCCTCTTCTGTTTGAGTTTTCTTGTATTTAGCCCATTTATTTTTCTTTTTTTTTCTTGATCTTCTGAGTTTTTTTGGGGATACATGGTAAAGTCTTTGGTATTTTTATGAAGCTAGCCAACAAGTGTTTCCTTTCTAGATAAATCACCACTTCTTTGATACATTGTCATGCTATACCAACATTCCTATCTGATGTGAGGGTCTAGTAACCATTTCAAGTTCCTCCCTTATCCTTTAAAATACTTTCCATGATATTGCACCCCAACCCAAATGAGGCAATCCTACTAAAACTTAATACAAACTGAAATAGGGTGCGTTTGTTTACTTGTCCAATGGGATTTTTACTAATCGAGGTTTAACCCCTAAAAGATAGCAACAAATACTTGTCTGGCCACCTGTCACTTAAAACGGCAAGATTAATTGGGAATAATAACAACATTGGTCACGTGTAATTATTGTTTTAATGCTATGTGAAGTTCTGACAAGGAAGAGGCTGGGACTTTTGGCCTGTTTCTAATTTTACAGGCAAATACACCTTCAGCAATTATTTCAGAGCTGGGTAGCCTAATACAATTTGTGTGGCCAGAAGTTTAATTGTAAGATTTCAAATTGTGGTTGTCATTTGCCTTTTTAAGTCATTCCATTCAAGACGCTTTGGATATTTTTTTATTGTGATAAAGTGTCTTAATGCTCTGAAAAGGGAGAACTATTTCAATTGCATAGGATAGGAAAATTTTGGTAGGCTAATTAATTCAAAGTTCTAAATTAGCCAGGGAAGTGTTTTTTTTTTCACTAAAAAATCACCATGTTCTTTGAACTCCAATTATATAGCCCTGTTTTTGGCCCCCTTGATCCAGTATCCAGTTCCTGATTGTCATTTATACTAAAATTCACTTTTTCTGTTACCTATTTATGTTTGCACCAGTTTTACCATTGGGTAAAACTGGTACAAACAGTATTACTGGCTTTCATATAAAGTGAATATACCACTTGATGCCTTTTTTAATGCTGTTTACAAATATAATAATCGCTTCTACCGCAAGTTCAGATTTAAGAACTTTTTGACCTCTTAAAAATGACCTATATATGGGGTCATTACAAATCTGTAATAGTTCAGAAACAAATTTGGGCTATATATTTGCACATCAGGGGGTGGGGGTAAAGTGTAGCATATATTAAATATTTAAATGAGAGAATAAATAGGTCAAGAGGTGAAAAAGTGCTTAAATCTGAAATTGCAGTAGAAGCAATTATTATATTTGTAAAGAGCATAAAAGAAGGCATCAAGTGGTATATTCGCTTTATATGAAATCCAGTAATTCTGTTTGCACCAGTTTTACCCTTGTAATATCAATAATGTCAAGCCAGTGTTGCCACATTGTCAGCGTAAAAAAACGCCCTGGGATTTTCAAAATAAGCCCGAACAAGCCCCAAAAAATTTTATCGAAATAATCCACTTTTGAGACTTAACTTTATAGTGAGCGTGTCCGAAAGCTTGTTCCATGGGGAATAATACATCTGGATGCAACATTAATGCTGAATTTTCAGTCCGAAAGCTATTCTCATCGTTTTTTCTTTAAACTTCAGGAAGAGTCGTAATTTTGTTTATCTCCCCTCAACATTCGCAGGGAAGAAGGGTAAACCTACCCAGCAGACGGGAATACTTGACTTTTTTTTGCCGCTTCTAAGTTTGAAATATAAAAGAATTACCTTAAGCTGTATGGCAGCTTAATATTTTGGACTCAGGTTTTTTTTTCTGAAGCTAAGCCTTTGCATTAAAAAACTTATGGTGCGAAAGTAAAACTGTCTACTTGGAAAAAAATTTGTCCATGGAATTCTCAAACTCGAGGCTTTTGAAATCAAAGAACATATGTTCAGACTTAGGATCAAAGTTGGACGATTTAATTGTAACTGCTGCTATTTTGGATGAAAGCAAAATAAAAAAGATAAAGGGGCCATTTCCCAGCCGAGCCCTCGAGGCAAATCTTAATATGTTATTATTCCTTACATTTTTAGTTTTCCCTCCAAATTTACACCTTTCAACAGAGATTCCGCCTCTCCATACCCTTGCGAAAGCTATAGCCCTATACAAATAAATCCACTTTCCCATGCCCTATCTCCCTAATAAGGGATAAATTGTTTTAATTTGTCACTAAATATTATATTTTCTTTATTTAATCTCTTTAGAAACCTATTTTGAAGCCAGATTATAATCTAAAAATTACCTTAAGCTACGTGGCAGCTAAGTATTTTGAACTTTTATGGTTATTCAAGACAATATTTTTTACTGAAAACCTTCGTTTTTTTTCTTATCACCTAGTTTTAATGAACGCGGCTTTCAGCTAATTCTTAGTGCATTGACATCGTAATACAACAAAAAAAATTCACGAGTAACAGAAAACTCAATGAGATCTCTTCAATAAGCAAAATAATTTTAGTGAGCAAAACAGAATCATGACCAAAATATCAAAACTAGAAATACACAGGCTTAATTACTTCTTTGGATAGAGTGGTAAAAGGCAAAAAAAAGAAAATAATTGAAGCTTGAAATTCTGTATCAAAAAGGAAAAAAACTTCAAGAGAATCAACGTAATGATTGAAAAGCTCTCAATACTTTTGGTACATTTTCTTAATACCTCAAGCAAGAAAAATTAAAAATAATTTCTAAGAAATGAAATGTAATATACAGTTTTTGACAAAAAAAAATGCTACAACAACTAAAAAGCTAATTGCAATTTAGAAATTCAGTGTCATCACCTTAGGAAAAATATGTATATCAAAAGGTGATTATTTTGTAATACAGCATTTTGGTTTTTAGATGCAGCTTATCAATCGGTTTCTTTTACCAATCAGGCTCCAGTCCGAAGACTCCTAGTTTTCACAGAATCTGAAGGATTCCGACATTTGTTTTTCTTTTTAAAGAAACCGATGGTTTCTTATTCGATTCCTATTCGTACCTTGAGGTGCAAACTGAAAAAAATTCTATTAAAAAATAATGTCGTATCTTATTTTCAACATTATTTGCTAGAATAATCAGGAAAACGTAGAATATTAATCTTTTTCGTTGGATTTTCAACTTTTTTTTTGGAAAGTGCTTGGGGGTTATGAAGTCTATCTCCATCTGTTTCAAACACAATATCGTATTTGGCGTCTTACCTTTTGTAGATGATTAAATAAAAAAAAACTAGTTTTTTTAACAGAAAGTAAGGAGCGACATTGAAACTTAAAACGAACAGAAGTTACTCCGTATCTGAAATGAGATGTCCCCTCCGTAATCCCTCGCTCTTTACGCTAAAGTTTTTAATTGTTTTAAATAGTAGAATTGTGGCAAAAAGTCAAACTGTAGCGTAAAGACCGAGGGATTGCGGAGGGGACAACTCATTTCATATACGGAGTAATTTCTATTCGTTTTAAGTTTCAATATCGCTCCTTACTTTCAGTTAAAAAAAACTATTTTTTTTGTTTAATTTCTGAACGTTTTTGAATTAATACATGTTTGATTGTGGCTCTCCGTACATAAATTATTAAAATGAAATTTGCATATTAATTCTATTTTTGGCTAAATGGCTTTCTCTTAGTTTTGATCAGAGGATTTTGATAAATAAGAAGTGGGGAAGGAGGCCTAGTTGCCCTTCAATTTTTCGGCTACTTAAAAAGGCAACTAGAACTTTTAATTTTTAACGAACGTTTTGTTAGTAAAAAATATACGTAACTTAAGAATTAACTTAGGTAACAAAGTTTTATATTCTTATATTTTTATTATTTATACGAGGGGGTTTGTCCCCTCGTCAATACCTCGCTCTTTAAACTAAATCTTAACTTTTGTCCCAATTCTTTAAGAATGACCCCTGAATCAGAAAGGCCATAGAATAAATAGTTGAAATTACTAAAAATACTTTAGAATAAAGAGCGAGATATTTATCTCCTCCTAAATACCCCGCTCTTTATGCTGGAGTATTTTAGAACCCCTCATATGCGTAATAATATCTGTTCGTTTTAAGTTTTAATGTTACTCCTTACTTTCAATTGAAAAATTTTTTCATGTTTATTTTTTCATTGTCTTTTTTATAGTAATGCTAGAAAATCCTGCGCCCTTTTCATTGAATTACTCTTCCCCCATGACATATTTCTCCAAGGAAAGATCCTTCCACATAGCCCCCTCCCATCAACACCACCCCCAAACCAAAAAAATCCCCCTGAAAACGTATGTACACTTCCCAATAACCATTACTGTACGTAAACAATGGTCAAAGTTTGTAACTTGTAGCCCCTCCCCCAGGGACTGTGGGGGAGCAAGTCATCCCCAAAGACATAGTTTTATGGTTTTCGACTATGCGGAACAAAATGGCAATCTCAAAATTTTGATCCGAAGACCTTGGGAAAAAATGAGCGTGGGAGGGGGCCTAAGTGCCCTGCAATTTTTCTGGTCAGTTAAAAAGGGCACTAGAACTTTTCATTTCCGTTAGAATGAGCCCTCTTGCGACATTCTAGGACCACATGGTCGATACGATGGCCCCTGGGACAAAAAAAACAAATAAACACCCACCCATGATCTGTCTTCTGGCAAAAGATACGAAATTCCATATTTTTGTAGATAGGAGCTTGAAATTTTTGCTGTAGGGTTCCCTAATACGCTGAATGCGATGGTGTGATTTTCGTTAAGATTCTTTGACTTTTAGGGGGTATTTCCCCTATTTTCCAAAATAAGGCAAATTTTCTCAGGCTCGTAACTTTTGATGACAAAAATTAAATTTGATGAAACTTATATATTTAACATCAGCATGAAAATTCGATTCTTTTGATGTATCTTTTAGCATCGAAATTTCGTTTTTAAGAGTTTCGTCTACTATTGAGCCGGGTCGCTCCTTACTACAGTTCGTTACCATGAACTGTTTGAAATGTCTCTTTTCGATAGTTGTAACTAGTAATCTGCCGTAATAAATAGTTCTTTTTGACTCACTTTACTTAGCTTCTTCTTGTTTTTTAGTGAATTGTAGGGTATAGTTAAACTTTTCCTTAAATCCGTTCGCTTTCTTTCCTCGGAAGTTTTGTAAAAGAATGAACTTGAAAAAAATTCTAAAAAAAAACATTATTCTTTTGAGTAGAAAAAGCCCAAAACAAGCCAAATCAAAAAACAATAAGCCCAGTTTCCCGCCCCAAGCCCGCGAAAAAAAACGCCCGCCCCAGCCCAGAGAAATAAGCCACCGGGGCTTGAAACAAGCCAATCTGGCAACAGTGTGTCAAGCGGTAATTCAAGTATACAATAAACATAACTCACTATCAATAAGTAAGTGGAACGTAAAACAAGCAGAAATTACCATAAATATTCAATTTAAAGTTAAGACCAAAATAAGCTACTACAAACAAATGTAAAGCTTATGCCCCTTATGACTCATGAAAGCCAGAGCGTCAATTTTGCTTTGTTGAAACGCGATTCTTGGTACCAGCTTTGAGTTTTTTTTTCTCGTAACATCAAGAAAATCCTCATAGTAACTAAAATAAATGAGCAGATCTAATTAAATGCACCATAATTTATATTGAAATTTATTCTTGAAAGTCTCAGTAATTTTATGTTAATTAACGTTATAAAAGAATGAATGTTTAAAATATATTTTGTCTTCAGTTCAACCTTTTTGCTAATTGTTCCGATGACAACAATTTTGGAACCCCTCCTACAAAATATAAGACAGTGTCCCCAAATATATCCCTAATAGAGGAACCATGAAACTAGCGTTTAAATCTGTGGATCAGAACTTTATTTTTGTGCATGTGTTGAGAACAAGATCCTTCAGACGCAACTCCCCTTGCCTACAAAAAAAAAACAACTAAATCCACATAAACCTTATTAAACTTTAGGTGTCTTTTCAATTTTCTTTTTTTTTTGTGGATGCAAATTCTTAAGAGCCTTGCAAGGCATGAGAGTTCGCCAGCTACTGTTTGTGGTACTTCCTGTTAGTTCAGAGTTTAACTTTTCAGTTTAAGAGTTTAACGTTTCAATTATTTATTAATAGCAATTTATTTTCTTTTTGTACTTGATTTACTCGTATTTAAATTTTATCGTCTATGTTAAATTTTATATTGTATAAAATTTCTAATCGTCTTGGATTTAAAGTAGCTTTTTGCTTTCCTTTGAAACGCTACTATTGGGGAAAAAACTTTTTTAAATTAATTTGTGTGTAATTTCTTGTGTTTTTTGTTATAAAATCAAAATTTTAGCTTGCTTTTTATTTATTGGACAAAATTTTATTACAAACTTTGAAAATAATTGTACTAGAGAACTTTAAGCGAATTGATACGTCAATTTTCCTTTGGTAGTACAATTAAAATACCAACCAAAGAAATTTTTTAAGAGCTAAGAGGGCTATAGAATACAAGAGTAAAAATCAGCCGAGTATTTGAGTCAAAATCTTACCATCTGGCTCCTTCGATGCGTCTCAAGAACTTCGTTTGTGCTGAATCTATGACATCATAAACATAAGCAATAGCTGGCCACTGTAGAGTTACGGTAGTGCTGTAGATTCGATTTTTTTTCGTCAGCTGATGTTGGGCATTGGTCAAACAGAATAGCAAAGTTGTGCCACGATCGACACAGCCTTAGCAATAAGCTACTGAACTTCAGTTTCAATTGATTAGCTGTCATTGATGGCAAAACCGAGGTAGATGAATGACTTGACAACTTCAGCAGAATGCCCCATTATGTTGAATACTGGTGAGTTGATGGTATTTCCTGCAGTGCCAGCGACAATTATTTTTGTTTTTGCCGGTGGTCATACTGTTAAGATTTCATGTAGCAATGTGTTAAGGGCTTCTACTTGCTCAGCTGTTGAATTGCATATCAGAAAAATATCATCTGTAGTGTCCCGATTGGTAAGAAACTCCACCACCATACTTTAGTCAGAAGAAGAGCCGGTCTGTCATTTGTGGCATAACATAATCAACCACCGCACTGAAAAGTTTTAGAGAAGCATCACAGCTCTGCCATACACCAGTATTCGTTTTAAAAAGTAGGCTTCAGTTCTATTGACTTGGAGGTGGTTTTGTGTAACAGTTTAGAGCACCTTGAACTGGCAGGATTATTTTCAGGGATACCAGCTCGTTCTAGTATCAGCCAAAGAGACTCACGGCTGACAGAGTCGAAAAATCTTTTAAAGTCAATACAGAAAATATGTACTATATGCTGGAACTCGTGGGCTGTTTCGAAGAACTGATAAACATTGAGTATTTGCCTGGTCGGCGAATTGTTAGCCATGAAGCTTGCTTGCTGAATCTGGTTGTACCCACAGTTAAACAGGGTACTTTTATTGGGCAATATCATCACAAATCGTTTGCTGGGAACTGACAATGGTGTGATTCCTATATTTTAGGCAAGTATTTAAAATGCCTTTGCGATTCCAATGATATTCGATTATTCCGTCCTGCCATTCTTGAGCAATCAGTTTGGCTGTCAAAAGAAGGAAGAACAGCATATGTAGCCGAAGCAACATCCTTGATCCTTCTCACATTTTTCGTTCGACAGTCATACCCAAGGCTCTTGGTGCTTTGTCGTGTTTTAATATCTGAGGAAATATTGTGTTTTCTACTGAAGGGGATTAGAGTCTGTTTGTTCTTATGTTCATTTGCTGAGCAGACACTTTCAGGTTGGGTCGACGACACTTTCGATGTTTAGCAACTTTGCAAAATGTTTTCTTCAAAGTTCTACCTCTGCGGTCTTGTCTTCGAGCATTACATTGTTGATGGATTTGATTGTGAATACCTTTGGAGGTTCTCAGAGGCTTTATAATAAACCCAAAAAGGGTTATGAACTAATGGAACAAGATTAGCTAATGCAAGCAAAACAGAGAGTAAGAAGAAAGGCAAAAACACCTATACATACAGCCTATTATACTTATAGAAATAGTTGCAAGACACTTGAACTGTTTTTTTTCCTTGCCAATTAAATATTCTGCAACCCTATTTTGATTGCGTCGTTGTAGTATTCTAGCCAATATCCAGTTGAATTAAATTTCTCTTTAGTTTTTGGACTACAGAAACAAAAATTAGGCTTTGGAGACAAAATTTTCTGTTCGTGGATTAGCGCTACTTTGAAAGTGAGTACATTCATTAATGTAATAATATAAAAATACTATAAAATTAGTGACAAAAATATTTATGGTTTCAAACTATAAACGTTTCAAGCTTGGCGAGATTAATATTAAAAAGTCCTAACAAACTTCGATTTTAGTCTAGCTAACTGGATAGTCGTTTTGTTATTAGTGTGCTTTTTCTTCCTAGTATGCCGCTCCGATAATTTTAACGAACATAATATTGTGCATCATTTCACCGATTACTGTCAAATAAAATATGGATTGAATTTGAATAAAAGAGTTTTACTAACAATATACTAACTTTCTTCAATGGTATACTTTTGTAACAGATACGTACTGAAAATTTTGAAACTTTACAGTTTCTACAAGAGCTTTATTACCATCTTTAATTTACCTGAAACTTAAGCATCCTCAGTGAGTGACGTAACGGCACCTACAAAAAAAAACTAATTATAAGAATTACCAATAAGAAAGTGACTGTTATAGGGTATTTGACTGGTAACAGGTACATTACCCCATTTGTAACAAATAATGCACGTTAATGACAGACTCATTGTACTTGTTCTGAAAAGTTTAGCGAATGCCATGCTAGTGAAACCTGCCTCTTCGAATCTTTGACTTGTTCTAAAGTAAGAACCACTTAAAAAAGAACTTAATTTGAACTTCCATTCTTATTAAGCCCCTGTAGAAACTGTATAAACCAGAAAGATAAAATAGCCCTCGACCAACTACGTGTGAAGCTATGATAAAGACCCTATCTTAGACAATAAATGGTAAGTACAATTAGTAATGTGTTGAAAAAGCTCCCTATTATTGACAATTGTAAATTTTAGCGCGTAATAAGGTTGTAATCATTTAATCGTTGTCAAAAAAGCTTATAGAAACTTATTGCAACTAATTATCTACTTATTGTGCTTCAGAGGTTGACAAGCTGCAACTTTTCCTGTTATAGACAAAAAATTCTCGGAACACTTATATTAGTGACGATATTTTTGATTAGTTACATGGATTTTATGGGTTTGCTCGATTTTTGTGTGTTTTTTTTTTATAGATTTTGATGCTCAAATTGCATTTAATGAAGCAAAATAATGCTTATGTCATTGTAAAGAATTTACAATTAATGGTAATTAATTGCGATAGGTTCTAGTGAGCATGGGGCAGCACTGTCACAGTATTTTTTTTTAGTAGCGTATCTGCTCTCTTGTCCTGCTATGGATCAAACTGTAAAATAAGTAACATGAAAAGAATCCTTCTATAATAAGTTAAGAAAAGTTTTTCTGTCCCATTTAATTAACTAAAGTCAACACCACCCGTAACTAATGCAGAGAAAATAAGGAATGAACTGGGAAGATTCTTCTTTTTTTAAATTCGCTTTAGAGTGAAATTTTGCCTCCATTTTAGAAGGGGTTCAGTGCAGCTAACTTCTTCATTGAAAACAATAATGAAAGAAATCGATGAAAATTTTCTTAATCCTAATAGAAGAATCAGAAGAATTATCAAAATGGGTTCCAGTTTGTAGAAATTTTGGAAAGGTAAAGGCACTATTTTTTTCTACTGAACAGAGACTACCCTCCTTTGTAGTATAGCCTCTATTACCTTTAATCAAGGTGGATTATAGGCCTATCAAGCTACAGTTTGCTCCCCTCCTCTGTAATATGCAAATAGGCTTACAGCCCAAATTATAATTGGTAAAATTAGTGCAAACAGTATTACTGGCTTTCATATAAAGTGAATATATAACTTACATGATCCTCATTACCTGATGTCCCTGTATCATCATTCTAGATGGTTGTTATTTGATTCATCAGAGTTGTGTTTCTCTGTGTCAGTGTCTATCTGGGTTTGTAATTTAAACCAAAGGTAAAGGTCTCTCTTACACTAATCTATGATTCATGTGTGTAAAAATGTTCAGTAAAATTCTAGTTGATTGACTTTTGGCTATCTTGGAAAGGGGTTAGGTTAGGAAAATGAAACTTTCAGGGATGGGTCTAAAGGCTAAAGTATGTCACCAGGAGGTATTTTGAAGTACCCACTTTCACTCCTTCTCCCTCTATAGGGCCCTGAAATTTGCCTACATGATAGGTCTAGGCTATACCTATTGAAATTTTGACAAAACAACATTTTACCTTAATTTTCAGTTAACAGTTGCCTTTTCTCTGCCTTTAGTTCTGAAAATGCAATTCCTGTTATTTGAGTAGAATTCTGAGCCATATCAATTTTATTTTTCAAAATTTAGGAAATATATTTGCATATCTTTAAAACCTTATAAGTTAGGATTGAGCAAAGTTGTGAAGCTAAAAATAATTTTGTTGTCCTTCATTCAAGCAGAAGGTCTATTTTGCAAAGTTTCACTTTTATAACACACATATTTTTAAAGGTCATCAAAGTTCAGGGCCCTCTAGAAGGAGTTGAGGTGGGTACTTCAAAATACCTTCCCAGTACATATTTTCGCCTTTAGTCTCATCCCTGAAAGTCAATGCTCTGGAGGTGTTCAGTTAAGATGCAATGTCTTTTTTTTAGTGCTGCTATATCTTGAGACGATATGAACTTCCTATTGAGTTTTGTGTCCTCTGTATAGATTTTGGTAGTGCTGATGATATTTCTATTGATTTTGTTGATAAAGAGTATAGAGAGGAGAGGACTGATCACATTACCTTGTATCACCCTGCTGATCACTTTTGCTGGATTTGAGATGCTGTCACTCACTCTAATGTTTGGTGTTTGATTTTTGATGAATGATTCTATCCAGAATAGTTTTTGTCTAGGCAAATAGTACTGTTGGAGTTTATCCATTAGCTTTGCATGCAATATGCTTTCTAAAGATTTTTCAACATCAGATTATACTGTCAGGATGCTGTGACCCACTTCCAGGACTTATGTCCAATCATTGACACACCTCAAAGCTCTCAGATGAACTAAGGCTATTGAACATTTCTAGTAATTGTGTTGTACAGCTTTTGTCAGTAGGAACCCATGTTGGTCATGATTTATCATATTGCTCTGTTATACATGATTCAATATCCTGTCTCTTATACATCCTTCAAAAAGTTTACTGACTAGTGATGTCAGGCACCCAGGTTCTCTTAGGGGTTTTTATGCTGAAACATCTTTGCATTCCAATGATGTAATGAAAAATTGGGCAAGGAGGTTGGGATCAGTTCCAGTAACTCATCTACTAAGGACTTGGGGTTTAGAAGGGACTTGAAGTTGTAAATAATCACATTAACTTTTTATTCCTTTCCTAGTCTTTCTTTGCTAAGGCTAGAGTCCAAGAATTTTCTTTTTAAATCTTTTACCTCCTTAATCATTTCCTTATGAGTGCTATTGTTGTTGATTAACTGAGTTTCCAATTATATCCAGACTTCACTGCAGGTCAGAAATATTTGATACATGTTCTGGAGTGATGCTAAGATTCTCTAGCTGCAAGTACCCTCTTGCTTTATTATTGAACACATGAGAAATAGGACAAAAAAGGCTAATTTGACTTACCAGAAATGGCAACTTTTATTGACCCATGGAATCACAGGTGTACAATTCACTAAGCAACCATTAAGGAGAAGCACAGCAAACACCACTACTGAAGGTACAGACATCAACAATTTCCTGTCTATTATCCCATGAGATAATCACTCCAATATCCTATAGAATGATTCTCTTTGAACAATATTTTTTATTTAATATTATTCTAAGTCACAGCTTGGAGAAAGTTAAAGATTTCTATTCTTGTAATGCTTAATGACAACTTTTGTTAGGCTCTGACAATATATTATTTTCTGTCTGGTGGCTGGTTATGCTCTGATTGAAGACTCAAGCCTCTCCCAGTTGTGGAGGAACTCTATGTAGCCACTCTCTTTCAATGTTGTGCTTGAACATGTTTGGAGATTCAATGGACATTGCATCTTCTGAGAGTTTATTACTTAGATTGGCTAGTTTCTGGCTTGATAATTGGCTTCTTTCTCTATTGGCATCCATTAGAAGCTCCTTCAAATGTCTGCTAGTTGTTCTACATAAGATGAGCAGGAGGGTATCTTTTGGTGCAATTTTGAAGCTTGAAATCATATTTCTGTGCTTTGTTCAGTATGTAAGGGTGAAATGTTTGAGATGCTATGGAATGTTTAGATGCTCTGTATTGTACTTTTTCTGGGACTTTGTTCTTAAAAAAAAAAAAAAAAGATGATACCAAAGACATCTCCAGGTTGAAGACATGCCAGGTTGAAATTTTCCAGGTGCTGATGAAAAGCAGAGGGTGGTATACTTACAGGATCAAGTGCCTATAGGGAAAACTTCCCTGTCAGACACTCTCTAAATGCATGGTTAGCTTCCTTTGTTTTTTTTTATTTGAGTTCAGAGTTAAAGTCTTGTTCCAGCAGTCATGTGAATATAAATGTTCTCTCCAGAATCAATCAAGTCTATTTTTGAAGCAATTTAGGGTCTTGGGTTTCACAACTGTTTGAGGGAGGGAGTTCCAATTGTCAATTATTCTGATGCTCCAAAAATTTGCTCTTGCTCTGTTCCAAGTCACTGGTTTGAAAACCTTATATGGATGGCCTCTTGTAGTTTTAACCTTAGCAGGCTGTAAGTAATTTTCAAAGCTAAGTTTCTCCAGGTTGTTCTTTTCCTTGTAAATTTGTATCTTGTCTCCACATTACACCTATATTTTAAAGAGGGTAGCTGTAGTTAGCACAGTCAGTCTTCATAGCTTAGATCTTTGAGTCCTGAGAGAATCTTTGTTGCTTTTCTTTGTACTTTCTCAACTTCAGCAGAATCTATTTTATAGTTGGGGCCCAAGATGATTCTTCTGTACTCAATGGTTGGTCAGACAAGTCCTTTGTAGAGTTTGGTAAAAGTGTGCTTATCAAGATCTTTGAACCTTTGTCTAATTAAACCAACTATTTGAGTAGCTTTGGCAACTATTTTCTCAGTTTGACCATGGAACTTGAGCTGGGAGTCAATTATGATGCCAAGACCTTGTTCAGAGTCTACAAGCTCTAAAAGTATTGTTGATCCTGTTTTGTCTACTGTTGTAAGCTTTGGTCCTGGGAAATCTTTCTTCTTTCCTATCCAAAGGACTTTTGATTTGATAGTGTTCAAATATAGTCACAGCATGGTTGCTAAATTTAGGTTTGTCATCAACAATGGATCTAGGATATGTTTTTTTCAGTAAATGGAGAAACAAGGTTGCCTTGAAGGTGATATTTGCAATTACCATTGCCAAAGTGGATCACATGGCATTTAATAAAATTGAAGAATGGGAGCCATTTATCAATTCATTTTTCAAGAGTCTTAAGCTCATTTGGGATTGATTACTGGTTATAAAGGACAGTTTTTTTTTTACCAGCTAGGTTTTAATTATGTGCAATGAGAGTAAGAAGGTTTATCAGAAGATTTGGTGCATCAATTATGTAGAGGTTTGGACCAAAAATAATACCCTAAAAACACCACTTTAGGTGGTTGTGGAGGAGGAGAAGTTTGAAACACCACAAGAATTGAAAACCATAAATTGGGTTCAATGGGATATAAAGTTCTTTATCTGTCATATGATAGAAGCATCTAAATCTGAAGCTTTCAACCTTGTGATAGTAATTTTCAGCATTGTCTTTGGGTCTTTTTTATAAATTGAAGTACCATAGTACACTTTCCAATCAGAAAGTGACCTAGAAGAGGCTGCTCAGAGGATGAGAAAAAAAATTCCAAGATAACATAAGGAGTGTCAAGTTTAGCAAGATTAGCAAAATGTTTTGTTTATTTATTGGCATATTGGGCCTTGAGTTTTAAATTCTATTATGGAATTTCAGGGATGGATGTGCAAGAATTTTTTGTGGACGAAAATGTAAACTTAGCTTTTGATAACATTATCCAAAGATTCGGCTCTACCTGAACATACATTCTTTTATCCTGAACATTTTATACAATTTAATGAGGCTACAGCTATTTCTAATGATAGAGGTTTTTCTCAGTGGGCGAGGGAGGCTATAGAAATTAAAAAACATATGTTTGCTAATATTTCAATAAATAGAGACACGGGTAATTTAAATATTGACCCAATTTATGATATTCTTTTGAAAAATGAACCAATAGTCGATGGGGGAATTAAAATTTTACACAATCACCAGGGGACAAGATTACCCACTAGACCAAAAAGAGTTAGCTTATAAGAGGATTATTTCGCAACAGAATAATTAACTAAGTTTCAATTTTCATAAATTTTTCCTCAGTTGCTCTTTGATTCTCATTGAAGTAACTCGAATAGCTGCTTTTCCCTACGTGGATAAGTAGCGACAATTGTATTTATTATAATTGGTGGTGGTTTTTATTTGTTTTTAGATTAGTTTTCTTTTAATTTTCTATCTTGTGCTGAAGACGCCTTGTTTTATACAGGCGAAATATCCATGTTGTTTTAGTCTTTTAATTCTAATAATTCATATATTAATCCCTACGTGGATAAGTAGCGACAATTGTATTTATTATAATTGGTGGTGGTTTTTATTTGTTTTTAGATTAGTTTTCTTTTAATTTTCTATCTTGTGCTGAAGACGCCTTGTTTTATACAGGCGAAATATTCATGTTGTTTTAGTCTTTTAATTCTACTGGCCGTCGTCTCGTTTGAAGTTTTCTTTTTACAGAGTTTTATCTCTCTTGATTGTTTATTGTTGTGAAAATTTTATCTACTTTGATTTGTGAAAAAAAATTTTACATCAAAGATTTAGTATTGAGTACCATCTGAAAATAGATATTTAAACCTAAACTATAAAAATTTTTGTAAATGATAAATTTATGCTGTTTTGTCTTGGATCAATTGAACATTTAATGCAAAACTTGAATAAATGCTTTGATTTTCAATGCTTCGAAATCTTTGTTGCACCCTCAGAACTGATGCACCTCTGTAGTTGTAGGGTCTGAGTTGGATCACACCCAAAAATGAGGGTCAGGAAGGTACTTTCTAATTTCTACCAAGCACACCCACCCAGGAAAATGGCTTCCAGGGAGTTTAATCTTTTTAGTATGAAGTTGTAAATGGAAATAGACATTTAAAATGGCCATATGTAAAACTATATCATTTAGACATTTCAGTGTGAAGGTTATAATAACTTTTTTGATTTTTATGGACTCATAACTGATTATTCTTTTTCTAGAATATTGTTCAATTGTTGGTATGGCTGATCCAGATATAATTGTTGGGGCCTTTGAAACTGTTGAAAATGAGGTTAACGATACCAACAATGATGTTGAAAAAGAACAAGTAATTCAAGAGGAAAACACTGTTCAGGATCAGGAAATATTCCAATCATCGCCTCAGTAAGTCCATTGTGTATGTTGAACCTAGCTTCTTGTTAGTATTTGCTCTATTTATATCTTTAGACTTGTCTTAATCAAACGCAACTTCCATATTCTTTTCACTAAAAAAATAATATAACAACAATCTCTTTTCTTTTGCATTTGATTCCTTTATTCTAATAAATTTGCCAATAGTTCACTCCCTTTTAAGTAAATATGGTAAACTTTTTTTTGTATATATGTGTGTGTGTCACACACACACAGACACACATACATACTTTAATTATGTGTATGTGTGTATGTGTTAAGTATATGATTGTAACAGGATGTATCCAAGAGTGTGTGTAATTCTAGAATTGTTGAATTATGTGGTCTTAAATTCCCTTTATTAATTATAAAATTTTATTGGTCTATTGTTTAAATTATACCTTTTCAAATACCTCTAACAAAAACAGACTATTATACTGTTAATCATGTTGGTGCTACTTATGCTCATATTTTTGTAGATATTTTTTTCCCTCTTATATTGCAATTTTAGTCTTTGTCTCCTACATTATAGGAAGCCTCCAGAGAATACATATCAGGGAGGGCGTGTGTATTGCTTTGGGTGGGGGTGGGGGCAGTATGTGTAGACAAATAGTTAATTTTTTCTCAAAAATCGCTTCAGAGGAACCAGAGTTATAGCATTTAAAAAAATTACCACTATCACATTCAAAATACAATACAAAAGGTTACACGAAAATAAGGTTAATAAAGAAGTGTGTAATGAAAAGATATAACTTCAGTTTTACAAATCTCATATAAGGCCTTGTATAGATTATGGACTCACTTTATATGGTGCAAATGCAAAAAGACAATTGACGAAAATTGAAACTACAAAAAAAAATGACCTGGAACAACTTGTCTTTGGTATAAGAAACACCATATCAGGTTCCTGCATAAGGCAAGTGGATTCATAACATTCACTGAGAGAAAAAAGTCTCTTATAATCAAATGTTTCTCAGATAGCAAGGCCAATAGGTCTCAAACATATGCCTGAGAAAACTATTCCATTTGTATAGCCATAGGTGTCGTAAATGTAAATATTCAAATAATTATTTTTTCTACTACTTCAGCTGCCCCCAATTTCCCCCCTGACCCCATGAAGGTGGGTATTCCTTCCAAGGAGCACCAGTTTCTCAAATCCAACAAAAGAACTTACCATCTTCAAGTATGTGCAGAAAAATTTGCCAACTTAGCTTGTATTATTTACTACTAATTTCAAAATAAACTTTAAGCTGTATATAATTTCAAATAAATTGTAAAATAAACACGCAACCACTTAGAGAAGGTTCAAAAAGCCTCATGATGGACAGCTGCAATTCTCTGAATCTTAATAGCAAATAATAATTAACAATGAAAATAAAGTATTACCATGCCAACCTTAATAAATATTTTCAAAGTTTTACTCTAAATTACACAATGTATTCAGCCTTTTAAATACCAGCTGGTATATCATTCCAAATAGCTGGAGAAGATATGAACAAATTTTTATTCCTATTTTGTACAATGTCATGATTTAAAAGTATGAACATAATTATGTCATGTAAATTATTATTTTAATTTGTATAAATTTATTATTGAATTGTTTTTTGTTTTTTTCTGTATGTCAAGGACTGCAGTAAAGACAGGTTTTGACCTGTTACCAGATTTGTGTTTTTTGAAAGAAAATTATTTGTCTTTCCCCATTTGCATGAACAATCAGGAAGCTTCAGCCTTTTCAAAAGGAAGCTACCTCTATTCAAGACGTTTTAGTAGCAAGTATTTTACCTAGTTGCTATTATAGTATCAGAAAACGGAATATCCTCCAAGCTGGTGGATAGCTAATGATTAACCTGTTAGGCTTACCTGATCAGAGGGATAGGAAGAACCTTTCCCCATCCTGTGATTATCTCAAAGGATTCTGTTCCAGGAAAAGTACTGTCTCAAAATGCACTTTTTGGCTATTTCAGATACCCCTTCCTGTTGGTCTTGTAACTCTGTGTCGGATGGTAATCTTTTGACGCCTGGGACAAATGCTAAGCTAGAACTATTTTTACCAGTTAATTTTTGCAGGATTAAACAGGAGATTGGAAGAAGAGGGGCGAAGTGTGAAGTAAGGTTTTGCCCTAACACCTCTGAAAATTTGGAAGAGTGGGAAAAAGAATATTGCACCATTCACAATGAAGAACACAAATCTTGCTCATGTCCTCCCCCTTTTCAGCTGTATGCTTTCCCATCCAAACGAATTGCCAGTGCGGCTAGAGAGAACTGGATCAAGGTGTTAAAGGAGGATGACACATCAAAAGGGGAAAAATGGCAACCCAAGAGCTTGAGTAGAGTGTGTAGTAAACATTTTGCTGATGGAGAGCCAACCAACCAGAACCCGTTGCCTACTTTGTATATATCTAGGGTAATTTGTTTTATTTTAATAACTGTTTAGCCTGTACTGATGTGTTATTTGATGAATGCAGGAATGTACTGTTTCTTTCAAATATGAAAATCTGACCAAATTGGTTTGCTGAGAAATGCTGCTTATTCAACAAGAAAAGAATATTCTCTCTGATCATTAGATCCCCTAAAAAACTGATTAAACAATTCAAGATAGCAGATTTTGCTTTAATTGAACAAACAATTAAAAAGAGATTAATCATTACATTAGACTTTGAAAATCATGTAATTTCAGGAGCATTTAAAAATAAATTCAACATTGGTTTTCCTTTCGTTCTTGTTTTATTGATCTTTTAATATTTTTAAACGCGGCAGCTAAAACTTTTGGAAATTCAACCTTCATTTTTTTTTATTTTGCCTGGAATTCAACCAAGACACACTCCTTAATTTGCGTGTGTGGAGCTAGTCCGCTTTTTTGGAATTGCGTGCTAGCGATATTTTGTACAAACTGATGCAACCACCAAAGTTTTGACACACCACTGCTTTGCTAACTCGCGTGTTTGGTACGGATATTGAAGAATGATCTTTGAAACTTGACTTTCTGTTGTTTTATGCAAAATTAATACTCTGTAGGTTTTTCATGACAGCCACAAAGTATGTTTTTGTTGTTGCATGACAACTACAAATTTTGTTGGTGTCTGAACTCTACAAAACAGATTGTCTACTATTAATAATGTTAATGTTTAGAGTGGAAGATGAGCAACTTTGTTGCTAGCAGGTGAGATTTTTCTAGTATTATGGGCTGTTTTAGGTTTTACATGGTGACTAATTTATTCTTTTAAAAGTTTTATCTGAGTTGACGGTGAAATGGCCAGGTAGATCGATTCGGCCTTCCTGCCAGCCAAACATGCTGCAGTAGATGGAAGTTCACAGTCTCTACAAGACAGCCTCAACAGGCTCCTTGGTATAGATCCTGTTATATGGACTTAAAGAGACCAACACTGGTCATGCTGAATGGGCCCAAAGTCTAAAAATAGAATTAGTTTTTAAGTATCTTGCGGGTCTCCTATTTTTTTAGAGGTTAAGGGCTGAAACCCTTCAGCAACATTTCAGGACTGATGCTTGCTCTCGAACCTCTCTAATGTTTACTGAACTGTTTTCCTGAGCTGCTGAATGAAGCAATCCATCTTATCGATACGGGACAGGTTTACAAAACCTCCTGATTTGTCGCGTTTTTAAAGGTTTTTATTAGGAAACCTTTTCCTCCAAGAAGTACTGATCTCCTTAGCTAATGAAGGCTCATAAAATGGACACCCAGAATAATACCCCAAGAGGCTATAATGTTGAATCTGTCAGTTCTGGTCTCCTGTAAGAAAGTTCTACTATGAGACACCCTTTTAACAGCAAAGGACAGAACTGACTCCCTGGTAATTATGTACATAGACATGTTTTTGGCGGTCTTTTTCAGTGCAAGTGGCTCCATATTTGTATACTCATATTTTATTTTGTCGGTGTCCTCACACTTCATACATAAAAAGATATTAGATTCAAAGAAAAAAAAAACAATTTTACGGTTTTTCTGCTGATCACAAAAATAAGTTTTGAACCGGAAAAATTGAATCTGTTTTATAAATACGCCATTTAAAGGCTGGTATCAGGGATTTCCATGCTAAATCTGAAAGCTTCTTACATTTAGAGGAAAATACAGGTTTCTCCCTTTTGCAGCTTCTTTTCAGCTAAATGGTAAGAATTTTTTCGGTTTCTACATTTTGATGCAACTTGAAAAATTCCCTATAGAAGGAATCTTAACTAAATTTTGAACTGTCACATCCAAGTTGTGGTTGGGTGCAGCCCATTGTAAATTTGATTTTGTATGCTTGGGATTCCGTGGCGGTCCTCGGCCAGGATACTGGTAGAGGGTAGCTACCCCCCTTAATTTTTCTGACGTCTGATATTAAATTCCTTTTTTTACATTTTTACATTCGTATGGTATACCTTGCCCCCCCCCCCATCAGATTAAAACCGTTACTGTTGAGATTATTGGGAGCAAAGATGACATAATGTGCGTCTTTACTATTATATTCGTTATTTAACTTTCTCCAAAGAAAGACTGTCAGAGAACAAAATGGCGATTTCGACTTTATCGACAGTGAAAACAACAATGTATTTACATTTAAAAAGAATTCAGATATAATCCAGAGATATGCACAGGAATAGAACTGTTTCTTATTTTTTTTTGGGGGGGGATATCGAGAAACATAGCATTTAAATACTATTCTGTGATTGCACGGGGAGCCAACTCCCCCCCCCCCCAAAGAAATATGTGGTTGTTGGTTCGTTTTTTTTTCAGAAAATTTAGGTAAGAAAAGCCCAATTTTTGGAGGTTTATATGCTCTGCGGAAAACTTCTATGAGAAAACTCATCGATTTAGAACTCTTTTTTGTTTTTTTTACTGATATTGTTAACATAGGATAAAAGTTTAGATTGTAGTATGAATTTCCTATTCCTAGAATTTTTTTCGAAACGTTATTGACTTATTTTTTTTTATATATTTACGGTCAAATAGTGTAATTTGTACCCATGATTAGGCCTTCTAGAACAGACGTCTTCAAAATAGAAAATGGACACGAAAAAGAGAAAATCTTGCGTTTGTGTACCCTTATATATATTTTTTCTTAAGTCTGTATTTTACGGTTTACCCCTATGGTAAATGTAAGGTACATGTGTTGCTGTTGCATGGCTTTAAATTTGTGTTTACTAGCTGAACATTTGGAAGTGGAAGATTTTGCTTAGTCGATTTTTATGCCTTTAAAATGCATGTATTTAAAAGCGGCTCAGATCAATACCAATGCTTGACCTAAAAATATGAATGACAATCCCCAGAATGAGTAATTTGGCTCGCTTGAAGCACAACCAGCAAAAAAAGATTTTGAAAACATACTTTTGTGTTGTGCTGCCATTACCTATTCCTTACCAAATGTTTTTTTTCAGCTTCTCACTGATTACAGTCAAGTGCAACCTGTAAATACATTCATATACTATGTTGGTGATACACCTTCGCGACCCGAGGATCATCAAGATCCAAAAGCAGATGATAATACTGCTCAACAAGCATGGGGTCCTGATAGCCTAGTCAGTGGCCCACCAGTGCCAGCATTAATGGTTGATCAGCATGGACGAGAAACCTTTTCGGTGGAACGTTGTCCTGAGACGGGACGTGCCATTGGTAACTGGAACGGGTTCCGTTTATATAGAGATTATTCTCTGGAGTGCTGGAAAAACTATGGACAAAAATTTGACTGTATAATACCGACCTGTAAACGAAAGCGCTATAATAATGAAGTATTCCTGCAAATACCTGTAATACCTACGGACGAATTGACAACTCGATTTATAAGTATTTTTATCCATATTTTGAAGAAGTTTGGAGGTGTTACCGCGAACCATTTCAGAAAGGTTTTGCAGTCACCGTCTCCTCAAATTCGGTTTTGTAGACATCACAGTAAGTACTATTTTTTCGAAGTTCTTTTAATATTTCAGATCATCTAACTATATAATCGGTTATGTCGATAGCTCCCAGCCAGTTACAGGATAAACATGGTGTCCTCTTTTTAGTATTATCATAGGTAGCGCTAGCGCTGCCTAAGTAAAGGACGATGTTGACACAATGTATTGTTTTATTATTTTTTTTTTGGTCTTAGACCAGGGTACTTTGTATCAAAGGAGTTGTCGTAGAAACTTAAAAAAGGGCTCATTCGATTGGAAATTGAAAGGGCTAGTGCCCTTTTACTCAAAAGCGATTGGAGGGCAACAAACCCCCTTCCCATGCCCAACATTTCCTCAAAAACATCCAATCAAAATTTTTGATAGCCATTTTGTTCAACGTGACTGGAAGGTCTGGAAATCGTGTCTTTGAGGATACCCCCCCCCCCCTACAGCCACCAGAGCAAAGGTTGTAAGTTATGCCCTGGGGGAATATATGGTTTTATAGAAAGTGTTGTCGTGGAAACTTCAAAAAGGCCCCCTTCCATTGAAAATTGAGAGTGCTAGTGACCTTTTTAATTGTCGAAAGCTTTCGGAGTGTGAAAGCACCCCCCCCCCCCCCTATCATTTCCCAAACACTTCCGATTAAAATTTGGTTATCATCATATTGTACAACAAAGTTGAAAGGTCTGGAAATTGTGGCTTTGAGGAGGACAGATGACACCCCCCCCCACGACCCTCAAGCCAAGGGTTGTAAGTTATGCCCTTGGATTGTAAAATGTTCGTATTGAAAGTATTGTCGTAGAAACTTCAAAATGGCTCATTCGTTTGGAAATTGAGAGGACTAGGGCCCTTTTTATTAGTCAAAAATGATTGGAGGGCATATGCCCCCCCACACCCATCATCTCCGCAAAGACTTCCAATCAAAGTTTTGAGATACCAACTTTGTTCAACGTAGTTGAAAGATCCGGAAATTATGTCTTTGAGGACGACAAATCCCGTCCAGCCCTCTGGGCAAATGCCCCGGGGTCAAAAAAGGCTTTTTATAGAAAGCGTGGTCATATAAACTTTGAAGAGGGCTCATTGGATTGGTAATCAGAAGCTCTAATGCTCAAAGTGACTGGAGGCCAACTACCCCCCTCCACACACACACACGTCGTATTGTCCCGAAATGTATCTAATAGAAATTTTGATGTTGCCATTTTATTCAAAATGGTCTAAATATCATATAATAATGCTTTTGGGGTTGAAATAAACCCCCCGAGCCTGGGGGCAAGGGTTTTAACTTATGTCCTGGGGACATTAGTCCCCAGGTTTTTAGGGAAGGGATGTTTTTACAAACTTTAGAGGAGGCTTAATTGGTTAAAAATTGGAAGTTCTAGTTCCTTTTTAAGAGTCAAAAGTGATTGAGGACAGATAGCCCTCAATCCCCCCTGACTACTCTTCTTCACTAAACGAATCTGATTAAAATTTTGACGTTGGGATTTTGCTCAAAATAGTCCAAAGAACATATAACGATGCCTCTAGGGTTGACATACACTCCCTAGTGCCCTGGGGATAGGGTTGTAACCCCCCCCCCCCTCCACGCTCATCGTTTCCCCAAATACATCCAATCCAAATTTGGAGATAGGAGTTTTGTTCATGGTAGTTGAAGGTTCCGAAAATTTGCCTTTGAGGAAGACACTCAGCCCCCCTTCCAACACGTCGTTTTTTCCCGAAATACATCGAATAAAAAAAATTGAGACAGTTTCTATTCAAAATAGTCCAAAGATCGTATAGCAAGGCTTTTAGTATTGATACAAACCATCAGAGCCTAGAGACAAGGGTTGTAAGTTTTGCCGTGGGGCATTTAAGTTGTTTTTTTTTGGAAGGGATGGCGGTCCAACTTTAGAAGACGCTCATTTGGTTGAAAATTGGAACTTTTAGTTCCTTTTTAAGCCTCAATAGTGACCGAGGGCATTTCCCCCCTCGAGAACCCCTCTTTCCACCAAACGCATGTGATTGGAATTATGAGATAGTGACTTTCTTCAAAATTGTTCAAAGAACATATAGTGCTACCTCTAGGGTTGACACAGCCCCTCAGCGCATTGGGGATAGGGTTGTAAGTTATGCCATGAGGACATATATGGTTTCTATGGAATGGGTAGTCGTATAAATTTCAGGTAGGGCTAATTTGATTTGAAATTGGAAGTTATAGTGTCGCTTTTAAGAGTCAAAGTGATTTGAGAGCCATCAACCCTCCCCCCCCTCCACGCTCATCATTTCCCTTAACGACTCTAATCAACATTTGGAGATAAAAGTTTATTTCATCGTAGTTGAAGGGTCTGGAAATAATGTCTCTGAGGAAGACAACACCCCCTCCCCCCCTACAGCTCTCAAGACAGGGATTTTAAGCTATAACCTGGGGGTATATAAGGTTTTTACAGAAAGGGTGGTCATGTATGCTTTGAGGTGACTCATTGGATTGTTAATCAGAAGTTCTAGTGCCCTTTTAGGGGTAAAAGTGATAAAAGCGCAGCTACCCCCCCCCCCCCCCACACACACACAAACACGTCGTGTTTTCCCAAGATGCATCCAATAGATATTTTTAGACAATTCTTTTATTCAAAATAGTCCAAAGACGATATAACCCTGCTTTTGAGGTCGATACGAACCACCAAAGCCTGAGGGCGAGGTTCGTAAGTTATGTTCGTGGGACATTTCAGGTTATTATGGAAGGGATGGTTGTATAAACCTTATAGAGGTGACTCATTTGGTTGAACTTGGAATTTCTAATTCCCTTTCAAGAGTCAATAGTGATGGAAATAACTAGCCCCCCACCCTCTAACTACTCCTCTCTTCACCAAATGTATCTGATTGAAATTGTGTGATGGCAATTTTGTTTAAAGTAGTCCAAAGAACATATAACAATGCCTCCAGGATTGGCACAACCCCCCAGAGCCCTGGGACAAGGGCTTTAAGTCGTGTCCTTGGGGCATATAAAGTTTTTATGGGATGGATGGTCATATTAAATTCAGATGAGTCTCATTTGATTTTAAATCGGAAGTTATAGTGCCCTTTTTAATAATCAAAGTTATTTGAGAGAAATCCCCTCCCACGCCCATCATTTTCCATAACAAACATCCAAACAAAGTTTTGAGATATTAATGTTTTTCAGTATTGTTGAAAGGTTCAGTAATTATGCTTTTAGGGATGCCAATGTTATGCTTTCGGGGGATAGTATTATTTAGGCCAAGTCTATGAAGGTAAAGTTTGAGAGAATATTAATGGCAAATTTGAATTAACAAAAGACACTGTGCATTTTGATTGTCAAAATAGCGTATATTAAGAAATGATTTGTGTATTAAGTTGGAACTCTCAGAGAATACTCAAAGGGGTAGATCAATTGATAAATAGGCAATATGTGCACACTATTACAAAAACTTCTGTTACTGTAACATTTACTAGTTTTACTACTACTCTTACAATTTCTTACAATTTCTTCAACTACTACTTCTGTCGCAACTACTTGTAAGGTTAAGAACGCTAAGATAAAAACTTCAAGAAGTATATGAATATACGGGTTATTGAAAGAGCAAATCGACAATATCATAGCAATGGCTAATGGCTAATTGTATTAACGTGAGTTGTTGTACTAGTGCTGTGACTTCTATTACAACTGTATCTAAGGGCATAAAGGTGAAATTCATAGAGAATATTTCCAAAATATTTCTAACTGTTGTATGGATGAAAACCTGTCATCCGTATGTAGGTTGTCAAAAGGGCATATCAACAATATCTTAGTAACAGTTTCGTGTGAGAAATTGAAACTTACAATGCTTGTTGTGGGGGATATTGAACTAACCAGAAGACAATATTTGCATCATATGCTACTGCTTCTAAAACTACTACTGCTTCTATTATTATTATAATAGTAACTAATACTTACTGTAACTAATGACACTAAATGCATTAAGTTGAAGCGTTTAGGGGGAGTTCCAATTAAAATAAAAAAAAAACTATACGCATGCAAGTATTAAAAGGGCATATAAACAATATCATAGGCTGCGCTGATCCATAAGAGCAAGTATTATCATTTATATTTCAAAGGAGATAATTTGATTGTAAATACAAAATTCTAGTACCCTTTTTAAGAGTCAAAAGTGATTGGAGGGCAAGCAGCCCTCCTCTTTAGCTCGTATTTTTCCAAACACTTGCTATTAAAATTCAAGATAGCCATTTTTTTTCAGCATAGCTCAACGATCTTGTAATTCTATCTCTTGGGCTATTATGTAGGGCAACCCCCCACAGTTATGCAGTTTGCCCATTATTTTAAAAACTAAATGTTGCCTTAAAATTAAATAAAAAAGCACTATGTGCATGCTGATTCCCAACAAGACATCTCAGTAATGTGCCAAGATTGAATGAGGTTATTATGTTCAAGCTTTCGGGGCTACTTCTATTGCTACTTCTGCTCTTATAATTTAACTAAATCTAAAAAGTGTAAGTGTATCCAAGCTGTAAAGAGCATAGATAGCTTTTGTTACGAATGGTATCAATTTTTATTTTTCAGGTCAACCAGAGGGGGTATAAAACTAAATAAAACACTACTATTTATGTCCAGGTTTTAAATAGGGTGTATTTTGTTAAAAATTATTGAAAAATTTTCTCCAGCATACAAATAGCAGGCCAAACTTTAAACTCATAATGAAAAACCGAAAAGATTTAAACTATTGTTTTCTTTTTCCCTGAAAGTCCATGTCAATATAAAACGAACAGAAATTAATCAAAAAAACTTTTTCCATAAAATAAGTTTTTAACCAAAAGTAAAAAACTCCATTAAACCAAAAATGAGCAAAAATAAAATCCAATTATCTACAAGTTTAAAACTACCGCAAATCAGCATCGATAAATAAATGAAACCCAATACGAACAGAAATTACTATAAATAACCGTGTCTCACATAATCTCCTAAGACACAAACAATTTTATTTTGCAAAACTTGAACTCTTTTAGAACGTGACACAAAAGAACTAGTCCACAGCAAACAACCATAAGATACTATTAACATTTTAAGGAATAAATATCAAAATTTGTATATTAAACTGAAAATGCACATTCATTGTGTTTTTTTTTATAGGTTAAGGTTAAGGCAGGATAATATCATCGTTAGGGTTACTCATGCATGCAGGAATTAGTTTAGGTTTTCTCGTTTTACTGGGTGCTCAAAATTATTCAAAAAACAAAAATTGATTAACCATAAAAGTAACCAGCAGCTGAAGCTGTTTTTTGACAGGCATAGGAAATAAAACAAAATGTACCTATACTCTTTCGTTGGGACTGGGAGAAAAATATTTTGCTCCTCAACACAAAATTTGAAGTCCCTCTGCCCTGACACTCTAAAAAAAACCTGAAAATTTTAGCTCGATCTACTATCCATGAGACAAAGAGGTCATAAAAACTAGTATAAAATATGGGACTACATTAACAGGATCTACTGAGTGTATGTATAATGAGGAACACTAGTTTGGCTTGGAGTACCTGTTGTATAAAATAGTACGGGTGTTTTCAGAGGCGGAAATTATTGGTTCGCCAGCAGTTATTGACAACGACAACCTGTTTAGGTAGACTGTACGGAATTTATTTTGCCATCATTAATAATGGTCTATTAATGTTAATGCACATTCCATAATGTATCACTGCTTATTGCTTACTAAAGTATAAACAGTTGAAATAATGTTCAGTTTGAATAATTTCAGTTTAAAATTAGAACATCGTGCTTTACAGCAAACAGAATCTTGTAAGACACTTTGTTGACAATTGAATGATTCAAGATATGCTGATTCATCTATTGCTATGATGCTGTTTAACTACTCTATAAGTAAGTGAACATCAGCCAATTCAAAACTATTAGCCCGATCCATGGCTTCTAAGCAAATCTGGAAAATGATTCGATGAAACCAAGGACCATGTTTTATATCTGGCGATCCTTCATTTTGATTGCTTGCTTTTATGTTTTTAGATGTGCAAAGTTAGAAGCCAGGACTTTGAAGTGCACAAAGTAATTACCGACAAAATTTTTCATTAATTCAAGGTTGCAGCCTTTTAGTATCGCAGTTTTTGTCTGAAATTGATATTAAACATCTCTAATAGTGTTAGATTGAATAAAAATCTTGTGTGTGTGATTTTCTCAAATAAAACGGCTTCATTTATTAAGTTCGGTATCGAAAAGAAATTGATGCTTATGCCTCTTCACCTATTATACAGCATGTGTCATTGAAATTCCTTTGTAGCTTTTTGAAATAGTTGTGTATCAGCTCTGATAGTGTCTTACTTTTCTGGTAAAATACCAAATTACCTCATTTAAGCTCTAGTTCCCGGGCAAGACTGTCCAGAAGACTCAAAACTTAAAAAAAAATAGAAAATAGCCAACTACAAAAAGCCCAATGAGGCACAAACTGAGACGATTTAATTTGTACCAATGAGGGCTTCGGTGGATGCAAAAAAAATTTCTTGTATATGTTTCTTGGGGAGCCAAAAATGAACTGTTATAATTGATTTTTTTTTTCCCGAACAAGTTACAACCTTACTTCTTAGTAGTAAAAACAGTTATTCATTTTGTGGATTTCCTTGCTTTATCTTTTTAGTTCCGTCTGTCGGAGCCGTTCGCGAAAGTCCCTATCGATCAGTGTGTAATTTTGTGGCTAGTTGCGCTCCTTTGGACATGAAACCAGCAGAGATTCTTGGAAGTTTAACAACTATGGTGGAAACAGAATATGATGAATGTGCTGCCATTTACAATAGCTTTTTGCTTCTTAGATACTCAACTTCATTTGCCAGCAACAAATTTAGTAGGAAGGACTTTGACAAAGCTTCAAACTATCCGTACGTTTTTCTTTTGTCATAGTTTTTTTTGTAACAGTTTTTCCTGATTATTGGCTGGAAAAAATTAAGTTGAAACCAGTTTAGAATCATTTCTAGCCGTTAATGACCAAACACCATATTGGTTACAACTAGATTGTTATACCTACAAATTGTAAAAGTCTGTAGCCATTGCTACTTTATTTTCCTACACCAAATTTACCTAGGCTAGGATGCCATCTATCCCTGTCTCTACCGACGTGAGCATTATAACCTCCTAGTAAAAATACCATATTTCTACATGGGACCCTGTCTATTTGCTCCTGTAACAGTAAGTAAAATTCATCTGACTCATTAGTATCTCCGTCAGTCGGTTCAACAAGGGCATGTACTACTATAACTGATACTCTGAACTTTTTAGTAATAAAATGAGCAATTAGTATTCTATAATTAATACTTTCCCATTCTAAACAAGACAGCAGCTTCCCTATTCATCATGAGCCTTACTCCCTGTCTATGTACCCCATCCTTCCTACCTGAGTAAACAAATTCTGTATCACCTAATTTCATGCTTCCTATCCCTGGGATATGAGTTCCTGAAATTCCTGATAAGTCCAGTTCTAATCATCTCAATTCGTCAGTCAACATGCCGATATGATAGTCATTTTTTAACGTCGTAACATTCCAAGTTCCAATTTTCATTTTTTTTTAAATCATTGAAATTATTTTGGCCCCAGGAAAAGTAATGATCCCTGATATTAGTGCAGGACGGGGGGTCATCATATCTTCTCAGTCTACACCGAAGCGATTTAGCCGACATAGAACCAAACAGCAAGAAGTCCCTGGAACCTCCCGTACGAATGGAGACTTAGTGCAATTCTGGGCCCATCTTGGTCAAAACATGGTTTCCAGAACTTGACGGTGCTCTTATCAACAAGAGTCAAAATCCTGTTTAGACAGCCTACCTCTGACTCATTATATATTTATGCCTATAAATTTTATGCTACAACGGTGAGCCAACCCATAGTAGGAAAATTAGCTAGGAAGAGGTTTTTCAGCCTGAAAGTGTGGTACTGTGGAATACCTCAAGGAACCTTATTGGGACCACTATTATTTCTTGTCATGATTAATGAAATTGGCAAGGAATTCCCCCAAAGATGGAAATATGTTGATGACTTGTCGATCCTTGAAGTATGTCATAGGAATATTAAAAGTGGCCCCGTTCAAATCCTAACCCAATGTTCGGATGAATCCAAGAATCTAAATATGACAGTAAATCCCACTAAATCACAGATAATGACAATCAACTTCTCGAAATCTACTCCTGCTTTTTGCGATCCGATCCCAAGCGAAATGCTAGTGAAACATGTTAAGCTTCTTGGTGTCACAATTTCTAATGATCTTAAGTGGGACACACATGTTTCCAACATTGTTAAACAAGCAAGTGTTTCACTATCCATTTTTAAGCTACTAAACAAATTTAATTGTCCTAAGATACATTCCCTCCGTGTTTACTTATCCTTTATCAGGCCGTTGTTGGAATATGCATGTCCGGTCTGGCATTCGCAACTTTCAAATGAACTTAGTGACAAAATCGAGTCGGTCCAAAAGTGTTCGCTCAGGATCATTTACAAAGAAGGCAAAATTCCATACTCCTTCCTCCTTAAAGCTGCGCGCATTACCACCTTAAAAGAAAGGAGGGAAAAAATTTGCCTGCTTTTCGCTAAATCAGTCATTTCCAATCCCCTTACTGAGGAATTACTCCCTGATTTTCACAATCCCATTAGACTCCGACTCCCCCGGTCAGCCTCCTTAGCAATCCCAACTTACTCTCCGATCCATGCTGTTACAGAAAGGTTTCGCAAAAGTGTTATACCTTTATTCTGGAACACCTTATTATGTAATTGCCAAATTCCCCTTTTCCTCTATTGCCGTTTTTATTCTTTTTTTATTTACTGCAATGTTTTTGTAATTTAATTGTTAAGTTTACTGATTTGCCCTTTATCTTTGATGATTTTGCTTTTTTAACTCCTTTTAATTTTAAGTGTTTGACTTAATGTACTGTTTTGATTTTTTTTTTTTTTTTAGCTTTTACTTGACATATAAAGCGAATTCGGCTCTATAGAGCTTGTGATAGTCTTTTGCAAATAAATATTATCTTATCTTATCTCTTATCTTATCAAAAGATACCAAGCCCAGAAGAAATATCCATTAATCAGAATCCCTTGCGAATGCTGTTTCGTTTGCTAGGCTATAATTTCCTTGTTGGGTGCCACTCGTCAAGTGGGAATTGAGTTGACTGCAAGGTCCCCAGTCCTACAGATACCCCGAAAGCGTCGAGGTAGCCCTTTGCAGAGGCCATTGTCCATAGATCTGGATCTTACGCCCTGCTGCAGTTGGCCTCCTATAGAGGATCTTCCCACGATGGTGTTCTGTATCACCATGCAATTTAATCCATTACTGGGAGAAGGTTTGTAAATCATGGAACGTGTGGACACGCCGGTGGGCCCTGTTGGGTGTACATCTGAGATGTTTTCTTCCCCCTCTACCTGTATTTATGGCCCTGGGTGAGGGCGCCCCAGTTTCTATTATGGACCCCAAGGAACAAGGTCCCCCCTTGGTCCGTTCCTCCTTTGGAGGTACCCTGCATATCTGTAGGGCGTTCCCATGTCGCCCCCTGGGGACTAACAGAGCGGCCCGGAGAGGCCCCTTAGAGCTTATATATATATATATATATATATATATATATATATATATATATATATATATATATATATATATATATATATATATATATATAATATATATATATAATATATATATATATATATATACTTTTTATACTTAATCAGTATATTGTCTTTTGAACATATGGCAGGCGTATAACTTCGGTTGCAAAAATGCGGCAGGTGTAAGGAATTTATTTTAATATGCTGTATTGGGGTTATGTAAACTCATATTTTGGTGATTGCTCAGGACTTGAAGAGAACCTAAGAAGACCCTGAAATGAATCCTGACTTAGCCTATGTTCGCCAGACTTGATCTAAGTTGAACTTCGAAGCATAATTTTGGATACGGTAACATTATATGGTAACAAAATAGTCATATTTTTGGATATGATTGTTATTAGTGGTAAATATGTTAAAAGAAAAACATTGGATGTTCTCGGCGGAATTATATTATTCTTAATTGAAAAACCTTAATATAAAAGCTGAGACCAACAGTAGACGTTCTGGACATATTGGGAGTAAATTTGGTAATCAATGACTCAATCCAACCCTTCAATTCCAAAACTTGGTTTTACTAGAAAATTATGTGATTTCTTTTTAGATTGAACGAATGTTGGTTTCGCAAATTCCGAGCATGTAGTAATTTTTAGGTATTTAACTGATATGTTGCATTATTATATTGTATATTTTTATTCGTGGTTAATTATATATTTATTATTTGATTCCAGTTTGCATAGCTTCAAGATCTACTGACTCCTAAGACTTGTCAAATTTGCTCCACATTGTCAGATACAGAAAACCGTAGTGGTATAATTGCATTATCTTCACGAAAAAAGGCAGATGTTTTCTGGAAAAATGCATTTTAAAATATGTAAAAATTGCAAGCAAAGGAAAATCAAAGCAAGGTTTACTAAAAAAAAAATATTTGGAAAAAGGTCTTGTTGCAGCAGAAATTACACCGTTCCTTAGTCACCAAACGATTTTTACCTCTGAGTTGAAACTTTTTCTAAATATCGTTTCAGAAAAAAAAGTAAGCTTCAATTTTCCTGTAGTGTTTCTAACATTTGTTGAAATATTTCAATAAGTTTAATGTCTGTTTTTTTAAACTGCCGCCCAATTGGACATGTTCCAAAAAATCGCACAAAATCGTTTCAAAAAAATATTGTATGTTCATTGCTTCTTATTTAACATTTTTTCCTCAGGCAAATTGACGAAAAAGCTATGCGATATTTTGATTTGTGGAAAACGGATAGCTTCACCGATGTCGAATTGATATGCAAAGATGGACGCAAAGTCAAGTCACACAAAGTATATTTGTCCGCAGTCAGCGTTTTTCTGCGATCACTTTTGCTTGAACACGAGGATGAAGAATTGAGCCAAATTCACTTACCTGACTATGAGTAAGTTCTTTTTTTCTTTTTTCTTTACAAATTTAATTTGTGCATATATTCTACACTTGCAATGCTCATTCTTTTTAACATATGTATAATTTGGGGCTCATATATTACTGTGTGAATTTTAAATTTTTCTGACAGACTGATTGACTGAAAAAGCTCTTGTGCTGATAGCATAAATGAGTTAGAAATCAAGATACTGTTGTCACTGTCTTTCTATAAGAAGTATCTGACTAACTATACTTTTTATTGGCTAAAAGATCGTTACCGCATTTGAGGTCAGGTGATTTGCAAGTGTTTTCGCCGCCGGACAAAAATATGTGCTGGTATATTTATGCTGATGAGGGAACATGTATAGTGTGTTCGTGCTGGATGTGTAATTTGGTTTTGTGCCACATTTCTCTTACGCTACTAGGAAAAAATTTCCAAGGTTTCCTTAGTTTTATAGTTAATAAAACAAGACTCAATGAGAAAAATGCAAAAGAATTAGAGTTAGTTCGGTGGGAAGAAAAATTTTACTACTATGATCTGATTATCAAGGGTTTATTGAAGACGAGGTAAACAGGAAAAACGTTGACTTAAAATAGCCAGGAAAAAAGACAAAAAGCAAATCAATTTGAAACAAGGATTAAATGTACACTTAAAGCAAAATATAGTACTTGGCAATATTTGTAATGTATCTTAGTAGTTACCGAATTTTGGAATACATGCGCTGTGTTTTATTTATATAAAACACAAATGTAGAGCTTATTTATATAAGCTCTACAAAAAAAAAAACTTCGAGATAGAGGCTCCCACGACTATCGAATCGCTTACTTTCGATTATAATTGTGAAGCCAGAAAATGGCTGTAAGATGAATTTCCTATCATCTGTAGGGCAGTTTCCCGGTAAAGTCTGAGAGTAAGAAGTAAAAACAAAGCCAGATGGACATGGATCCTAGTTGTAATGAAACAAATTCATAAATTTTAGAACCCTTTATCACCTTCTGAAATACATCGACTGATAGAAGATTGAAGTTCTAGTTCATACATGCACCAAAAAAAGGGTAAAATACAAAGGCATCTCACTTTAAAAATGCTGATATTGAACTCTCATTGCTGAAAGATACAGCTTTACAAAAAAGGCCAGTTTTTGCTGTATCCGAACAATCTAGTTTAATTATTATGCTAGATCTAAAGACTTGTATTACTGGATCCGAATGCCAGTAACGTTATCATTGAAATAGTTTCGATATCCGGCTTCAGCAAATGCATGATCGGCTATTTGGGGCTTCTGTCACGTGTGAGGTCCTCCGATCTCCTTGCTTTTATGCATCATTTTACCGACCAAGAAGAGGCGCCTCGAGATTGTTTGAGTAAGGATTACCGCCTAACAACCTTATCTTATTTTTTCTTCAGACAGTGTATAATACTCCTTTAATCGAGTTTGTAAATTTATATAAAATATCTGAAAAACTTACTTGGAAGAAGGACAGATAATAATTTGATAAAATAGTATGATAATTTATATGAGTGGTAATTGCCCGTAACACTCAGCCAATCATTAATCTGGAAGTAGTCACAGTTTAATTGTTCATGGGCAACCGGGGTATTCATACTGATAGATTCAGTAATGTTTTAGATGCTCATAAGAGACTTAGTGTTCTTCTTCCTATTTTTTGTGCTTGAAGCCTCTAGACCGGCCAACACTTTTCACTATAGAAATTATTTCCAGTCAATGAATTTCGTTAAAGGTCACGGATTTTATGCATAGTCTGACAAAGACATCGAGTTAAACCTTTCAGGAATATTTTTTTTGTGGGTGGGTAAGGGGAATCAGAATTTACGTTTGATTGAAAGGGGGATACTTTTTTCGCCTGCCCTCCTCAAAGAAAGTACGTTGTATATTTTTATCCTTCTAACCCCCTCGTCTTGCCTTTTCTTTAGCTACTTGTCTAGTCAATAAACATTTCAGAAGATAAGTGCAGGATACTAGTAAACAAATCTTGTACGAAAAAAAAAATGAATCGTGAATGAAATGGAAATGAGTTGTGGTGAAATAAAAGTGAGTTGGATCCATTGAATTGGTGTAAAGGTCAATTTGATATGTCTAAAAGAAATTCAGAGCGAATTTTGTAATCGCTCTCGGCCACACAGGAAGTGAGAAGACACTCTAGTCATTCTAACACATGCTCCTATGATTTTCAAAGGAGAATCATTTTCAAAATTGAAATATATCGTATAAACATGGTCTTATTTCTGAGTACCAGTTTCTTTGCTGTTCAGGAACTAGACGGGAAAATTATGTCAAATAGTCTTTAGTGGTTATATTTAGAGATTAGAAATAATACCTAATTATTTAAATAGTATTGGAACAATGTCATTTTTCTTTATTTGCGTTACTGAATCTGATTCCACACCATAGTGCTGATTCTGATACGATTCATGGTTATAATTCTTGGCCAAATTTAGTGTGTTCGTATATTTTGTCTACACTTTTTAGAGGATTGAAGGATGTAATGCTCTTTTAATATAGTTTGTCGACGCCTTTAAATTTAATAACTCTGCTTTAATTGTTAAATTCGAGTTTGCTTTTATATTTGATATAGGTGTTTTTCTTGTTTTTGCATTCTGAAACAAAATCTCATTTTCATCATATATGTATATACCCAGATGCAAATATTAAAATCCACTCTTTTGAAGCATGCGTTAAGCAGCTCTTTCGAGCTCGACATTTCATGAAATGTCCAGGTTGCTCTGATTTCTCCATTCTTTCCCCAAAATGAACTACAGTGTCTAACTTAACCGAGAAAGAGCCTAAGCAGAAAAAGTTCAGTATTATTTTACTCCTTACTAGTAGCTAAAAAATTTGAATGCCCCAAATTATTGGTAATTACCATATAATATGAAAAAAAAAACTGCATAAGCTATGAAATATTCTTAAATCATTAGAGAAAGATGTTCAATTTGGCCAAAATGTACTTCAGATATCGTAGACACCACCAAATTTTGTTTCATATAGCGGAAGTTCAATATGGAATAGAAAATGAGATTTGTATTGTGGCTTTCTCTAAACATTGACAAATTTGAAGGACACTGGGATCTATGTTAAATAATGGAGAGTTTCTATGTCACCTCTCAATTTTTCAAAACTGGTTTTCTTTAACATTCTCTCCCACCATATTGGCTACCTTTGTGCTCTTGATGTACAGTGGTTATGTAATGTAATTTTGTTTAACCTATATACTTCTTTCTACAGATCTTTTTCTTTCTTTCTTGTGAATCTTTTGTAATTAACGAAATTAGTTAATTATCTTTGTAAATAACTTGATTTGGATTAACTTTCTTGTAATTAACTTAATTTTATAGGAGCTTGCATTGCTACTTCCAATTTTTTCAAGCTTCGTTATATTCGATATTGACTCGAGTTAAGCCAGTATTCACTTTAGCCCATGTAAGATTGTACAAGAAAAATGTAAGTAATTCAAAGAACTAACAGTTATTTTCATTTAAAACTTTAGTAAATGATGTGAACCTTGTTTTTTCTGTCTTTTTTTTCCGGTGAGGAAAAATTAGGCGGTAAATAATGATGACATTCGGGAAACGCATATTTTTTGGAAAATAGTCAAGCTGGGAAATGGATGGGAAGTATGTAAGGAGGATTTGACGCCTAGCAATGTTAACAGCGCATCGCGTTGGCGAAAAAGCTATATGAAAGAGTGCAAATACACGCTTTGATATTACTCCTAGTGTCTCACCGATGTACAAAAAAAATATATATAAATATTTTTTTTCTTGTTTTTACAAATCGTGACCTGGACACATTATCCGACGACATGGTGCCATCATGACCCACTCTTTGAATCGCTTGTCTAGCCTATTTCCTTGTTGTTGTTTTTTTTCAGATACGAAGATCTTGTAAATATGGTGTTATTAATATATTCTGGAGTTATTTACAATGAAAGAGAATCCATAGAATGTTTACAACGCCTGTTAAATGATCTTGGGATTACTATTGAAGCTACTGCTGATGGTGAAGAAGTGTATGTGGTGAAGCCGGCTGGTAATCATGTGCTCGCAAAGCCTGAATCTAAACCCAAAGAACATATAAACTTTAATATCGACCAACCAGTGATAAGCGGTTTGTATTTTTCAGTTTTGCTTAATTCTCTTCTATTTGCTTTGTTCCGTTTTGATATCTCTATTCATAGGGTGTAATTACAAACTGTCCCCATAAGTAGTTTTTGAGACAGAAGTATCCAAATTTAAATAGCTTCAATGAAATTTTTGTTTCACCTATATTTTAAGCATCCCTTTACGTAATTAGGTAGTGGTTTGGTTAAGTATAAATAGGAGGGAAGGTGGCTGTATGCCTGGGGAACCCCATAATCCTATTTTTTCCCCATCCAAATTTTACCACGAACGTCGAATTTTTGTTCCTCCGATAAAGTCGCTCGCTCCCTCCGCCGAAGTATATCCTGCCTACGTGTATCTCAGGGGTCTTACGCACAAAGAAAATGCAAAATAAGCTCCTGTACCTCCGACGTCAATTGATTTTTTTTACCTTTGAAAAATAATTATAAGTTTTTAGCCTTTCTTTTTGTCAATACACCAACAGTTCTCCGTTAAAATGGACACAATTTAAGCTGTTATTCTTAGATGTTAAGATGTTATTCTTCTTTCATGTAAAAAAATTGTTAAAACAGCAAATTATTTAAAACTGCATGAAATATCAAAGCTAAATTGACAGAATGAATAACCGTCATTTTATCAAATTCTTCAAAAAAATATATGCAGGTATTTGGGTCATAATGTTACAAAGATTAGAAACAAGTAAATTTGTTAGAATAAAAAAAAAGAAATAATAAAAGGGTCACTAAATTGTAAAAATTAAGGAAAATGAGCGAATATACAAAATATATTATCAACTTCTGTACAAGTAATAAAACGCGAGGAACTAATGGGATCTTTGTGAGTTTTTTTTCTGTAATGTAGCGTACAAAAATTTAAAAACGTAGGAACGGTTTTCCGTTTGTATTTTATTGTTAGAGGTATACAGCAAATTTTTTTTTTGTTCCCTGAAAATTATCTGCTTGCATATGCTAGAGTGTATACGAGGCTGCAGAGCTGTCTGGAAAGCATATCAAATTATATACGTTTAAATTATTACAGTGGTGGATTCAGCGGGAGGGGTGCGGGGGGCACGCCTCCCTTGCCGTAGTGGTGGATTTGTGGTTGGGACCACTTTATCTGGTTTGGGTTAAGATGGAAGTTATTTTTTTTGTAATTGGTTGTAATAGTTAAGTTTTTAAAATCTGGGGAAGGTAAACAGGAAGGGTGTGCGAAAGCACAGGATGGTTGGCCCCCAACACCCCCCCCCATTGCACTTCCTGGCTGAAGGGCCAAGAAACGGAGATCAGCACCGCCAGTAGGGACTGTAAAGTCTAATGCCGTATCTTTTACCTTTACCTTTTTTCATTACTAAGACTGTTTCGTTTTGCAAACAAGGTTCCAGTTACTTTGTGCGGTCTCTGTTAGATTTTACTAAGGACGCACACCGCCAAAAAGTATTTAATTAAATTTGGGTTAATCAATGAAATCTGTCCGTATTACCACAAAAGCCAACTGGGAGGCAAAAATCTTTAGTTTGTAATATCAAAGAGGGGAAATTTAAAATCCTAACTTCTTTAGGCTGTCGAAATGATATTTCAGGATTGTGCTGTGACAACCGGGTTGAAAAACAGAATATTCACTTCCTTCTGCTATCATTTTTTTTTTTTTTTTTTTTTTTGTCTTGCTATGGTACTGAGATGAATAAATTGATATCATTACTTTTTTTGCTGTCTGTTTTGGTTTTCTGGGTTTGCTTTTTATTTGCAAAGCAGGGTGGTTTTTACAACATTATTGTTTTTTAGGGGATTTGTATAATTGAAATTAAACGTTTGAGAAGTGCAAAAACTATTAATCTAAGTTTTGGATTTTGGTGAGCAAGTGGTGGCCACTTTATTGCTTATTTTATCTAATTAAAGCTCTGCATTATAGGACATATCATCTCCTGTGTTGATCCTAAAACATTAAAATAAAGGTCAAATTCTTTAGAACTTTAATAAAGGTTCGTATACTTAAAACTAAGTATATGAGTCGAAATGCTCCTTCAAGGGTCGGAGTAATCAATTACAAAGAATACATTTCCGAAAAGTTGTTTATAAAAGAAGGTAAATATTTATCGGTTTTTTTATCTATCTAGTATAGATCGGTCTCTCAATTCTCTGTTTGAATCAGTGGAATGGCATTGATTTTTTTTTCAAGCATTTACTAATAAAATGTTGATAAAAAGTGGAAATTCACACAACTTGAGTTAACCTCAGAAATGGAATGCAACTACAATATTACTGTAGAATTGATCATCTTTTCAATACCAACCAGTCACAAAATATAGTTATATTTTTGTAAAGGGGTTGTATATATTTATCCATACAATTGTTTAAATTGCTATATACCTCTAAGGATTTTTATACTTGTTTTGATACATGCCATCGAATCATATTTCCGCGATTAGTTGTTTATAAGTCAACATTTTTACAGGAAAGTCCTCTCACTTAATGCTAAATCTGAGTCAAATTTCAAATTTTTATGTTTGTGCTCAAAAGTCATATCGAGGTTTAAACTTTGAAATGAATATATGAAAATCTCAAGATTAAAAAAGATTAATTAGAAATCTACCACAGCTTGAAACCCTGAGAATTCAAATCACCAATCTATTCCTATCAAATACAAAAATAACTAACACATAATTATTTGTTTTTTAAGGAGTATTTTGACTCATATACTTAGTTTGAAGCACATACCTACATGTATTTTATTAGCTTTAGTATTTTTCTGACGATTTTGATCTGTAATTGAATATTTTTGGATGAATTGATGTGGACATACTAGCAAAGAGCTCTAAACTGACAGGACTAGTCATTATAAGCGTTCACCAAAATATTAAGGTAGACATCGACCGTGTAATAAATAGATATGGCGGTAGTGGACATACAGACATAGACTTTTCTTATAAAATTGTGAATTATGTAACTTAAGCGACATATATAGAATTTTAAAAAGTGGAAACATACGCTACGTTGTTATGACAAGTAAAATTTTGATTAGTAAATTTTTGAGATTTCGTCAAAATTGACACTGATTATTAAAACACTAATATTAAAAAGAAACAGTGATTAGTTAATGCTTTATTGCCTATGCTTAAAACTCTCGTTTTAAATTTCTTCTATGCATTTCTATCTCTTCGTTCTGTTTTTCTTGTTACACCCCCAAAAAGACCAGTATTTAATGTTTAATATATTTTATGAATATACAAGTTGTATCTTTATCCTCTTATCCTACTCTTCATTACTACCATAAAGTTAAGCGACATGCTGAATGGTTTGACCTATACAAATTGTCACAAAGAGTGTATGACCTCAAAAGATGGCTCAAGACCAATCTTTTTTTGACAATAAAAAGCTTAACTCACTCGCTATAGCGGTCAGAAGTGCAAAGGCAAAAAATTATGCAGAAAATATTAAATATCATATTTTTTATAGATGTTGAACAGCTTTTTATTTTTTTTATGGTGGGGTGTTTTTATAACTTACTTTTTTTGTATCAATATTTTTGTACCATTTTAATTTCGACAGATTTATTAGAACTCTAACCCTCACTAGATTTTAGATACCTACGACACATAATTGTCAAGGTTCCCTTTGAATTTCAGCTATTTCTTTGTTCGCAAGTTTAGCGAAGTAACCTATTATGCCCCCCTCTAAAAAAATAATGGAATTGCCCCTTATTTGTTATCTATAAAGCTGTAAATTCGGTATTGATCAATGGTGCCCTTTTGTCTATTAATTCAAATACTTTCTGGTTTTATTTTTTTGCATGTCTGTTAATTAATAAATGGCATCTGCTGGAGTGTATACGAGACAATAGGGTTGTTGAAATAGCTTATGAAATTACATGTGAATAAGTTGTCTAAAAAGTTGCAGATATGGTGTCGATTTTTAGTGCTCTCTTTGGTCTTTCAAATCATATGCTTTTCGGTTTCCTTTTTTGTGTATGCCTGTCTGCAAATGACCATCATTTGTTAAAAAAACGATTCAACTAACTATTTCTAAAAATTTAAAGAGCTGTCGAAAATTTTTCTTCTTTCAAAAGCTAGCTTTTCTTGTTTTTCTTAAGAAAAAATAAATGATAAAATGCAAGAATTCTAGTGCATATGGGATCAATATTTAGTAAGTTCTTCTTTTTTTAGCCCTACCTGCGAAAAGGGAATTTACACAAATTTTGAAGAAAGAGGCGCCGAGTTTACCCTCCCCTCCAAAACAAAGGAAAGTGGAAGCTCCACCACCAAAGCCAATACTTAAAAAACACAAAGCAGTTCAGTATCTATGTCAACATTGTCCGTCCGTTTTCTTTTCGGAAGGAGACCTTAATAATCATCTAGCTTCGAGTGGTTGTTATAAAGGAGAGGAAGATGAATTTGCTGTTAAAGTTGAATGCGTTGTTTGTGGTGAAACATTCCCAGATGATAAAATTGGATTTGTGAACGCCCAACGTCATGTTACCTATATGCATCGGGGGGAGAGTTTTGGTGATGCTATCAAATTGGTAAGATTTTTCCCTTATTAATTATTAGTAGTTTGACCTTGCAGCCTGAAGTTTGATAAATAATATTGCAGCGGAATTAATTACTTGATTGTTATTCAATTGGTGAAAAAAGTTCACTTTACGTCCAGATTCAAAAAATTCTGTTTAATCTACGTTTATATTTTTAGGTAATTTCTCAGCTAGTAAGAAATTTTGATTTCAAGAAGACAGACTTGTCGATATTTTACTACTCTGCTCTACTTTCCTTTGTCCAAATCCCCAAATTCCTCTTTTCTTTTTTGTGGGATATTCTTATAGATTTTTCAGGATTTTGAACCTATTTAAGGATATTAATACAGTGGGCTTAAAATCTGCAAGCAAGTTCTTTACTATATCTTCACTGATCTTCGCAAAAATCCGCAAAAACAAAAGGACTATGATGGTTTAATGCTTCAAATGTTCCAAATGTTCAGATAATTTAAGGTAACACTGAAAAGAATTAAATTATTAGGATATAGGCATTTAGGGTAGTATAAAAGTAATAAACTGGGTAGAGCCTGTATGAATTGCTATAGTTTCACCAAAGCAGCCTAGCTTCCGTGTACCTTGTTGACAAACCAAGTTAATTGATCTTTCTTTTCTAATCCCAGACTGGCAAAAAGTCTCACTTAACTTTTCTTAGATCCCAAATTGGCACTAACAGAAAACACACTTTTTTTTTTTTACTAGGCCCACAAAATCTTAGTAGTCACAAAACCCTTTCTCAGTGAAAATAGACAAAAACTAGAATAATGAAAAATCGGACAAAATATTCATTTTTCTGACACGAATATTTTATTTTTCTTCGAAGAGCGAGCCAAAAATCCGACATAGTGGAAGCACTAAGTAAAGGGGGCTTGTTAGTTGGTTTCAAACATTGTTATATTTATGCATTTTATGCATAAAATAGATAAGTCTAGTTTAAGAGTTGTCTCTTAGAGTTCACAGACAATACAAAGTACCATGTAGGAAAATGATTCATTTGACAAATTTTTGTTCTGAATATTTGAACTCATGCCTCTGTATATTTCGGAAAGTATATTCATGATGTTTTCCTATGTATGTAAAATTCTAAGACTTGGCGCTTTACTGAAAACCCAAAACCCATAAAAAAAGCTCTCTTAGGAGCAGATTTTCCCTAACCAAGCTGCAGAAAATGGAACTGTTCGTGATGGTAGGGGTTTGAGTCCTGGTGTCGCTGGTTATTTGGTTCGGAACGGGGGAGTCAGCGATGTGACTATAAGCTCAGCCAAAGTTGACCCAGCTCTAAATAAGGGCCTGGAGAGATCTGGGGAATCTAAAAAGGAAGGTTGTGCGGAAGCACAGGATGGCTGGCCTCAAACCCTCCATCGCACTTCCTGGCTGAAGGGTCATGAGACAGATTTCATTAGCACTGCTGGTAGGGACTGTGATGTTCAGTGCCGTGTTCTTTACCTTTTTATACAATTTCAATTCTCTGATAAAACTTCAACCAAAGAACCAATCCGTATCAAGTCAGCACAGCCCACAACCCGACCTTATCAAACATACATTGTAGATTTAAACCTTATTGTAGACTATGAAATTAGTTTATTTGCAAAGCTTCAGGTTTTCTTCCTGTATCATGTATCTTTCGAATAACAAAATAATAAGTCTTTGAAAAAACGTAGATTTTGGTAAACATATTATTATCTTAAAAAAATCTCAGCTCATGATTAAGATGGATACATGGCATTTGTCTTAAGCTAAAGCTTTTTAGATAAGCTTTTATATTGTATGCAACAAAGTGCCTTTGGAAAAACAAAATTTGTGCACACAAATTTTTCGTTTTCTTAAAGGAATTAAAAAAAAAACGCAGATGTTTTAAGCTCTATCCAAAAAGCAGCACACATTTTTTTTTAATTGCTTTAAGAAAAACAAAATGTGTGCACATAATTTTTTCGTTCTCTTAAAACAATAAAAAAAACAACAGAAAAACGCAGATGTTTTAAGCTTTATCCAAAAAGCAGCACACATTTTTTTTAATTGCTTTAAGAAAAACAAAATTTGTGCCCAAAAATTTTTCGTTTTCTTAAAGCAATTAAAAAAAACGCTTTTTTAAATAAAAAAAAAAATGTGTGCTGCGAATTGGATTGAGCTTAAAAGATCTGCAAATTTTCAACTGCGAAATAGGCAATATCAGTATTTCTTAAGTTATTACCAAATGAATATGTTATTACCAAATGAATATGTAAATGAGTATGTTGCCAAGATATTTGTAAATCATGCTTGAAAAAGCAAAATAAAGGTCGTGGCAGTATATGTCTTTTTTTATTACTTTTTTTAGGGGGGAGTACCTTAAAGGGGTGTTTTTTTAATTTAATTTCAAAAACATGAAATTCAAAGTCAGAACCAAGGAAGAACTCCTTATTTCAAATAAGCAAGCACTTTTATCTTTCCCTTTTATGATAACTCAACTCCCAGCCTCTCAAAACATGAAGAAAATATTTAAAAGAAATAAAAACCTCAAAAAAATCTTGACAGGATATTCCAGACCAAATTTTTAACCTGTATTTTGGAATACTGGTAGAATGCTCCAGAATCCCTTTTTTCCAAATGGGGAGAATTTTCTAGGTGGTAATTGTCTGCGGAGATCGGGGGATTTTCCTGGGAGGGGGATTGTAAACGAGGGGAATTAGGCCGGTTCCATTCTTAGATTTGGTAGTAAATCAGCATTCTATTGGTATGTGTTTAAAGTTGGAAAAATAAAAAGATAAACAGGATCATTGCCAAATGCACAAAGATGTACCGGTAGGCATGTCAAATAACCTATTATTTTATTGTTTAATGTTGAAGTATTTAAATAATAAGCCCATGGAAATGAATAGCTTAGGTCTTTAGACATTTAATGATGCACACGTTTCATTTCAATTTCTGTTTGGTGAAAATTTCTGTAACGTTTACAAACTTGTATTCTTCCATGATTGGGGGTATTTTCGAGGGGAATTAGGCCGGTACTATGTTTAGATTCAGCTGTAAATCTGGATTGTAATAGTATGTGTTTAGAGTTGGAAAAATAAAAAGATAAGCAGGATCATTGGTAAACCTAAAAAGGTGTAAGGCAAGTCAAATAACGAAGAATACATTTTCGAAAAATTGTTTATAAAAGATGGCAAATATTTATGGGTTTATTTTTTTATGTAGGTGGTATAGATCAGTCTCTGAATTCTCAGTTTGAATCAGTGGAATAGCATCGATTTTCTTTCAAGCATTTACTTACAAAATGTTGATAAACATTTCTGTAACGTTTATCAGACTTGTATTCTTCCGTAATTGGGGTGGGGGTCTTTGGGGGGAAGTAGGCCGGTACCATGTTTGGATTCAGTAGTGACTTTTGATTTTATTGGAGTGTTTAGAGTTGGAAAAACAAAGAGATAAACAGGATCATTGGTAAATCTAAAAAGATGTACCTGTAGGCAAATCAAATAACGAAGAATACATTTTCGAAAAATGATGTACCAGTAGTCAAATAACCTATTATTTAATTTTCAATTTCTGTTCGGTAAAATTTTTTATAACGTTTATTAGACTTATATTCTTCTGTATATTCTTATATTCTATATAATTTGGGCATGTCTATCACTGCTTTTTTTTATCATACTTATACTTATCAAGGGGCTACCCACTTTCCACTACCCTGTGTGCATCTGAGAGTATCATATGTGTCGCACAGTTCCGCCATGCGTAGCATAGTCCCCGCAATACTTACCACTGTTCCATCACGCCTGGAGTATGTACACTATGCTTTGCACGCACCACCTGGTCTATTTGATTTCTGAAAGTCGGGGACCTCTTTGTACTTATTCGGCAAAACTCTTCAGATTGCTTACTTGATATCTGGTGCGTATATTAAGGCTACACCAACCAACAATTTGCATATTTTTTGAAATTTTAAGAAGGTAGCTTTTTTAAAAACGTTTAAAAAAAACTTTTTATGGGGGAAAATCTTATGATTCCAAAGATATGTGTTGTATAGTATATTAAAGATTATTCAAAAAGCCTTAATTTGATACAAGTTTCCTATCTTTGATACGAGATACAAGTTTCATATCTTAATTAGGTGCTGAGAAACTCTTTTGTAAAGATAATAAAGTTTACTAATATTTACATTTCTTTTACTACTTCATAACCCAAAAGTTATATGAGACAAAAATCTAAACCTGTCAAATAAAATAATTTCATAACCAAAAATTAGTGAATGGAATTTGTTAGCGTTCTGAGAACATGATGTAAAATTGATTTTGTATGAACTAATCGCATGGTCTGTTTTTCGTAAAGTACTAGTAAGTTGGAAAATATCAAAATTCAGTTAATCTATTATTAGTTTTTCATATATATCCTGCGAAACAATAGCTTCATCTCTGCGCTTTGCTTTCGTAAGAAAACATGGTTTTTAGAATTGACTGTTGCTCGTTTTATTTTTCAAAATATAGACAACAAATCTTACAGAACGATCTTTCTTTTACTAAGGCGACGTTAAAGAAGTCAGCAGGATTTTTTTGTAGGGACAGGACATTAAATATGGGCAAAACTTCTTACAACATGTCCCCTAAATTTTCGCACAAGATATTTATAACTTCGTCACGTAAATAAAACGTCTCACGAGTATTATGCTATCTATATCTTTGAGAGTTTGCACATCAAAAATTTGATTACTTTCATGAAAATGAAAAAAAAAAAAAATACTATAGCATCCTAGTTCTGCTTCCCAACCCTTTCACTTCCAAAATGTATCAAAAAGTGCCGTAAATTTTGGGTTGGAATTATTAAGACGAACTTATAAGAGACAGCACCTTTTAATCAAGCCATTAAGCGCTTATCTGCGATATTGTTTTCGTCTGCTAGCCTTAACAAAAAAAATATACCTAACTAAGTATGCAATGCTAGAAATACATGCATATTGTGTTTTACTTATAGTTCATTACCATGAACTGATTGATACTTCATCCAGATCCAACAAAAACTCCTGTCTACACATTTATCGCAAATTTATGATAACAAGCCACAGCAAGAAAATAACTTTAATTTTATCTTTTTTCAACAGGGGAGGGAGGCTCAAACCACAAAATACCACTTTGTGAAACGATCTTTTTCGGTATTTAAAAAGGTCATCATCTGCTGATGATTCTTCAGCAGCCATGGTAATCACTGCAGCAATCATGTCATTATCCGCTGACAACCTATGCATAGACATGGAAGTGGTAAAGTATGCAGATCATAATTTAAACTTGGTCCACCTTTTATGGAACTGCTTTACAAGATGAGGGTTTCAAAATATTCTATTGAGGGGTTTAGACCATGGTACTATCTTAGAATGGGCGTTTCTTGGTATTTAACCCTCTTAGGGTAAAATTGATATTTTATCGGACGAAATTTTAGAAAATACCGATTATATGGCACGATTTTTTTTTAAAGTTTAAAAAGGCACTAGATTTTGTGATCTCCTTTCGAGCGAGCCCTCTTACAACATTCTACAGCTACTGCTTTGGCACAATCACCACTGGGAAAAGAAAAGAAAAGGAGATACATCAGTGGCACTTATGCTGGGTTTTGAGTTCTTATACAACTTAATCTTTGCGTCTTGTAGCGATTTTACTCTGACCATGGCGATTTCAATGTTAAGATTATTGTTTCTATCCGACACCATTTTCAAAGGGTTTTGAGGTCTTTTTGAAATTCCAATAATTCTTTTTTCGCAATAAATTATCAGTATTAAGTTTAACCGGAATAATAGTCACAATTCTTGAAGCTGATTGAAATGACATTTGTATTTCTCACCAGACAAGTTTTTTTCAAATCGTACTTTGAACCTGTCAGTTACTATGTGCCGTCGTCTGCCTTTTCATTGGTTGCAGTCATGACCCGCCAAGCTAATGTGTTTTATTTCGAAAATCAATACAATTTCTCCACTTCTAAGCTCTGCTGCAGGGAGTGTACCTTCCCTATTTGGGTATAAAGGAATATTCAACTTTTTCAAGATCTGTTTGTATTAACGATTGATTGTGTATTTAGGACATCTTTTCTTCCTTTTGCCGATTGGTTGACTTGCAAGTACTCTACTCGTAGCGAGTTCTAGTGTTTTGAGACCTGATCCTTCTTTCTTCTGTGTTTCAATTCATCTTTTTTTATGGAAAATTGGAGCATATTCTCTACATTCTAATATTTAATTTTAACGTACAGATGCTACATGTAAAGTTGTTTTATAGGTTTTTTGAATCAAGCTTGATTTGTTTTTCATCCACTTTTTTTTATAGTCAAAGTCCACCCTGTTGTTTTTTTTTTTTTTTTTTTTTTTTTTTTTTTTTTTTTTTTTTTTTTTTTTTTTTTTTTTTTTGTCAGAATTCTCTGGTCGTTTTTTTTTCATTGTCACAAAAATCAATGGAGGTTAGTTTTTGAAATTAAGTATGAAATACATGTCCTACCGTAGAGTATTTTTGGATTTTTTCACCATTAAATGTACGAATATCTAAAATGATGTTTTTATTTGTTAATTTTTTTTGTTAAAGATTTGTATTTGGGATACGCTCGTTAGTCGATCTGCTTCATTTCCTCTTTTAGATTCAAAGCTCCAGCTTGTGTGACATGTGTGGCGAGCTGCTGTATTCTGATCGTGATTACTGGAGTCATCGAAAATTACATTATGATATGAACAAACGGGATCCAACTACTCATTCATTAAAATCGTAAGATACACTTTCGTTTTCTAATCCTTGTGATGACGGACTGTTAGTAAGAAGCAACATTAAATTGTAACACGAACAGAAATTATACTGTATATCAGATATCAGCGCTCAATGTATAGCCTTTTCTCCTATTTCTTTGAAAACGACTGTTCAAACATGAAAATCGTTGAATCGGAATGTGAAATATTTGTAAACTTCTGTAAAATTATAATGTAAAGAGTTGGGGGCTGATGATGGGGTAACCCGCCTGATATACAGAATAAGTTTATTTGCTTTAATTCTTAATGTCTCTCTTTGATTCCATTTAAGAAAGCTTGTTATTTTTTTAACTAAGCTCTATTAGAGGCAGTTTTTTTTCCATTTTCGCAGCGCAAGTGAGTAAAACTAAGTTAATTTTATTGCAATGATATGTGTTGTATTTTTTAATTTTGTGTATTATATTTGCATGTATTTGTGTATTACATTTATGCATTACATTTAATATATTACAATGTATTTACATGTTTATCTTATATTCACATTTATTATTTTGTATGTTTAATTTTATATATTATCTATAATGGATGTTGTATTAAATGTCATTAAATATTCACTAACTCTGATTGAGTTATTACTCAGATACAGACTGAGTAATTTATGCTTATTGAGTTTTAACCTTACTCTTTAGTTATAAGAAAAGGAAAAAACTGTTCACTAGACATTTTCCGTACTCATGATTTTGAATATTTTTTTATTAATTTGTTTTTCTAATTTCTCTTGTTTCTCATTGAGCAGTTCAACTGTTCTTAGCCAATTTGGTTCCATGCGTGCGAAAATTATGTCTGATATAGAATATTAATCAAAGCAGCTTGGTGCGGAAAAAGATTTAGGGATTCATTCTTCTTGAGTTTAAACTGCACTCTTTAACGAAAAAAAAAATCGTTTATAAGTCAAATTGAGTATAGGTTACATTATTTCTAACGAATTTCATTCATACATAATAGGGAGCTCTGGGCTGTGGTACCCTCCCCCCTCCTCTCTAGTATTAGTCAATGCCTGGCGTTTATGATATTATTAATTCTACTTTTTATGTTTATGTCGTTGTAGTATTATATAATATAATTTTTATTTTTGAAAGAGAGAAAGAAAAATAACCCCGAAAGACTAAAAATGCATGACAATTGAAATTGATTTTTGAAAGCTCAAATTAGCTTTGTTAAATTCCCAAAATCGTTTTCACACTCCAAATAAACTTAAGCACAAGTAACTAGATAAATTCCTAGCATGCGTACTCATGCATGTACTCTATATTTGCTTAGCTTTCTTTAACTTTAACGGTGCTTCAAAGTGTACTGTATGCTACCCTCTTTTAGAAGCTTCAGAAAAAAACGTCGTATGTAGCACTAATCCCTTAAATGTATTTGTCTGGTATACCTTCGAAGGATAGGACCTTCGCTAAAGCTCTTCTATTAGATGAGTAAAAAGCTTGCTCATAATCTATAAAACTGAGGAATATAGGGGTATGCTGATTCTGGCAGTTCTCAATTATTTACTTAGGAGCGAATTTGGTTGACGCGATCCTCTCCCTCAAAACAACACTGTTTTTCTCTTAAAACATTATCTATAACATTTTTAAGTATAAAAAGTATCATACTAAGTAACTCCCTACTGAAACCAAGCTAATCACTTCATAACTACAAAACTCACTAGTCTCAGCTTTATTACAAAGGCGTTAGATAGTTCTTCTTTTATCAAAATCACAATTATATAATCTTCAGTGATACATCTCGAACTTATCTACCACCATATTTGAAAAGACTTGTTTACCACACTGTCAGCTCTTTGGGCCTTCTTATTATTTTTTTTAATCCTTCAGCACTCTCTCAAACTCTTCTTGGCAAAATTTATCTTCTTTTACTTCTAAATTGTCAAAAACTTCTTAAATTTTTTTTCCTGTGTCATTTCTTGTTTCTTTATTACGATTTAAAACGTTCTCAGAATTTACTTCCCATCCCTCATTAACTCCGATTGAGAACCGGTTTCTTTCTTTAAGTAGGACAAGTCCAGATTGAATATTCCCTCTCAGTTTTTTAGCATGTCAATATAATATTCTATTATTATGTCGTCTGGCTGTATCTTTAAGATCTTCAGTAATTTTATCCATGACCTGCACTTCACACCTCCTTAATTTACATTCCATATTTACCTTGCATTCCTCCTATGCTCATGTGATCTATCCATTGAATATACTTCTTGTTCTCATATGCTCAAACATTTAGTATACTTCGTTTACAAACCTCTCCTTTTTTCTTTTTTTTTTTTTGCCAAGCATAAAGAACTTTCACTAATATTCCTATCTGCATTACTAATTTTACTCTTTAAGAAACTACTTACTACTTCGCAAGATGTTTTCCTAAAGCTATTCTATCCTGCTTCAACACTGTCAAATTTTAAACTCTCCTGCAGTCTATCTTATCATGGAGTCTGCCAACGTCATAACTTCACGGAAAGTTTGTTAGTTTTACCTAAATTTCAGCTTTAGATTAACTTTTGACACTACTCGGTGGTGATTTTTACTTTTAACATCAGTAACAGTTAAAACTGTATCGGTCGATAAACGTCGCTATTTTCCTTTGTTACACCAAATTCACCTATCCTAGAATACCATCTGTCCCTCTTCATACCAAACTGAGTGTTAAAGCCCCTGATAAAAATATGACATTTCTACCTGCGATCCTGTCTATTTGCTCCTGCAACTGTAAGTAATTTTCATTTGAGTCACTATCCTCTCTGCAGTTGGTTCTACAGGGGCATATACTACTATGACTGATACCATGCACTTTTTAATCGTAAAAAGAGCAACTCAAATTATAATATTAATATTGTCCTGGCCCAAGCAAGACCTAGTAGCTTCCTCATTCATCATGAAACCTACTCCCTGTCCATATACCCCATTCTTCTTGTCTAAGTAAATAAATTCTATTTAACCTACTTTCATATTTGCTACCCCTGGAAGATTAGTTCTAAGGCAATCACCTACGGTCATTCATTATCTCGGAACCAGAAATGCATGGAGTAGATTTGTAAAACCATCCAAGATCGAAAAAAATTCACTGCCAGTGTTGAAATACACAACATGAATGCTACTTGTTTCGAACTAACTCTGATTGTCCAGCCCCTTAAATCATAAAGAAAATAAGTTACTGTTTTAGTAGCAATTTGAGATATTCATGAATAAACAGTTTTAATTATCTTTCTGTTCAGGCAGGATTTCTACGTAGTCTTTTTTTTACTGTCACTGCTTTTTCTTCCATGGTTGTTTGTGTTGTGTGGACAACTTGCGAAAAAGATTTTCCAGTAATCAGATACCTAAAATCTAGTTATCAGACTCTTTTGTTGCGGCAACTAAATTGCTATAGCGAGCAAATATATTACCCATGTAAATGTATCTGTGAACATGTTTGAATTCAGGCTAACATTGTTGACATGGCATCGTTTTATCTCTCTCTACTTCAAATTAAGCTACCTTATTTTTAAGTATATTTGTTTTTAGTCTTCATTTGCTCCAGAAACTTGGGTTGTAAGCCGGCCTGATTCAAAAGTGATAAAATGTTTACCTAGAGAATAGTTAAAAGTGGAATAATGCGTTCTGACTACCAAAGGAATGTCTCTGCGTGCCAACAGTTGTGTATGATTATATTAACTAAAGCTATTTATTGTCTTGTCTTACAGCTGGAAGATGTATATGAAAGCAATTGATAACTTATAAGAAAGGGAGAGAGGAGGAATAATTTATCAAACAGTTCGTGGTAACGAACTGTGTAGTAAGGAGCGATCCGGCTCAATAATAACCAAAACTCTAAAAAATTGAATGTTGATATCAATAGCTACATCAAAAGAATCGCATTTTAATGCTGATTTTAAATATATAAGTTTCATCAAGTTTAGTCTTACCCATCAAAAGTTACGAGCCTGAGAAAATTTGCCTTATTTAGGACAATAGGGGAAAACACCCCCTAAAAGTCGTAGGATCTTAACGAAAATGACACCATCAGATTCAGCGTATCAGAGAACCCTACTGTAGAAGTTTCAAGCTCCTATCTACAAAAATGTGGAATTTTGTATTTTTTGCCAGAAGACAAATCACGGGTGCGTGTTTATTTTTTTTTTTTTTTTTTTTTTTTTTTTTCTCCAGGGGTCATCGTATCGACCAGGTGGTCCTAGAATGTCGCTAGATGGCTCATTCTAACGGAAATGAAAAGTTCTAGTGCCCTTTTTAAGTGACCAAAAAATTGGAGGGCATCTAGGCCCCCTCCCACGCTCATTTTTTTTGCCAAAGTCAACGGATCAAAATTTTGAGATAACCATTTTTTTCAGCATAGTCGAAAAACATAATAACTATGTCTTTGGGGATGACTTACTCCCCCACAGTCCCTGGGGGAGGGGCTGCAAATTACAAACTTCGACCAGTGTTTACATATAATAATGGTTATTGGGAAGTGTACAGACGTTTTCAGGGGGATTTTTTTGGTTTTGGGGGTAGGGTTGAGGGGAGGGGGCTATGTGGGAGGATCTTTCCTTGGAGAAATATGTCATGGGGGAAGAAGAATTCAATGAAAAGGGCGCAGGACGAATCTGGTCACGTTAGAAAAAAACGTCAAATTCAGAGCTTAACATACAATGCTGGTTGTTCGGAGCCTCTCTATTATGGAGTATAATTTGAAAATAAAACAACTATACGAGCGATAAAACATATATACCACAACCATAACTCAACTAACGAAAGAACTGCTAAGAGATAACACAAGTATAAAGCGAAAACAGGTGAAAACTAACGGGAAAATAAACGAACTAAGAGGTGGAAGGGGCCCAGAGAAAAAATATAATCCTTTTCCAATTTTGAGCCTAACTTCCACAAAGGAGTAATAATGTCAGAAGCCCCGAAATACCGAATTATTTTCTTTCAAACAGTTCGTGGTAACGAACTGTAGTAAGGAGCGACCCGGCTCAATAGTAACCAAAACTCTAAAAAACGGAATTTTGATACCAATAGTTACATCAAAAGAATTGCCTTTTAATGCTGATTTTAAATATATGTTTCATCAAGTTTAGTCTTACCCATCAAAAGTTACGAGCCTGAGAAAATCTGCCCTATTTTAGAAAACAGGGTGAAACACCCCTTAAAAGTCATAGAATCTTAATGAAAATCACACCATCAGATTCAGCGTATCAGAAAACCTTACTGTACAAGTTCCAAGATCCTATCTACAAAAATGGGGAATTTTGTTTTTTTTTTGCCAGAAGACAAATCACGGATGCGTGTTTATTTGTTTGTTTTTTTTTCTTTTTCCCAGGGGTGATCGTATCGACCCAGTGGTCCTAGAATTTTGCGAGAGGGCTTATTCGAACGGAAATGAAAAGTTCTAGTGCCCTATTTAAGTGACCGAAAAAATCCGAGGGCACCTAAGCCCCCTCCCACACTCATTTCTTCCCAAAGTAGTCGGATCAAAATTCTGAGATAGCCATTTTATTCAACATAGTTGAAAAACCTTATAACTATGTCTTTGGGGGCGACTTACTCCCCCAGAGTCCCCGTGGGAGGGGCTGCAAGTTGCAAATTTTGACCAGTGTTTGCATATATTAATGGTTATTGGGAAATGTAGAGACGTTTTCAGGGGAATTTTTTGGTGGGGAGGGGGGGGGGGGGTTGAGAAGAGGGGGCTATGTGGGAGAAATTTTCCATGGAGGAATTTGTCATGGGGGAAGAAGATTTCCATAAAGGGGGCGGAGTATTTTCTAGCATTATTTAAAAAACCAATGAGAAAATAAACATGAAAAAGTTTTTTTTCAACTGGAAGTATGGAGCAGCATTAAAACTTAAAACAAACAGAAAATATTACGCATATAAGGGGTTCACCTCCTCCTAATACCTCACTCTTTACGCTAAAGGATTTTTAGTAATTTCAACTATTTATTCGACGGCCTTTGTGATTCAGGGGACAAAATTTAAGCTTTAATGCAAAGAGTTATTGACGAGGTATTGACGAGTGGGCGAAACTTCTCATATACGTAATAACAACATACGAGCATAGAAGTTTGTTATATAAGCTAATTCGTAAGTTACGTATATCTTTTACTAATGAAAACTTTAGTAAAAACTAAAAGTTCTAGTTGCCTTTTTAAGTACCCAAAAAATTGGAGAGCAACTGGGCCTCCTTCCCCTCCTTTTTTTGTAAAATGATTCGATCAAAGCTATGGGAAAGCCATTTAGCCAAATAAATAAATATGCAAATTTCGCTTTAATTATTCATCTGCGGAGAGCCAAAATCAAAACATGGATTAACTAAAAAACGTTCAGAAATTAAATAAAAAAACACGTTTTTTTAACTGAAAGTAAGGAGCGACATTAAAACTTAAAAAGAACAGAAATTACCCCGTATATGAAATGGGCTGCTCCTTCTTCAACGCCCTGCTCTTTACGCTAAAGTTTTTACTGTTTTAAAAAGTAGAGTTGAGAGACAGAGTCAAACTTTAGTGCAAAGAGCAAGGCGTTGAAGAAGGAGCAGCCCATTTCATATACGGGGTAATTTCTGTTCTTTTTAAGTTTTAGTGTCGCTCCTTACTTTCAGTTAAAAAAACTTGTTTTTTTATTTAATTGCTTGAAGGAGAGCTCTTGTTCATGTTGTATGGAACAGCCAGATGAGAGATACTGGCGGTCTTCTAGAACTTCGTTACAATTTCTTTTTTTGTAATTTAATTTTGTTTTTCTCATTTATTTTCTTGTGGAGTCCCTGCTACCTTTCTCAGGACCCATGACTAAGGTTTCAAGTGGTAAATGTACTAATTGTTACAATTAATTGGATGTTGGCCTGTTGTCAGGTTAGTCTGTTGAACTAAGTTTTGGAAAGAAAATGGGAAGAAAAACAGAAAAGAAAGGAAAAAGAAGTGATTGTACTTTTTGTAGAGTACAGTGAAGAGAAATGTGCGTTGCAAACCGTCGCTATTTTCGATGTCTCTTTATTGAATTTTCTTTGTCTTTTCATGTCTGGTACTTTTTTCCTAGGAAATACATGTTTATAGCTTTGTTTGGTACAAACATAAATTTTATAGTCACAGTAATGATCAGAACTAGGTATGCCTGGTCATCGTTTGCCCTGCTATTGGCTCAGCCCCTCAGTCTTACTCGGGTGTGCTGGGCTATTTTGTTTTACTCGGCTGTGCTGGGCTATTTTGTCCGAACATGAAAGCACATTCTATTCTCAAAATTTTAATTGTAAATCCATATTTTTCGACTTGAAAGTCTTTTGACCACTGATGTGCCACTGTATTAGTGTTTGTTGTAGCCTAAATAATTTCCTTAGCTTCTTTGGTTTCAGATCTTATTTTGAAGATAGACACAAAGCACTACCTGATCGGAATCCACTAGCTATCAATAAAACTAAAAAGACAGAGAAGGGCTCTTTGATATCATGTGATCAATGTGGTGAGAACTTTGTAGCAGAAATAACCTATAAAGACCATCTGAAACTTCACCTGAAACATTCGTGCAAACATTGTGAAGCATTGTTTGCATCTGAGTTTAGTGCAAAAGAGCATGTGTTGACAGGCAAGTGTAGGGCGTTAAACGCTACTCTGGGACTTTTTGACAAAAAGAAACGAGTTAGGAAATCATCCTCAGAGAGTGATGACGGTACTCTGGAAGATGCTGACAGTGAAGCTGATATTTCGGATGAGGAGTTTGTGCATTTTTGCTAGATCTTATTATTTTTTGCTTAATTGAGTTGAAAAAAATATATTAATAAAAGTTTTTTTTAATGAACCATTATTTAATTAAATTAAGTCAGCTTTCGTCTCTACTTGTGCTCTCTTTTCATTCCCAGTTGTCTGTTTTATTGTACAGCAATACGCGATGTATTTGAAACAGTTTTTTTTGTGTTGGCTGATTAATTTTAGCTATGCAGTCTAGTAAATTTATCCAAACTAAATTTATTCATTACTTTAAAATGAAAAACGGCCTCCCTTCGGTTAGTTCAACATCCTCTTTCTTTCAGTGATCCGAATATTTTTATTTGTATACTTAAGGTCTTTTTCTTTTTAATACTGTACTGAATTCAACATCATTATTAATTATGTATCATCCTTTATTAATAAAACGTAGAAAGTTAAAAAATAAATTGGAATGATCTTAACGAAAAAAAGGGTTATATATTAATATTTCCTATGTGTCTGCAAGTTTAAGTTAATTTCTCAAACCAATCTGTGATTTATTAAGACGGGAATATATATTAGAACCTCTCTCTCCTCAATAGTATATATATATATATAAATTGCACTTTTTAGATTTATTGTCATAAAAAATAATGATATTTTTTAAGAAAAATTCGTAATTTTTAAAGTGAAAATTCTGAAAAAAAAGTTGAAACTAAATTTCCTCCTACACTTGTAAATCGGAACGAGAAGACGGGACACCATAGGAAAAAAATTAAGCTTAAAATGGAACACAATTTATTCTTCGTAATAAGCAGTTAGGCTTGTAAGGCTAAGAAGAACCAACAAATTGTCTTTAAGTAAAAGAATGCTAAGGTTGATGTTTCCTTGCCTCTCTGCCAGCTTTTCGTCATATCATGGTTTCAGCTACAGCTGCATCCAATACCGTATCCAGGGGGTACCGGGTTTGAACCCCCTCCCTTGAATTTTTGTTTTGATGTTTTGATTTTCCTTGTTGCTCAAGCCAGGGAACTGTAAGTTTCCTGAGCAAAGTTTTTAGTAGTAGTGATTCCAATGATGCACCTTTTGTTTCGATCCGACGCCATTTTTAAGGGGTTTTGGGATATTCGAAATTCCCTTAAGTCTTTTTTCAAGATAGAATTTTACTGTTAAGATTAATTTAGATAATAGTTACCATTCCTGAATCAGCTAAGAATTTTGTCTCACTTGCCAGCTTTTTTCAAACGTTTTTTTTTTTTGTTACTATGGGTCGTGGTTTGTTCTTTACTAAGTTGCAGCCGCCTCTGCAACCCATAATCAAGTTTATCCTAATTTAAAGTCAGGCTGTATAGCTAAATGTGGTGGGTCGATTTTGTCACTCTTTGGGTTAAATGTGAAAGAAGGAGCGAATCTGGATGAGGGAGGAGGTACCCTCTTCCGAATTCTGCTTATGTTTTAGTGTAATTTAGCTTATGTATCAGCATTTGTCGGCACACAGAACTATTTTTTGGGCACGTTCTTGATACCCCTCCCCCCACAAAAAAATACTAGTTTTTTTTTCTAGTGTCATTATACCACCTAAATCATTGAAAAAAATATAGCTTTCTGTGAATACGTGTATTTCTCGTTAAAAAATTCATTGTCTCAGTTTCATCAATTGCTGCATTCAGTGGAACAATCAAAACGCCGATAAAAAAAAATTTCATCTCGAAAACGTACCTGAACAGTTAAAACCATCTGGTGGTAAGAATAAAGAAGGTGTTTGTTCCGTTTTTTTTAGATATTTGTTGGTTTGATAATTAAATATTTTACTGTCAAATAAATCATTATAGTAACAATAGTAATAATAACTTATTCTCTTACCGACTTGAACAAAAAACAAGTTGAGTACAAAACGAGAAATACAATTACAGTAAAACATTATACAATTAGAACTACATTATACTACAACGCACCATAACATCATACAATAAAGCAAGCGTAAAAAAAACTGAAAAACAAAAATTTAGCTGCATACTAAGTGTGTTTTCTCTTAAGCAGCGAATAGTATCTCTTAATGCCGAACATAGACTTCCCAGAATGTCTGATAGTTCAATGTCCTGTTTAAGTAGTAGACAAGATTGTGCCATGGAAAGAAGTTTTTTGCCTTTCTTTTTTTTATTAATTTTTTATATTGCAAAGCACGTTAATTGTGCAGCTAAGGTTATGTTGATTTCTGACCCAACCGATCCAAAAAGCTGTGTCATGGAAAGTTTCCGGTAGCCTCTCAGTTTTGTTGGCAGTGATACTGAGCAGCGGCGCATTTGTGTCAAACAATTCGCGCTGTCCATACGAAATAAACGGTTAACATAGACATTCCTTTAATAACTTTATTTAACTAACTTAACTCATTCCAGGATACCACCCCCAGAAACTCGACTCTTTGAATTAAAGTTAAACTTTTCCAGAACAATGGTTCGAGAGAAAGAGCTCATTTAGTTTATCACTCTCCGATATAAAGGCCAATTCCCCTCACCCCTACTCCCCCCAATAAAAAGAACATCGTCTTTAGCCCTGCTTTTTACATTCAATTTCCATATTCGGGTGTTAGGGGGGTTAAGAAATACCAAAAATTAATTATAAGTTCCCCTTCCCCACAGTTTTTAAGCTGTGCGCTTTAAAAAATCTTTTTAATAGGAATGTACCCTATGATCAGTACAACATAACCCCCCCTCCCATGAGGAACCAGTAGACGCTAAAAAATGCGCGAAAATTCCATTTTAAATTTTGGTTATAATAAAGCTCCTAGTATCACTTGCCTCTCCGCACAAAACTTATTAGCAACGTTCATGATGCCCTTCCACCACGTCTCCACCTTTTTTACCGAATAGCATATGTTACACAGGAAAAATTGCACTAAGAGAGCTATCACCCGACTGCATCCATATTATAGGTTTATCAAACAGTTCGTGGTAACGAACTGTACTAAGGAGCGACCCGGCTCAATAGTAACCGAAACTCTAAAAAACGGAATTTTGATGCCAATAGTTATATCAAAAGAACCGCATTTTAATGCTGATTTTAAATATATAAGTTTTATCAAGTCTAGTCTTATCCATCAAAAGTTACGAGCCTGATAAAATTTGCCTTATTTTAGAAAATAGGGGGAAACACCCCCTAAAAGTCATAGAATCTTAACGAAATCACCCCACAATAGAATCACACCACCAGATTCAGCGTATCAGAGAACCCTACTGTTGAAGTTTCAAGCTTCTATCTACAAAAATATGGAATTTTGTATTTTATGCCAGAAGACAGGTCACGGATGCGTGTTTATTTGTTTGTTTTTTTTTCCCCAGGGGTGATCGCATCGACCAAGTGGTCCTAGAATGTCGCGAGAGGGCTCATTCTAACGGAAATTAAAAGTTCTAGTTCCCTTTTTAAGTGACCAAAAAATTGGAGGGCACCTAGGCCCCCTCTCACGCATATTTTCCCCCAAGGTCACCGGATGAAAATTTTGAGATAGTTCCCGGGGGAGGGGCTGCAAGTTACAAACTTTGATCATTGTTTACACATAGTAATGGTTATTATGAAGTTTACAGACGTTTTCGGGGGGACTTTTTCGCGTTGGGTTGGGTGGTTTGGGGGAGGGCGTTACGTGGGAGGATCTTTCTATGGAGGGATTTCTCTTGAGGGAAGAGAATTTCCATGAATGGGGCGCAAAATTCGTCTAATCAAAACTATGAGAAAGCCATTTAGCAAAAAAAAAACAATAATATGCAAAACTCGTTTTAATGATTCATGTGCGGTGAGCCAAAAACGAAACATGCATTAATTCAAAAACGTTGAGAAATTAAATAAAAAAAAGCACTTTTTTGTAACTGCAAGTAAGGAGCGACGTTAAAACTTAAAACGAACAGAAATTATTCCGTATATGAAAGGGATTGTCCCCTCCTCAACGCCTTGCTCTTTACGCTAAAGTTTTTTTTATTGTTTTAAGAAGTAGATCTGCAAAAAAGAGTCAAATTTTAGCGTGAAGAGCCAGGCGTTGAGAGGGGACAACCCCTTCCATATACAGAATATTTTCTGTTCGTTTTAAATTTTAATGTTGCTCCTTACTTGCAGTTAAAAGAAACTTGTTTTTTAGTCTCGTGAATAAAGGGGTATTAAAGTTTAATTTCTAACCATCACCTTCCCCCTCCGATTGGCTACCGGAAACTTTCCATGACACAGCTATTTGGATTGGTTGGGCCAGAAATCAACATAACCTTAGCTGCACAATTTCATTGCTAATGTCCGTTGATTTTTGAATTAAAGTCGAATAGTTGGGGGCATCAAATACTGGCTAATTGTAGAAAAGCCGAGACAGATAGACTAATTGAGTGAGAGGCAATTCTGGTATTATTAGGATTGTACAAAAATGATTTTAGTTCATTTTTTAATAGATATGTCTTATCTACTATCTGTCCATGCGTCATTTCTAGGGCAGTAGAACTAAGGTAGATAGTCATAGAGCTAAGATAGTCGTAGAACTAATAGTTTTCCAAGTGTTTGGTTTAATGGCTCGGGTAAGAGACGGGAATAAGTGTTCCTTTCTTGTCGGACCAATGTTTGTCTATCCAATCTTTTCGATATTCAATCGCTCTATTTTTAGATAATTCCTGTCGAGGCTCAATCATAATGTTATACATGGAACAAGCTTTATCTTTTATATTTTTGATGGGTGTGTTCAATAATTGAGAATTGACGATATTTTTAAAGAAACTACCAATCCCGCTACCATACTGCCTTGTATACAATAATTTTTTCTTATTGATCAACATTTATTGTCGATAAATTTTATTTAATAACATCATTAAACTTTTTTCAAATCTAAAACATATTCAATATTCTCTCTATTCAGATCAATTAATCCACCTAATTGCTCAGTTATTGTCATTTTTAGTGCGTTGATATATTTTGTTTCGATTGATTGGAAGATATAGCCTTTCCATAGGAATCTCACAAAGTAGAGTTCCAAGTTCTGTTTTTGGAGTAAAATTCCAGATCACATCAGAGGTTTTATAGAGAGAGAGAGAGAGAGAGAGAGAGAGAGAGAGAGAGAGAGAGAGAGAGAGAGAGAGAGAGAGAGAGAGAGATTGGTATACTTGAAAACTATCGTAGCATTGCTAAATTCGGTTTTTTCCATATAAAATCTTACATTTCACATCACACAGTACGACTCAGCATTGAAAATTGATGTAATGAACGGCACAAATGAGTTGGCGTAACGATTAGTTCGTACTTTAGGGGTCAGAAGTTTATTTTGTAACCGATTTTGACTATTCGGGGGTGGGGTTCGGGTAGTAGTGATCGGTGGCTCCTATTGGCTAGGACGGATTTTCCAAGTTGCTGAATCAGGTGTTCAAGCTGGACTTTAAGTGGAGATAAATTCAGTTTCGCGAGGGCTTGAACATAGGGTTTGTAGCGGCTTCGGAGTATAATCGTTAACTACAGCCAGGAAAATATTCCAATCAATTTTGTGCCTTGTGAGGACCCGCAAGAAGTATCTGACCTTGATGATTCCGCATCGTTTTAGTTGAGTGCAAAGACTTTGTTTTCAAAAGCTTTTTTGAAATCCGCTGCTCAAATGTTGACGAGACAGCTACCTTTTTTGAGCAATTAAAACACTTTTTTTTAGCTATTTTTGAGCCATTTTGTAAAAAGAGCGTTTGCATATGACGTCATTATAAGTATATAAGGCTTTGTATATGCACAGACAATGGGACAGTCAAGAATGTTGTATTTTCGCAAGTTTTACGTAGTTAAAAACATATATATATATATATATATATATATATATATATATATATATATATATATATATATATATATATATATATATATATATATATATACATATATATATATATATATATATATATACATATCTATCTATATTCACAGGTGGGACACAGGGACACAACTACAATGGCGCGTAACTGATATGGCGCGTAACGACTTACGCGCGCGGGGGGCTTGGGGGGGGGCGAAGCGATATGTATTTCATAGTGACGAAAGACAAGCCAAGGTAAAACAAACCAAACAACTTGAAAGTGATACCGATGATTAAAAAAACAACGTTGAAAGGACTATCAAAATGGCAGAAGAAACAGCTGAGGAAGCTCCTCAAAGAGTTAATTCAAAGAGAAATTTTAAAAATATATCCTACAATGGCAGTAGAAACAGCCGAGGAAGCGACTCAAAGAGTTAATGCCAAAAGGCTTGCGGCTAAAAGAGAAAGTAAGAAAAGAAAGCGCGCCGATGAAAACAGGCTTGAGGCTCAAAGAGAAATTACTAAAAAAAAATCATGCCGAGGATTCACAAGAATAACGTGAAAACAGGATTGCGACTCAAAGAGATAATGCCAAAAGAAAGCGTTCCGAGGAATCACCACCAGAGCCATTGAAGACTTTAAGAATTTACAGACCGGGACACCAGGACACAAGGAATATAAATAACAACCGGGACATTCAAGAAGAAATTACAGACCGGGACACCGGGAAACAGGGAATATAAGTGACGACCGGGACACTCAAAGAGAAATTACAGACCGAGAGACCGGGACACAAATGACGACCAGGACACAGGGAATATAAATGACGACTGGAACACAGGGGCACAACTACAACGGGGACGCCGGAAGGGAACAGGGGGATATATAAATGACGATGGGGATGCAGGGAACATTCGATTAGCAATCACCATCAACAAAGCTCAAGGGCAATCATTAGAAAAATGCGGTATAGATCTGAATACGGATTTTTTTTTCCTATGGACAATTATATGTTGCGTGTTCAAGAGTCGGTAAACCTGACAATCTATTTACATGCACAGACAATGGGACAGCGAAGAATGTTGTATATTCGCAAGTTTTACGTAGTTAAAAGCATATATATATATATATATATATATATATATATATATATATATATATATATATATATATATATATATATATATATATATATATTCACAGGTGGGACACAGGGACACAACTACAACGGAGCGTAACTAATATGGCACGTAACGACTTACGCGCGCGGGAGGGAGGGCTTAGGGGGGCGTGAAGTGCCCCCACCAACTAGGTGTTGTTGTAGCGCGAAGCGCCACACCAACAGCTAGTATCCTATCATTTATTGGGATGGAGCCAACGGCTATCACTTTAATATTAAATTGATAAATCCAGCCACTAACAAAGAAATGGATAAGAAATGCAGCGCAATGAAATATTATGCCTATAGATTAATGATTCGTCATTTATTACATTTATATATAATCTATCTTGGGAGTAGATACAACAGCTTTTACATCCTGGACAATCGCCGGTTCATAGACATGACATTACGGCCCAAGTCTTCCGGCAAAATTTGCTCTCCTTTATCTCCTACAGAGTTATGGGAGAAATACAAATCGCAAATGGCCGAGAATATACTCCACCGAATACGGCTAGAAAGGTCAGATATGACCTTGGACTTTACAACAGAAATTTATAACTGCACTTTAGTTATGATTGAAGATTTGTGCTTATCTATTGCAAACAAACTTCTCAAGCATTTGGGAATGCCTTCACCTAATCGTACTGCTTCTATTTCTACATGTGTAGAATGGGATCGTGAAAAAAGTTACATCACAATTGATCTATTGTCGTATGTTACAGACCGGGACATCGGGACACCGGGACACAAGGAATATAAATGACGACCGGGACACTCTATTACATACTGGGACACCGAGACACAAATGACAAGCGGGACACAGGGAATATAAATGACGACAGGGACACTCAAAGAGAAATTACAGACCGAGACACCGGGACACAAATGACGACCAGGACACAGGGAAACTCCAACGGGGACGTCAGAAGGGCACATGGGGGATATATAAATGACGACGGGGACACAGGGAATATTCGATTAGCAATTACCATCAACAAAGCCCAAGGGCAATCATTAGAAAAATGTGGTATAGATCTGAATACAGATTGTTTTCCCATGGACAATTAAATGTTGCATGTTCAAGAGTCGGTAAACCTGACAATCAATTTATATGCACAGACAATGGGACAGCGAAGAATATTGTATATTCGCAAGTTCTACCTAGTTAAAAACATATATATATATATATATATATATATATCTATCTATATTCACAGGTGGGACACAGGGACACAACTACAATGGCGCGTAACTAATATGGCGGGTACCGAATTACGCACGTGGGGGGCTTGGGGGGGGGCGCGAAGCGCTCCCACCAACTAGCTGTGGATGTGGCGCGAAGCACCACACCTACAGATAGTAATTGATAATTGTCTCGTAACTTTTGATGGGTTCAGTTAAATTTCATAAGTAATACATATTCATAATCCGCATAAAAAAAAATCGTTTGAAACATTTTTCAAACGCTTCGTTTGACATTCATTTGAAATATTTTGTATATTAAAAAAATTATATCATCCCAACGAAACAAAAAAAACATGATGGGAAAAATAATGAAGACTAGTTTCTTTTCACAGTTCGAACAAAGATAGTGTGTGCAGCATGCTTTTCTAAAAAGACATACCCCCAGGCTGTTATCCATTTATTTTTTTATATCAATAAATTCTTACTTTTTTTCAATAGATTAATTAATAGAATATACATAAACTAAAATTTAAATAAAAAAAAATTCCAAAACCGATCCTCCAGACTGTTGTCCATTTTATTTTTTTTTTGTGTTGGTGATATCATCATCAGCCATTGTTCTGAGGCAAACTTCATAGGGTCTTCTGTTTAGAGGGAAGCTGGCTGCTTCTTACTCCTCGATCTGGGCCCCCTGACAATTGTTTTGACATTGTCAACTGCTACACAAGGCTGCAATGGGAGTCGAATTTTTGGATCGCAACCGATGATCAGTCGATCGCTTAACCAATTCAGCCATCCTCAGCCAGCAAAGACATTTTATTTATTCTTCTTATGTTTCTTTTGACAGGCTTCTGCTGACGTTTCAATTGACGCGTGTTTGGATTTCTTCCCAGAACTCTTAATAACGGATTCTCTTGGGAAGAAAGCTAGAGTTAGTTAAAGGAAAGATTAATTTCTATTTGTAATTTTGTATAATAGAATTATCAATCAATAAATGAAAACATTTTAAGCGAAATGAAAATGGAAGATAAATATAATCGAAATATTAGGAAAGAATATTTAGATATTGGAATGGAAAACACGATTACAGGAATGAAATGTGTTACTACTAAATATGGAAATAAACTCGCTATTACGAGTGTTGCATAAACTCGTTATGAAGTGTGTTACAACTAAATATGGAAATAAACTCGTTATTACAATTGATTTTAAAGGTAAAATGGTTGATTTATTTGCAACTAAGAGCTTTGATTCTAAAGCAATGGATCATCTAAAGATATTTTAACGATTAGATAAAGAATTGATTTTAAAGGCTATTGAAAAAAAATAAAGAAAAAATTAATTATTTGGATATTGATTTTAAACTATCTACTAAATATTAGATTATCATCGGTAGTATAGGAAAAATGGAGTGTAATTAAATCCTTATTTCATAAGACCTGTTTTGATTTTAAAGCTCAGGATGAAAAATTATAAAAATGTCAAAAAATTTAATTTAAAATCGTTAGAATTTGATTGAAAAGGGTAAATTAATAGGGTGATGTAGAACCCATATTCACATTGTGAAAAGTATAATAAGACCAAATTTGATTACCAGGAACCTATATAACAAATGAAAAATTTGATTACCAACATCCTATATAACAAAAAAAATACCATCTAATAAACAATCACAAATTCTTCTTATAAAACACAAATAATTCTTACAAAACAAAAACTAATTCAAAAAGTTTAGATATTTTTCATACAAAATACTTCTCCTAAAATAAAAAAATATTTTTAGAAAACAATAATACATCCTAAGAAATCACAAATTCTTCTTACGAAGGAGAAAAAAATTCCTACAAAACGAAAATACATTCAAAACAATCACAAATGGTTCTTACAAAATACATTCTGTACAAAATACATGTTGAAAAATCAGAGATTATTCTTACAAGATGAAAAATATTTTTTTCAAAATAGAAATACATCCTAAGAAATCATAAATTCTTCTTACAAAACAAAAAATGCTTACCAAACAAAAATACACCCTAAACAATCATAAACTATTTTTACAATCAAAAAGAATGCGTAAAAAACAAAAATAAATTCTAAGCATTCACAAACTATTCCTATAAAATAAAAAATTCTTCTTACATCATACAAAATACTTCTTACAGAACAAAAACAATTCTTACAAAAATACTTATAAAGCAAAAAGCTTAGCGGGTTAGGCTAATTAAACTTAAATGATCCAAACTAGAATCCAATTATTTCAATTTTGATATTTTCCCACTTCATAAGTCTCTAACTCTGTACACTTGAGATAGCCAAAACTTGTCGTCATCTATGAGTGAAAATGAATTGATTGCATCGGTAGGAATGTGATATTGTGCAAGAACAATCTCGTATTATTTAGGATCTTTTTTTTATAGGATTTATTTTTCTTTTTTATGAAGTATTCCGTTTTGTAATTAGGATTTGTGACTGTTTAGGGTGTATTTTTTTTTGTGTGAATTAGTTTGTATTTTGTAAGAAGAATTCGCGATTTCTTAGGATATATTTCTGTTTTGTAAGAATTTTTGTTTTGTAGGAAGCATTTTATATTTTGAAGAAGAATTTGTAATCCTTTGAGATATATGTTTGTTTTGTAAAATTTTTTTGTGTCGTAAGAAGTATTTAGTGTGATGTAAGAACAATTTGTGATTTCTTATGATTTAGTTTCGTTTTGCAAGAACCATTTTTTACTATACAAGAAGTATTTTTTCTTTTTTAACAAGTATTTTGTATTTTGCAAGAACTGTTTGTGATTGTTTAGGATTTATTTTGTATTTCCTAAGAATCGTTTGTGATTGCTTAGGATGTATTTTCGTTTTGTAAGAATTGTTTTAGCTTCGTGTTTTGTAACAATTATTATTTTGCTTTATAAGAAATATTCTGTATGATGTAAGAAACATTTTGATTTTTATAGGAATACGTTTAGGATGTTTTTTTTGTAAGAATTATTTTTTCTTTGTAAGAATAATTTGTCATTGTTTAGGGTGTAGTTTTGTTTTGTAAGAATTTTTGTTTCGTAGGAAGAATTTGTGATTTCTTAGGATGTATTTGTGTAAGAATCATTTTTTTATGCAAGAACAATCTTTGATTTTTTTGGATTGATTTTGTAAGAACCATTTGTAATTGCTTAAGACGTGTTTTGGTTTTTTAGGAATTATTTTTGTTTCTTACAAAGAATTTGCGATTTCTTAGGATGTATTTTTGTTTTGTGAAAACTATTTTTTGTTTTGTTCGAATTTTCCTTTTTCACACGGTTTTCCACAATTGGCTATATATATCCTGTAAAAAGATATCAACAATAAACATTGATCTTTCCCAACTAGTTAAATCATTTGTATGTTATAAGGTATTAACGTAAAGATGCTACTCCTTCTTGGTTTTCGCCCGTAAGAATGTGATAATGATATTTTTCACAACAGTACATTATCATGCATAACATTCTGAATATCTAGAATAATAGAAACTAATAAATAAGATGGTAATAGATGGTAATAGATTAATAGATGGTAATAAATAATAAAAGAGGGTTACCATTTACATTCTCTTGTTCACTGATATTCAAGAAGATTCGGATGATTTACCATCCTAAATTTGTACTATTGCGAAAAACTGCAAATTATGCATCGAATTACAGAAAGCTTTGTATCATGCTTTACTAAATTTAAATTAATTCCTTCCGAAACTTAATGCTGGATTTATTACATAACTAGGAATGGCAATTTCGTTTTTTTTATTTTTATTACTCTAGACTGCAGTACGACCTTTACTAGAATGCGCTATCGCTACAATCATGATTTTCGACTAAGGCCAATTTTTTTTGTTGATATTGTTTTTACCGAATGTATGTAGCAGGTTATACCAAAGACGAAAAACCGTGTGAAAAAGAAAAGGTCAGAATATAGGAAACTAGTAAACTTGGAGCCCCGTTTAAAATCTTACTTACCCTTGTACAAATGAAATGAGCGAACGTGACGAATTTGCGTATAGTCACTTGGAAGAGGGCGAATTTAGCATGTCCGTTCGGGGTCTCAATTTTTTCTATTTTTCGAATCGGTTCTTATATTTTTTTAATATTATTACATCTTTTCTCGTCTTCTTGAGCACACTCCCCCTCTCAAAATAATTCATGTAAATGTGTCTACATCTAATATAATTTAATTCCGAGGCATTGATTTTAACCTGACTGTGTAGCAGGTAAAAAAGGGCCTAAAATAAATTTATACAAATATAATAATATTAATAACATACTCCACATTAGTAGTATCCCTGTCCGCAGTTAAAGCGCCTAGGTAACCCCCACTCTTTTCTTCCTTAGATCATGAGGATCACACGGAATAGAGGCTTAATGTCATGAAAAAGATTCAACAGCCATTCCTTCGATGCTGCTATCTGCGGGACCAAATTCATAGAGGGCGTTATTGTTAACTACGGCTAAAGGTGGTGACATGTTTTTTCTAACAATACATATTTTAGCTTCGAAGCAGTTTTGCATTGATTTTAAGTAATTTATATCCAATGTAAAATTCGTAGGTGAGACCCATGCTTTCCTTTGGTAAAAGAACGACATTTTACTTGACTGAGCTAGTAAGTCATTGATGATATTATGTTCTTAAAATACATTCTAAGCAATCAATGAATAGTTTCTGGGACACTGGCCAACTGATGTTAAACGTCACAATATCAAAACAAGCTATTCGCGCAATCAATTTCTCAATTCGATTTTTGGTAAGTGTTATCTTTAATTGGTTTCCAGGCACCATTTTTGGCATCACTCCAATGAATTCGCATACCAGAGTAATGTGATCTCCCTTCCAGGGACCCAGGATGCCCTCCAGGGATCCAGGTTTCCCTTGAAACCTCCAAAGGTTTTTGCCCTCCCCACTGTGAAATTTTACAACTTTTTTTTCAACACAATTTTTATACTTAGAATTTTTGGGGACTTTGAATTTGAAATTTTTGGGGACTTACTCAGAGTTGTTTGGGACACTGACAATTTCCTGATTCGTTTCTGAGAATTTCAAGAATAATGCGTTGTCCAGTATTGTTTAATTGGTCATGTTGTCATTAAAACGATAGCATACGTCCTGTGAAAGCCTTCACATCTGGTTTTCTTAGATACAGATGCTGTTGCAGCCCGTACCTTGGTGTATTATTGGAGCTAACAGCATCTTGTTTGACATCATTCCGAGAACATGCATCGTGGTTTCCGAGAATTTCCTGGCATCTTTCAGAGAATTTCGAGAATTATACGTTATCTGGTATTGTGTAATCATTCATGCTGTTAGTGAAACAATACAAAGTATACTGTGACAGCCCTCACATTTGGTCGTCTGAGATAACAACTGAGTCAACAACATTTTTACCTTCCAATCATTTTCCCATTGATTTTATGAAATCTGTGCGTTTTTTCAGGACTTATTTTGGGACACTGAGAATTTCTTGTTATGTTCCGAGAAGTTCAAGAATGATGCGTTATCTGATATTGCGTAATGATTCATGTTGTCAGTAAAACAAAAATACACATCCTGTGACAGCTCTCGCATTAGGTTATTTGAGACACGGATACTGTGGCAGGCCATACTCTGATATGATGCGTTATCTGATATTGCCCAAGATGTTCTACGTCCAAAAAAGAATTCTAAGTCTGAAAAAAACCCTAAATTCCAATAAATCAGTAGAAAACTGTTTAGAAGGTTAAAATTTTGTTGACTTAGTTCTTATATCAAAGACCGGATGTGAGGGCTATCACAGGATGTATTGTACTGTTTCACTGACAACTTGAATGATTACACAATACTAGATAACGTATCATTCTTGAAATTCTCAGAAATATGCCAAAAAATTCTCAGAAACTAGGATGGATATTCTTTGAATGATGTTCAAAAAGATGCTAGCAACTCCAATAATGCATCGGAGCATGGGCTGCAACAGTATCTGTTCCAGCCCACAGTATCTGTATCTCAAAAGACAAGATGCGAGGGCTGTCACAGGGTGCATTCTATTGTTTCACTGACAACATGAATAATCCCATGAATATTTCCCAAAAAACATGAATTTTATAAAATAAATGTAAAACTGTTTAAAAGGTAAAAATGTTTGGTAAAAAAACTTAAAAAAAAACTGACTAAAATAGAACACAAGTTAGCATAAGCACGTCAGAACAGTTACAATGATAGAACAGATACTAGGGGAAAAACATAAAACAAAAAGTTAAATCAATTATTAAAATACTAAACAAAATTGGGAACAAAAGAGTTTTTGTACCTCATGGTCAACATTTGGGGACACAAGTCAAGTTGAGCCTTTGGAGCTCAGCGAGCATTAAGTCTTGTTCTAGGAAGGATTGAGGGATTTTCTGTGAAGGGGGAATAATACGTCAATGATAGTCAGAACTAAGGCACTTGTAACCAAAGTTCATGGTAAGGATATGACGTCGTGATTATAATGTAGTAAGTTCAAGTCTAGCCAAACCTTTATCGTATGTAGAAAAGGACATCCTCTGTGTAATCTCTGTTGCTCTTCTTTGAATGCTTTCAATTTTAGAACATTGGTCTTTGATCAACCCAGGGTGCAAGACTGGGGAAGCATATTCAAGACAGGGTTTTATGCAAGAACAATAAATTATTTTAAGATCCTGGATTGACGCGGAGAACCATTTGGGAAGGGAGAAAGATTTAAAGAGAAAATTACCTGATTTAGATAAGTAAGAAATGTGGGACTTCCTATTAAGGTCATTCACCAACTGCAAACCAAGCAGTTTAACCGTATTTAAGTTTCGTATGCAAAGGTAATTATTGATAGGGGGTATATTTTTTTTTAAAAGAGAATAGTGTTATTAAAGAAGAAAAAGATAAAAAGAGTATTAAACTGCTTTTGGGTATGCTTAGGTTGAGTTTAACATTGACAAGACCATTCTTTAAGTTGTTAATGAGTGAGTCAATGTTAACGTCCGAAATATTAGAGATTTGACGAAGGCTAAGTAATGTCAAATCATCCGCAAATTTAAAACCGTTGTCAAAAGTTGGTAAAACATTATTGAAAACAATTAAAATTGTCAAAGACCCTTATTTGAGGTGTGTCACAGGAAATCGAGGTAAAACCTGATGAATCTCCGTTAGGGAGGACTACATACTGCTCACGACTTGACAAAAGTAGCTACCATACGTAAAGTAAATTCTCTGGCACCCAAAGCCCTTGCATTATCAATAACTGTCTAAAGATCCAAGTTTTCAAAATCTTTGCTAGTATGAGCAAAAACAGCCTCAACATAAGAACTATTTAACTTACAATGTTTGAAAACAACATCAAATGTATAAATTTAGCAATACGTGGTGCTATGATTCATTCTAAAGCCAAACTGATTTGGGTTGATTTTATCTTGAATATCATCAAAGGGGAAATTGTGAAAGAAGTACTTTCAAAAATATTAGAGAAAAATAGAGGTTTTCATGCCAATAACATAATTTCAAGAATGATAAAGTATCATTCTTGAAATTCTTAGGAACATGGCAAGAAATTCTCGAAAACCAGGATGCAATTTCTTGGGATATGTCAAAAAAGATGTTAGCAACTCCAATAATGCATCGGAGTATTGGCGGCAACAGTATCTTTGTCTCAAAAGACCGGATGTGAGGGCTGTCACAGGATGCATTCTATTGTTTCACTGATAACATAAATAATAATGAAATATGGGACATGTCCTAGAAAAATTCTGTAAAAAAAGTATTGAAAAAATTGAAAAACTTCGAAGTTCAAAAAATTGGGGGGAGGAATTGGGGATCTGGTAGGGACATGAAACCCTGGAGCGGAACTCGGGGGCCCAAACTCATGCTTAAGTCCCAATAATGAAAGACTGATGTGCTCAAGACCATCACATAATAAAATGAATACCTAGCCGGTTGTAGTCGAAACAATTTTTAGAGATAAAAAAAAGATTTACTTACCATCAAAAATAATTGTCTGTCCAGCAAGCATCTCAAATTACTGTGGCATGCAAATTCATTGGAGTGATGTCAAAAATGGTACCTGAAAACCAATCACTGATAAAACTTAGCAACGATCTAATTGATAAAAGAAATTACGCAAATAACTTGCTACGGTATTGTGACACTTAACATCAGCTGACTAGTGTCCTGGCTTGTTGGATCAGTCGAGCAACGTGATGTTCTTTTACCATAGGAAATCATGGGTCTTCACATCAGAATTTCAAGAATTTCTTAGGATGATAACATATCATTCTTGAAATTTTTGGGAACATGGCAAAAAATTCTCGGAAACCAGTATGTATTTTCTTGGAATGTGTCAAAAAAGATGTTAGCAACTCCAATAATACATCAGAGGATGGGTGGCAACAGTATCTTTGTCTCAAAAGACCAGATGTGAGGACTGTCACAGGATGTACTCTATTGTTTCGCTCACAACACAAATAATTACGAAGTACGAGACAAGTCCCAAACAAATTCTGTAAACAAATTGTATTGAAAAAAGCCGAAACATTCTAAAGTTCAAAAAAGGACATGTATCCTTGGAGGAGAACTTGGAGACCCAAACTCATACTTAAGTCCTCGTAATGAAAAACTGGTGTGCTCAAGACCATCACATTATGAAATGAGTGCGTATTATGAAATGCAGTCATTACAATTTTTGGAGATCCAAACTAGATTTATTTACCATCAGAAGAATATGTCTGTCCAACAAGACTCTAAAGTTACAGTGGTATGCAAATTCATTGCAGTGATGCCAAAAATGGTACCTGGAAACCAATCACTGATAAAACTTGGCGACAATCTAATTGATGAATCAATTACACAAATAACTTGTTACGATATTGTGACGCTTAACATCAGCTGACCAGTGTCCCAGAAACAATACATTGATTGCCTGTAATGTCTTTCTAAGAGCATAACATTATCAATGACTTGTAGGTAAAGTCGAGCAACGCGATGTTCTTTTACCATAGAAAATCATGGGTCTCGCGTTCGATTCATGCATCAGACACAAATTTCATAAAATCAATAGAAAACTGCTTAGAGCCTCAATAATATGTCGTTAGAAAAGAAAACATGTCACATTCTATAACTGTAGTTAACAACAACACCATCTATGACTTTGGTCATGCGGATGGCAGCATTAAGGGAATCACCTTTAAGCCTTCTTCATGATCTTAGGCCACTAAGAAAGAAAAGAGTAGGAGGTACCTGGGCACTTAAACTGTTTACAGGGATACTACTCACATTAAGGATTTGGAAATGCGATTTAGATGAAATCTTATTCGCCTTTTATTTTCAAATGGCCAAACTGAGTTCAACCATAGACAACTTGAAAAACAAAGAGGAAAATATGCAACAAATAGAATGTATAGTAGCATAAAACCTTTTACAATACGGGCAAACGGTGTTTGATTTTAAAAAGGTAAAAAATATCCCAAAAGTGAATGCTGGAACTGACCTGAATATCAACATCAAGGTTGAGATAATTCTGAGGACAGTATCAACACTGCGTGATTCGCAAACAGCAAAAGTGAACAAGTTGATTCGGACATGGAATGTGTCAAGAACGAAATGAGCCTGGAAGAAGAAAATGATACCTAAGAAAAGCAGAATACTGATGAAGTCCTTAAAAAGAACGGTAGAAACTCAAAGATGAAAAAAAAATTGAACTGGACCAAAGGTTACGATTTCTACGATAATTTCACCGAAAATGAGGCTCAACAAGATGGTTTGTATTTAAGCGAAAATAAAAGTGAGCCCATGGATGAGAAAAAGTGAGCCGGGATAGAGAAGCACCTTCAAATAATTGGTTGCAGCATGGTAAAAAACTGAGTTCAAGGAAAGAGCTTCCTTTTAGTGTTTAAGAGGATGAGAACGGCATCACCTTAAATCAAAAAAAGAAACAAAGAATAAATATTTCAGCAAAAACGTAAAATAATTCTGTCCAAGGTTCGTCGTCAGATAGTTGGTGGAGGCGCGGTTCAAGCCTAGCTCAGAAATAGATGCTCCTTCGTGTGATAAAAAAGGTGCCGGAGCCAAAAGTCTAGATGCAAAAAACCTGGGAAAGATAGATGATGCCACAAAAAAAAGACACTTTAATGGGACACTTTAATGCAATAACTTTAAAGTTATTGCAAATAGGCAGCAAAAGAGGGCCGGAAGGAAACAAAGGTTTTAAAAGAGTATTTTCATAGCTTTCAGCAAACACGTGATGGTGTGATGACGTGAGCTGGTTTCCGGAACAAAATTCTGTTAGATGAATTAGTTTGAATTAAATTTTCTGTTATTTTGTTTCTGTTGAAGTGGGTTTAAAAAATATATAAAAAACCCAAATGCTGTATATTATACAAATAATGAGTGGTAGAAACAGCAAGACTCATAAGAGTTAGAAGGTCAGATGTCACATATTTGAAAGAACCAAGCTTCTCGGTAAAACTTATGTCAGTTCGTCGGTTCTTAGGTTGGGCCCCTTATAAGTGGTGTCAATTGGAACAAAATTAGTAAAGAGCACAAAAATGTTCAAAATTAGGGGGTGGGTAAACTTGTTGTTTTTTCCAAGTTTTTCAGTGAAAATATCAGAAAAAAAGTTTTTAAATGAAAACACCGAAAAGAGGTATTTTTCAAAATCTATGGGGGGGAGGTAAAAAAATCTTGGAGGATGGTAACACCCTCTTTCTTCACCGACAAATTGATGCCATTGACTAGCTTGATATCAGGGCGATATCGATCGTTAGAGGCAAAACATTTAACGGGATTAAATTGCCACCTCGTACTTCATCTATTTATGGTAAGGCGAGATGACAACAGAGTGTCAGAAATTGAATTAGCTCTACTGATACAGATTGATGATACGATAACTATGATGATATGTAAGCAGGATTTCTCTTTCAGGAATAAAGACAGAGGAAGGAGCTTATTGTGGAACGGAAACGCCGATCCATTTTGCAATACCAGATGCAGCTCCAACCTTTTATACCCAGCTTATTTTTGGCAGAGCGATTAGTCTCATTTTAATTTTTTCATTACGGAAGAGAAGGCCAGAGGCAAATATAATAGAACTTAAGCTGGATTATCGGACTCCTTTATGATCTCGGTAGAGAATATTGTGAAAGTCCTGGAAACAATACAGTCCATCGATGAGAAGAGTGACGTGTTTAAGCATAATGTTGGACTAATTAGTACAACTTGTTTTTTCTGCGGTGATCGATGTTTGACAGAAAATAAAAATAATTGCTGGAAAATCAAGTGAAATCGATGAACATTGAAATTGCAATTGCTAGTTTTGAAGAATATTTTAGTGGACAAATGGGAGCTGCTGAATGTGAAGATAAGATGGATTAAGCGGTCAGTCAATCGTCCTGTTTAGGAAAACAGCGATAAGACGCACAACTTATTATTTTGGATTCTGAATAAGATACCTATTACGGATACTGAGTTTCTAATTTCGGACGTTTTGTGAATGGATTGTCATTCGATACCAAAACTTGGTCATATGTTATTGTTACTCACTGCTTGAAAAAGTGACTGAACTCCGATCGATTTTTATTTTAAGCAAAAAAAAGAGAGAGAGAAAAAAAGAAAAGAGCTTTCTATGTTTAAGTTTATTTTTAAAGTTGATGATGCTAAATCACGTTTGGGCAAGGCCCTCCTTGGTATCTAGTGGTAAAATGAGTTAAAGAATGGGTAACCCCAAACTTACCCCATTAAATTTACGAAGTAAGACAATACTCTTACTATGGTGTCTTGGTATGCTGCAGAGGATTTCTAGAAGAATTTCTGAAGTGGAATAAAGTGGTGTCATAACTTTGAATTTCTAAAGAGTAATAAATCGGTGCTCTAAATTAGAACTCTTCCTTATCGCTCAACGCATTATACGCAACTTCAACTAAAAATGATTCAACATATTAAATTGTTAAACCGATAGTTAATTCCAATGAGCCCGAATCACAAACACCCTTTAGGTTAGCTGCAAAGGCGGACAAGGAGCAAAAAGCTAAGAGGGCATTTTGGTTTGGAGATTCTACCTATGGGCCACCTTATAGAAGGAATTTGTGTTTTTTTTTTCATGTTGAATCAGAAAGGGAGTTCAACAATGAGAGAAAATTTCTCTCCGCGTCATTCACGGATTATAAATACCGGCCCACAAATATAAAAGACTGGCCAGAAGGGGCACAAAACCGACCAGTCCAGAGGTCAGTTCTCCGCTTGCCATCCCTTTCCAGCCCAGTCTACCTCTGGTTAGCTGCCGTTAAAGCAAGAATCACATTAAAAACCAGTTCCTCATTGTTTTTATCTGAATGAACTGCCTTGTTTCGGGTTTGTTTTTCAGTCCTGGTTGGACTTCCTTGAAGTTATGATGCTGGGACTGTTTTAATTTTGATTTTCCTTTTTAGTCTTAATGGTCGTGTATTTTTTGTAAGTCTTATTTTATATTTATATGTGATTTACTCTCAGTGGCTCTTAGATACAGAGCTGAAATAATCATTTATAAAAATATTCACTATCTTAGAATAATTCCTTATATTTACTGATTTTCTCCTGAAATGTAATGGCTGTATGTGATTATAATGGCAATTACCGCTGTACTAGCCGTCTTAAAAACCAGGAAGCTTCAAACGGAGTTTTTGGACGTTTGTCTACGGAGCGCCTTCGTTGGAGTAATGATCCTGGGATAGCTGGTCCGAATTATTTGCTTGAAGGTAGGACCCAATCTGAGCATGGAAATGGTGATCCGGGAGGCTTCATAGATTTCCACCGTAATAGCCAAGGCTATAAATTCTTCTTTTAATTTCGTAAATCAGATACGTGAATTTTCCATCTCTTCAGTCTTGCTGACAATTGGCTAAATGACCACAGCTCAGCTAAATGGGGACTGAGTTGAATGAGGTTCGAGCTGAATACGGTTGAGTTGCACGGACAAAGTTTTGAGCAAGGAATGAGTTGAATAAGGGTTGAGTCACAGGAGGGTTCAGTTGCACAAGGGCTCAATTAAAGTTGCACGAGGTTTCGGTTGCATGGGGGTTGAATTACACGGAGGTTCAGTAACACGAGGGTTCAGTTGCACCTGGGGCTAGGTTCACGAGGATTCAGTAGCAAGGGGTTCAGTTTCACGAGAGTTAGGTTGCAGTGGAAGCCATAAAAAGTGTTGTGTTAAGACAATATTTTTCACTAATATAAAAGAAGCCTAGAGGACGACCCAAAGGTACATACCAAGTTAATGGCCTTTTAAGCTTTCTTCAGATGAACAAACGTCAAATTTTGAACAACAAAATTTAAATATCACGACGAGGGCATCAGGATTTTAGAAATGTCTTGGTGGGACATGTCCCAAAATCGGTTATAACCACTGGGTTAGGGTGTTAAGTTCAAAATTTCCCGATAGGCTAAGGGGGATGTTTGAAATAGGCAAAATGTACATACTACTACAAATGCTAATACTGCTACTGCTACTATAATTGCAACTGCTACAACTACTGCCACGACGATTACTACTGAAGCTAAAGGTATTATAATGGAAATTTCAGGGGATGTTGAAGAGAACAGAGAACTAAAGTGAAACGCACTATCTGGATCCAAGTTATTAAAAGGCCGTAACAGTAATATATCAGAAATTCCTTAGAGTGCTACTATTATGGCTAATGATATTAAGGAGACATTTTCAGATAACGTTGGAAACACAATGTATGCACGTAGGCTGTCAAATGCCCGTATTAGCAATACATCGAGAACAGCTTGGAGTACTAGCTTGAAACTATCAGAGCATGCTGAGGGGTATATGGAGCTAATAAAAAAAAAATACTAGGAGGATACTATCAATATTAGTAGAAGTACGACTACTTCACTTTTAGGGACTGGTGAGGGAGATGTTGGGATAAATAAAAAAATAGTATAACTCCATTTACGTTGTCAAAATAGCGTAGATACAATTTTCTGGAAATGGTATTATGTTTAATTTTTCAGGAAAACTTGATGATGTATAAAATAAATTACACAGCCCCGTGTATCTCTGGATTTCAAAAGGTTGTATGTTAAAAAAATTGTTGAAAAAGTCTTTCCAGTATACAACTAGTGAGCCAAACAATGGATTTTTTTAGAACTAACCGAAAAAATTAAAAATATTCTTTTGTTTTCCAATGATAAAGCCTGTCAATAAAAAAGAGCAGAAATTAATTTGAAAAACATTTTCGCTAAATAAGTTGTTCAAAGAAAAACAAAGAGGTACATTAAATCAAAAATGATCTGTAATAAAATCAAATAATTTTCCAAGCATAAAACTACCAAAAAATAGCCATCATTATATAAATTACACCAAAAACGAAAAAAATCACTATAAATAACTGATTCAAAATAAAAAAAAGCCAAACTAAGATGATTGAGGCTGAACTCCCCCCCCCCCAGCCTTCTGAAGGCAAGAACATAATTTGCAGTTTAATGAAAACAAAATACATTTTAAACGTTTTCAGCTTTTTAACTTTAATAAATCCATAATATTTAAGACTTTAAGTAATAAATATAAGTATATGTAGCCTATATTAAACTGCCAATCCAACTCCATTTGTTTCGTTGAATAATCTTGGCATGATGTTTTTTTCGAAATTATGACAAATAGGAAAATTCAGCTTGAAATAAGAATAGTTTCCAGTAAAGTGCAAAGTATAGTCTGGTCTTTAGATAGCACGAGGGGCGTCACCAATACTCATCGTAGTTCCAGCTCATTTTGTATTTAACTTGGTTATTTTATGTAATTTCTGTTTCATTTATTTATTAATAGTAATTTGTTTTAATTTTATGGCGGGAAACTTTATTTTTGAATTTATTTCTGCTCTCGTTTGGTTGAAGTAGCTCTTCACTTTTCTTTTAAAAAAAAATTTCATGGAAGAAGTTTTTTTTTTAATTAATCAGCATAAAAACTCGATTCTTTTGATGTATCTAAAATTCAGTTTTTTAAGGGTTTTGTTTACTATTGAGCCAACTCACTCCTTGCTTACAGTTCGTTACCATGAGGTGTTAGATACTCTTAGCATTATCCATTTGTATGGTTCATCCCTTAACTTTTCTTGGACTTGCGGCCCATCAAGATTATTTTGTTACTGTATACACTATGACCAATCTGAGAGGTCAGGCGTTTGAGCGATAAACCTAAATTACAACTAAATCAAACTATTATTGACGCTAACTTGATCTTATTCTCTGCTCACAGCTTTGCTCTTAGGCTGTTAGCCAGTTCGACTGTATTTGTTTTCACTTTATTGACTTTGTTTTCTTTTAGTTTTTTTCTTTTGCTTTCTTTTTGAATTCGTAGAAGAATTTTTTTTTTCTTCAGACATAACTTTTTCTTACCATTGCTAACAACTAAGCCAAAACAAGAGAACGCAGACTTCCTTAAAAAATTGCTTAGGTTTATTTCGGATAGCAAAAGTAATACACTCCACGACAAAATTAAAAATGGAGGCAGTTAAGAGGCACAATGAATTAAGCAGCACGTTGTTCTTTATCGAAATTGATTCACAGCCTACATTTGCTTAATTACCATGGTAGAACACAGAACGAAATCAGAAAAACCTTACTCAACCTTACTTCAAAAATTTTACGAAGCCTCTTTACGATCGATTCTAGAGCCTTCAGCTTGGCAAAAGCGACTAAGGTGAGTTTACCCAAAATTATCGCGATAAAAAGGGGAAGAAAATCTTTAAAAAAAAAAAAAAAATAATGTATTCAAAATTTTGGCATTGATATTTATGCATTAAACCAGATGCGTACACAGAGATTTGCTGTTGCAGGTTTTTTGGAAGGGCGGGAATAATTGCAAAAAAAGTTGATAGTTGGAATAAATATTTTTAGGGAGGAAAGAGCGGCTGGCCAGCCCCCCCCCCCCCTGCCAATGTGCCTCTAAGAGACAGTTTACATACAATTTTCTTTCTTATCATCCCAAGACAAACATTTCAAAACATTCCACTTTAAAAAAAAGGCAAGGTCCTCACCCTAGTATGACCATAACTCAAAGCTTATGTTTTTTGTAAACATGTAATTTTGCAACATTCCATATAAATATATGGATCCCTGAAGGATCCATATATTTATACAATTGGATTTATTAATCTCGGCCGATCCTTCACCGGGCCCAAATTGTGATAATACTAAGTTACTTATACTGTCCTATTGAACAGTCTGGATCTACGTCATAAAAAGAAAATTTTCCTTTTTTGATTTGTTTTCGCAACCTTTTAATCATATTTTTAAATCTAAAACCAATGACAAACAAATAATTAAAATTTGGGATGAATAAGGCTGGATTTCACTTCTCTAAGGACAGAAAAACATAGGACCGGAGAAATATAATATACCAAAACCTTGCAAAGGGATATAAAACCTTTAAAAAAAATATTAAAAAAGGTATTTAAACAGAAAGAAGATGAAAAAAGAAAGAAAAATGCAATTTAAAATTGAAATTAAAGAGGGTTTCAACCCAAACCTTCTGATGCAACTGATTTTAAGAGAATGCGATAAAAACGAGGTGAATAAACCGAGCCATTTAAATTAAAAGAGAAAATCCAGCGATGTTTGAAAGCATTAAATTGTTATGCCCAACAACTTATTCTTTGCGTAGTACGACACGCAACATCTGATTAAAACATATCTACGAACTTCAGACGAGAAAAATATTCAGATATTTGCTATTGCCCTGGGATATCGTGCCAAGGCAAGATATCAGAAGGAACTAACTTGATTTAAAAATTGAATTGCCAAAAAAATAATCTGCAATATAGAAGATTATATTATCTAAAATGAATTCAGGAGACATATTTAAAACATACAAAAAAAGACAGGGAGGATGAGAACTCGACCTTAGGAGGAAAGAATTCGGCTTTGTTTAAACTAATACAAATATCTTGAAGTTCTCAAATTATGAAAGTGATAGTACTTTACATAAGTGCTTTGATTTTAAGAATAAACAAAATTTAGAAATCTGCATTTTTTCCAGTGATTATTTAATTTTGACTAGTCCTTCAAGTTATTTTGCGTGATGTACCTTATTAATGCAAATATTAAAAATTATGACTAACTGATTTTTCAACTATTTTGGCTGACTATACATTTATATGCAGAACTATTCTCAAATTCCTACATCACTTCATAGCTACTAAAACTAAACTGCTCCCAATGGATATCACATAAGAAACAGCGTACACATTTCAACAAGGAAGAAAAGTAAAAAAAATAGAATAAACAAAATTCCCAACATTGGTCAAAAATAACTTACAATATACAGTATAAGCAAGCAATATCAACTCTGAAAGTAAAAGACAACTGAACAAAAATACTAGTTGAAAAATATATTCGAAACAATGTAAAAAAAGGTTCGTACAATAGTTTTTGTGCAATAAAAATACTTCCTAAAGTATGCGTGTTATCAAATACAAGTTAAAATCCTTTTCTTAATATGCTATTATTTCATTTTTTAGTAGGGTAATGAAAGTCAATTTCAACAAAAATTTTGCTATTCCAATTTTAGCTTTTGTTTAACATATATTTTCAAATTTAAATATGAATTTTAAAATGTTTGATCAATTCTTTCTTCTGCTTCGATTACATCCCTAGTAATAGCAGGCTGAAAAAGAAATTTAATATCCAAAAACGTGCTAAACTTGAAAAAAGAATTGAGGTTAAATTGACAAGTAGATGCATTATTCCAAACTCTGCTGATCTCCTAAGGACTGAAGAAGGTTCCCATATAAAATGGGGCACATAATTTGTGCTATTGGAGTACTTTTGTGAACTCTGCTGATGTCCTAATGGCTAAAGAAGGTGACATAAGATCAGTGTTCTCGAGCAGGGCGCATAATTTGTGTTATTTGCGCGCCTCTGTGAGGTGGCTGCGCATTGAACTCAGCAAATTAGCGCATTTCTAAGAGAAATTTGTTTGAAAAATTGTGCTTTGACACATCGTCGGTGAGAAAATTACTGATAACAGCACATTTTCACTTAAACGATTATGCTATCTCTTATCAGGCATCTGGTAATACTATCTACTTGAAAATAAGTTCCATGTTAATATCAATTAAAACAATTCTTAATTAAGTGTCAGTATTCGTGTTTTGTCGAGATTTCTTTACTTTACCCTATTTCTTTTTATTGATAATGCGTGACTTAAAAACACTTTAAACTGAATCATACTATTCTAAAAAATAGGACACAGCTGCCATCACACTTAAACCTGAAATAAAACTAGATACGTCTGAGATAAGAGTGTTAGGATGAATTGTTTCAATCAATTCTGGCAGAACGTTAAATAAGGCTATATTCAAAAATCCACCAGCTGTAAACGGCAGAATCCAAGCTGTTCTTTCGCCTGAAAAAAAATTGATACAAGTATCAAAGATAAAGTTCAGGTACTTGGGTATAAAAAAAAGTCATAAAAAAACTGCAGCTATAAGGATGAAATATTAAATATCGGCAACGGAGCCAAGTGCATTCTCCTTTGCGGGAATGATTCTTAACATCCTTAAGAAGTTTACACCCACCTCGTGAGATACTTCGTAGTTGAAATATTTACTTAAGAAAAGAAAGGTAAAACAATAAAAAAACGGTCAGCTAGACCTTTTCTTTGCTTAAAGAAAAATTATGGAGGCTGGTCCACACCGCTTCACACGTAAAGACAAAGTGTCCTGATGAAAGTAAAGATCGTTTTAGTAAGCCAGTAGCTTGTAGAATAGATACGGTAAAATAAGCAGCCTACTAAATGCAAAAAAAAATATAGCATATAATAAGAATTTTCCACACAAAACAGGTAACATAAAACTACAGTGAATTCAACTACAAAAAAGAGAATTGTTTAAAATTGACAAAGTTTGCTGGCTGGAATAAAAAAGAACTAAAGAGTTGCAGTAAGGCCACTCTTTAGGTATTTTTCGTATTTTCGTATTTTAGGTATAGGTATTTTTCGTGACAATTACCGTGCTAATAGTGAGCATCGGAGCGGCTGAGCATCTTCTAGAGTTTAAGAGAAAGTTAAAAGATTATTTAATAAGGAATGGTTGAATTTTATTTATTTACGAGGAGATAGGAGGTTGTAGGGAGGTCTGGTTGATTGGGGGTAGTAAGGAGGAGTGGGTGGATGTGAGGGAGTAGGGTTGTTGGGAGTTTTTTTTTTTTTTTTTTTTTTTTAGGGGATATTGTGATGGAGATTGATCTTTTTTAGTAGTATGTTTTTTCTTTTTTTTTGTATATTTTTTTTCTTTTTTTTTAGTTATTTATCATGTTATTTTTTGGTGTATTTAGAAAATGGTTGATTTTTACTACTGCACGTCAACAAAAACGTATGTTTCTCTATCAATGCAATAGATGTAAAAAGTAAAGAGTTATAATTGTGTTTATTAATAGAGTATCGTGTTGTAAATGTGCTCACTTGAACCTGGAGGTGATATAGCTTATTATAAAACATGTTACCCAAAAATTGAATTTTTAAAATCTTACTAAAGGTTCACCAAATTATCTTTTCTTCTTCATTAGCGGTGATTTTTGTTGCTTTTGAACAACGCCAAGATACATTTTGCTTAAAAAAAAATTTCCCTTGCCAGTTTTTAGTCGATTAGGACGATTTTAAAGCTACATTCAGATGAAACAAGCTAAACGTAGATGTGTATGTTATTTTTTATTATCTGCATCTAAATTACAGTAAAAAATAGCGGAAAAATGGCTTTTGTTGTGATGACAGTAAAAGATGTCAGCTCTAAAATTTAATCTTACACAATTATCCTTTCTTAATTTTTTATTTCGAGAAGAGGTAGAAGATTGATGGAGAAAAGAAAATCTATTTGATATCCTCTCTAATGTTTATGATTGCGACTTCGAACCAACTAAAACTAAGAAGAATTCTTATACCTAATTTATCCCCCAAGTCAACTCCTAGAGCTGTTAGGGATCCAGCTAAACCAATCAAAGCTGTCGAGAACTGTGCTTGAGCTGCTTCCCACCTTGTGAAACCGGACCTAAAGAGAAAAATGAACAGAATTATAACCTGAAACGGGAGATTTAACAACAATATCAGTAAACTGAAACAGAAAAGTGGGATGAATAAAAGTGGATTTGACTACTTATACTTTAATCCTTTATTTTTCCGATGTTCAGGAAAATATCTCAAAAGTAAATTACGCTAAGATGAAAAACTTAATTGAACTTAAACAGTCTTTTTATCAATTTTCTTTTTTCTTCTTTTTCAGAATTAGCACGCATATTATAATGTTAAGATCAAAAATGCACTTGAAACGAAACATTTTTTTTACCTATTTTGATTTTAACTAATCCTTCTGGAGGAGGTAACCTTTAGTTAGCTTATTCAACCAGTTATTGAGCACCCCCGAAATATCAATGCGTGGAGACATGAATGCTTCGACCGGCACCTTCCTGACAGTATCTCGGCACCAATTCTGATTAAAAACTGTTAACATATTTCAAAATTGTAATATTTAATCAATCTTTACAGTTCAAAGCCACCTATCATTTGGTTTGTTTCCTTGAGGCAGACACATCAGAATTCTGTCACTAAATACAGCCACAGAAAAAAACAGAGAGTTTAATTGCAAAAGATGTTTTAATTCCCAAGTCGTTTTTTTTTATATTTACTGGCTAAATATGTTGTACAAAAATAAGCGGGGAGGGGAGTGTTCTTTTTACTGGTTCGAAATTTGAAATAGCAACAATAGATAACTCTAACAGGGGATTAATAAATTGGGTTATGTGGATTCCCTATTGAACTTTAACAAGAGGAATTATGTGACTGATTAAAGAAAAGACGTTACAAAAATAAACCATTGGGAGTTAAAGCACATTACATTAACGCAGACAATAGTCAGTCTTTTCCAGGGCCAGATTTAAAGCTTTAATGCTTCTAGGCCCAAGCGATTTTGCTCCTACGTTTTTGTGACTTTTCAGGGAAATCCCCAAAGATTCGGGGATAGTGGGGAAAATGAACAGAACGTAACTGATGAGCCAAAAGTAATGAAAGAGACTAAAGAGTGAGGTGATACCGAACTCTCGGCTGCCATTCTTGGGAGACATCTGACGATTTACAATTGGCCACGAAATTCCTGTGTTGTTTTAAAATCACTTTTCCGTGAGTAGGCAGTGCGGCGGCAGAGTAAACCTGGAACTTTGACGATAGATCGTATCAGTCCAATTTTTGTTAAGAAAAAAAAAATCATTCCATGATAATTTATCGCACCCCTGGCATTGGGCATCCCGAGGCCCGGGCCTATTGGGTCTATTAGTAAATCTGGGACAGCTCTTATTTTATTTGTTATAGCCCATCAAGTCCATTCCCAAACACCAATATGCTTACAATTTCTTTTAAGCGCTCCTCTCACAAATGTTAAGTGCTGAACAGACTTTTCCACCAGTGTTTTAAGAGCATATGTGTGAATGCAGCAATATGGGTAAAATACGGCTATTTTTAGTTTAAAAACGCTATGTATATCACCCCCCCCCCAAGCTGTTCAAAGGATGTATGTTTACACAGTCCTATTATATTGGCAGTGCTAAAGGTATTGCCCTAAAAAAATTACCCCTACAAGCAAAATTCAGCAACCAAAAACAATACATGACAAACAAAAATAATCAAGAAAAGAAGGAACTTTGGAATATTCTACCTATATTCCAAAATATAGACAGAATGTACATTGTATAATATCTTATAGTATTTATTTTTACATTTTCATTTGTTTTACTTTTTTCATGTTTTCGGGGGGGGGGGGGGGGAGGAGAGGCGACTTATCAAAATAGGGTAAAATAAAGGTTAAAGTAATAATTTGAAGTATGGAATTAGAGGTAACTGTAAAAGAGTTGTCTTATGATGGAAGTGCAAAGAGATAGCAGGCTGGAACAAAGAACTACGAGTAATTAATTCCCGAGGTCTAGTATCAAACCCGAGGCATCACTAGCCAAAATGTTTGGAGGGAGGGGCAATGAATTTCACCGACTGATTTGGGTGACATTGCTGTTATTACTTTGGATGAAATTGCTGCTAATTAACATTACATTACTGCTACTACAAATAACTCACTGCAGCAGAGAGCCACATGAGGTCAACAACGTTACGCCGCTTCTCCTCTATCCCAACCTATTCAAAGCCTTTCTCACTATACTCTTCCAAGAACTCCCATTTCCCATAAATCTTTCCGACACTCACCCATCCCATTTGCGGACGACCTACTTTTGATTCGGCCCTAGACCGTTGGCTGACAAGAACAATCTTTGGCAATCTGCTTTATGAAATGGCAATAGCATTGCTATTGCATAAAAACACACGTACTAGCTATCTTTCTTCTGAGAAAACAAAAAACAAAAACAGAGAGTTCTGCATTTTTGTAGACAGGAGCTTGAAACCTCAACAGCAATACTAACGTTCTGCACCTAATGGTGTTATTATCCTTTTTTGAGAAATTTTGTTACTATTGACCCGAATCACTCCTTACAGCGAACTGTTTGATTATGCACCATATATTCTACATGCATTTTAGAATATAAATATAATCCCCAAAATTTCTTAATTTCTTCATTCCATTTATTTGTCTTAATTTCCTTTGATTGCTCAGTTTTACATAAGAGGAGGATTTTATAGGGATAAATTTTAGGGGGGGATGGGATTTTTCACTGGGGGGGGAATGTTACGAGGGAATGCGCCGGACCCCATATTGATATAGTAGTCAGAAAAGAAAGGCAGGGTGAGAAATTTAAAATAAGCTATAATCATTTCTATTGAAAAGTTCGGATACCTTAAGAGAATTGCAAAGTCAGCAACTTCATGAGGAACTTCATGGAGAAGTATAGCTAGAGTTGTTAAACAGCCTACACGGGTGGACACGAGAAAACTACCTCCAACAGCCAATCCATGAGTGAAATTATCAATGCTATTTGCCACGAGGTTCAAGTAGCCAGCAACACGAGCTTTCTAAAAAAGAGCCAATATTACTTTAAGTCTCAGGTAAAGGGACAAAAAAAGAAAAAAAAAAGATGAAAATGGGACACACAACCAATGCATGCCTTATACGAAAAATAAAGGTGCAATAATAGAGAAATTTTAATCAGTCTTCATGAGAAAAGACGGTGAGTTAGGTAAGTAAACAGACTGTGTACCTCCAATCTTAGTTTGTTTACATTTTATTACACTTTTTATTGTTCGCCTTTCACTATTTACACAAACTTTGAATATAAAGTACTTTCTTTTTTACTAGTTAATAAGTCACGGCCTTTGGGTGCACTATTTTAATGTCTCTGGGCAGTTTAAATAAGCATTTAAGAAAAAAAAAATGTTAAAAAGTTATCTACAGGAGGAGTGGAATGTTTATAAAACAGACATCCTATGATGTAAGAAGTAATGGGTGCATTCACTAATAAATATTCAACATACACAGCGAAAATGAACTAACGAAAAAATAATGAACACATAATGAGACACTTCAATAGCTTAGGGCCTTCTTGGACTAATTAGAACTTGATTTCTAACTCTTTAACCTCGTATAAGTATTGTGAAAAACTAACTAAACTGTTCTTGTTTAAGGGTAGCATACGTGCATTTTCAAGCTCACGAGCAAGTCGATGTGACATCACGAAAAGCTTATACAAGGAACCATGTATTTTCTGCATCATGAATGTCAGATGCATAAATTTACGAACACATCGGAATTTCCCCAAGTGTAAAAAAAAGCTTTTCACACGCTGTGAAAAATAAGAAAAGTATCAAATTATCTTTTTCTTGTTGAACTTAGATTAAAAAGTTTAACGAGCACTAATCTAATATGAGCAGCTAAACGTTGATCACTTTTTACAAAGCTCCTTCACTGTTTGACTTCATTTAAAGGGTTAAAATATACATTGCGAAACAATAATTTGTCAGACAACATATTGCTACAGTAAAGACGCCACAAAGAAAGTGTCAGAACTAAAAATGACCAGGCAGTTAGTTTTTACCAATAAGCTTTAATTATATTTTGATGAAAATTTTTGGAAATTTAGAAAAAAAACAAACCTTGGAAATTGAATCAACTGCCAGTTTTTCTCCACTGTTATTATTTACACTTACATCCTCCTCAATTTTTTTCGAATCATACATATTTTCAGTGGAAGACAACATTTTTTCAATAATGCCAAAGGCTGTTAGTCCAACGAGGACCCAAAAAAGTATTTCATAACCGCCATTTTGACCTGAAAAAAAAAGAATTTTTTTTTTTTTAGCAATATAGCATATGTACTCAGATGCAGAAGAAAGTACAGACTCAAACTCGAGTCCAGCAATATCGACGAATCAGAAGGATTAATCAACAACACGATATTCATAAGACTTCACAAATAAAATAGCACTAGTTTTTATCTGAGTCAAAGTTGATGATGCCTGTGCAAAACTATATAAGGTTATTCATTTAAAGTGATGAAAAAGGTTATACAAGCAGGATGGGCCAAAAGTACGGTTAAGACAGATAATTGATCATCTACTTTACCTTCACAGTCAATGTAATTCAATATATTACCAGAATATTATCTAAATTAGAACCAGTCCCCCTTCCGCAAAAAAAACAACAAAAAACAACAAAGTTACAAAAACATTTATAGATGGCTGTCACCTTAAAGTCACGTTATATATACATACATGCAGACACACACACACACGTATATATGTCATATATATATATATATATATATATATATATATATATATATATATATATATATATATATATATATATATATATATATATACATAAACTTTAGAAAAAAAAATACTAAGCTTTAAATTGTTCGGGACATGTGAACAGGCATTATTGGGTGTATCGGAGTGATAAGTACCAACAGTTTACTTTTGAGTAACAACTCAACCTACCTGGCGTTACGGAGTGGGGTGCATTGTCCAGCAAAGGTGTTACTGGACGACTGTTCTTGATAGATCAGTCTTCATCTAGCCTCCAACGTGTGAGGATCTAGTGTTGTTAACTGTTGAGCCAAGTTTTTTCAGCTGGACCATTAACCTCTTAAAAAACAATGGTCAGACAAAGACTAGTTTGTCTTTTCAAACTCTGTGAAGTGTGGAGGGTGCAATCGCTCTTTTCACACAGGAGCGGAAAAATGTGCCAGAATTGATACAGCTAATTGGAGTGAGAGCTGGTGTTGTCCTGACTGCTCCTCTAAGAAAATGCCAATCAATAAGGTAAATTCTTTAAATTCACCTGTTTTACCTTCACCTCGCACCCCTTGTTCTCCAAATTCAAGAGCTAAGATGCTTAATATCTTAAAAGAGCTCAAATCGCCGGTGCTCCCCCCTTCGCAGAAGCCAACTCTAGCCTCTCCCTATTTACAACATAAAGTGACGTCCCCCCTCTTGAAGTTTCTTGTCAGACTGAGTGCCAGACCTTTTCTTCCGTCGACCCATCCTATACTCTGAACACCACCATTGGAAAATTACGCACCTGCTCACGTGAGGTATCAGTTCAGACCGAACCTTACTCTTATGTTACCAGAGAAAATTTAACGTATCCAAATCCCTGCGTTAAAGATTTTGCTTGCCAGACAAATCTTGATATTCTTAAACCATTAAAAGACAGACTAGAAGAGTTATTAAGCTACATTTTGACCGTAATTTCTGAACCCCTATCTGTAACTCAAAACAGTGATATAACAAAGAATAATGAAGTCAATCAAGTGAAATCAAAAAATTCAGAAAATGCTATATTTCCCTTCGTAAATTCATTTGAGAGGTCAAGGGCGTTTGAACCAGTGACAAACCAGGTGATTAGCAATGACATTGACCGGAACGGTCAAGTTAATAATGTTGAAATGAAATCAATTATTCATGAACGTAATCCTACTGACAAATCTTCTATTAGTATGGTGGAGGATCAGGCTCCTGAATACAGGAATAACTTAACGGCTTCCGGTTGTATGCTGAATTTGAAAGAGGATAATGACACCTTTGTTTTAAAGACTAATAAGGTTACTACGAAATCCGATGCAGATATTGAAATTGTTTATGAGAAACTTGTGGCATATGAAAGTGAAGGAAACAGAAGAATTAGCTGGAAAAAAAATGGTGGTCAGCGTGTAATTGAAAATAAAGAAAAAACGAAATCAGTTTGCAAGGATTTTTTACGTGCAAAATGTAACCACGGAAAAAGATGTAATCGGCTCCATATTTGCAAATATTTTTTTACGGGTTCTTGCAATAAAAGTTCGTGCTCGTTTGACCATGTTTCAATTTGTTCTGTTTTTATGTCGGGTCGTTGTTTCGGTTGTGACAAGTATCATGTTTTTATACCAAAGTCGTTTAGTAGGTTATTCTCTAAGCCACAAGCTATACCTTCGCATGTTTATGATGTTAGTTCTAAGAATTTGACAAAAAAACGGAGATGGATTTCGGAGGGAGGCCCCACCCTTTATAGGCCAGCGTCGAAAGCACTCACAACCCCATCCTCCCCTTGGTCAGGTTCCTGTCGACATCCATTCTTATCCCCCTGCATTTCCAGCTAAACAATTAATAAACTCTTCCCGATTACATACTCCCCCGCCTTACCCCTTGTTATCTCCTCCTCCTCTCCGTATACAGAAGTCCTATTTCCTTCCCCCTTACAGTATGCTGCCCCATACCCTCCCTACTCCGCTGCAAACCAGCAATTCCTTGACGGACATGACTCGCTATTCCCACCCAGCCCCCCTTTCCCGGCACCTTACGAAACCCCAGCCCATTCGTTTTATCCCTTGTGCCTACCCAGTAAACGTGACTCAGGTCTGAGACTTTTTGCGTTCAATAATTGTCATATAATAAGTCCTCGTGCTTCGTCCATATCCTTGCCCGTCCCCCCACATCCAAATCCCCAAAGCAAACCCTTCTCTTACCCCTCTTCTCCAAAGCATAATAAAATTAAATTAAAACCCAACCCCCCAGGAAATTCTCAAACCCATCAAGTTTCCCTGTCGCGATTCCCCAATCGGTTTGTTTTTCCTAAACTTTTAGTTACTAATGCTGAAAGTCTTAATTTTGAAAAGCTTGCTGAACTCGAGGTGGTTTCAGAATCACATTTGATAGATATTATAGCTGTTACTGAAGTTTAATCCCATGACCCAGGGTCCCTACACCTGACAAATTATTCAGAGTTTATTAAACTCCGTCCTTCAGACCACCCACTCGGGAAAAAAGGTGGCGGAGTTCTGTTTTTTACTAAGAGTCACCTTTACCCAAAGGTTATTCAAGTCCCTAACTTATCCGAGTATGATGAAATCCTCTGGCTAAGTGTTAGACCAAAAGTACTCCCTCGTCCATTTAGTATTATTGCAATATCTGTTTTCTATTACTCCCCAAATCAAAATATCGAGTCAAAACGTAATTTTATCCAGCAATTACAGGCAAGTGCTGATTTTGTTATTTCTAAGTACCCCAATGCTGGCCTTTTTTTTAGTTGGCAATGCCAACGACCTTAAAATGGATTCCTTTTGTGCTTCACTTAAAGTAAAGCAAATTGTTATAACACCGACGACTCTGGGAAATACCTCTCTTGATGTTATTTTAACTAATATGCATAATTTTTACAGCCCTCCCTCAACTTTGCCCCCATTAGGTGGGAGTTATCATCTTTCCATTCTTTTGTCCCCCTCCTCAACTTTTAAGCATACTTTCTCAAAGACTTATAGCACTTACCGCCCTCTTCAAAATTCTGGTCTTCTTTCTTTTGGTATGTGGCTGAGTACTGAAGATTGGTCCGACATTTATAGTTTACAAAACCTTGATGAGAAAACAGCCACGTTTCATAAAAAGCTAATTGATAAATATCAAATTTGTTTCCCAGAAAAAAGGTTTAAAAGGTGCTCAAGTGACAAACCCTTTATTAATCAAACAATAAAAACACTAATTAGAACCAAATTGAAGCTGTTTAAGAATGGTAAACTCGATCAAGCCAATATATTAAGAAAATCAATTAAAAGAGAAATTCGTAAATTGGCACGATCATACTACAAAAATAAGATCGAAGAATTGTTCACTAATAAGCCAACAAAACTGGTATTCCGAGGTTAAAAAGCTATGTGGCAGGAGTCTTGACCAGCTTAATTTCAACTTACCAGAGCCCCCTGATGTTACTGCAAATAGTCTAAATAAATTTCTCGCTTCCATTGTTCAGAGCCTTCCAGATTGCCAATCCAATTATCAACAGGAGCCCCATCCCCATTTTTCCCGACTGTTTCCCCGTCTGAGATCGAAAGAAGAATTGATAAACTAAGAAATACAAGTGTTTGTCCTTTGGATATCCCATTTCCTCTTATTCGAGCCTTCGGTGACTTCCTGTCTAAGCCCTTGTCTGTCCTGTTTAACGAAATTACTAAGTCTGGGCAAATTCCAACAATTTGGAAACAGGGTTTCATTACCCCTTTGAAAAAGAAAAAAGGAAAGCCTGGCTTTGATGGCGTTCGACCTATTAGGCTTACTCCCATTTTTTTCAAAATTGTATGAAGAATTCCTTGCGGATTTGCTAAAGGAAAAAATCCTACCTCTTACTGACCTGAAACAATTCGGAAACCTAAAATCAACTTCTACTTCCCACTACCTCGTTTCTCTTATTGACCACATCGGGAAAATCCTCGAAAAACCTGATTCCTGGCTAAACTTAATTTCTATCGACCTTCAGAAAGCCTTTGACCTTGTTAACCACAATATTTTAATTGAGAAACTAGAAAGCGAGTTCAATATCGATCCCTTGCTGGTAAAATTGGTTGCCTCATTTTTAACAAATAGATCACAGGTGGTTAAATACCAGAACCATTACTCAAATCCTCTCCCTATCTACAATGGCATACCCCAAGGAACTCTCCTAGGCCCCCTCCTTTTTTCAGTCATGGTTAACAGCCTTGCGAAGGAATTTCCTGACCGTTGGAAATTTGTTGATGACCTAACGATTGTTGAAAGTTGCTTCAGAAATTTAATAAGCGACCCTATGAGTATTCTCAATGATATTGGAAGTGAGGCTTTGGACCTAGATATGACCGTAAACCCCTCTAAGTCCATGATAATGCCGATTTGTTTCCTCAAATCCTCGCCCGGTTTTCTTAATCCTATTCCTCCTGAAATTTATGCATCCTCGGTTAAATTACTTGGAGTCACAATTTCTTCAAATTTAAAGTGGGATATCCACGTTAAAGATATCATCCATAAAGCTAATGCGTCTATCGCCCTCCTTAAGCTCCTAAATAAATATAGCGTCCCCCCTTCTCACTCCTTAAGGTTGTACACGTCTTTTGTCCGTCCGCATCTTGAATTTGTTTGTCCAGTTTGGCACCCTGGCATCTCCCGTGAAGAATCAGACAAAATTGAGTCAATCCAAAAAAGAGCCTTGCGAATAATTTTCAAAGAAGGCAAGGTGCCTTACTCTCTGCTCCTAAAAAAAGCTAGTTTGGAAACCCTTGAGCGAAGGAGGTCGTCGTTGTGCCTCCGTTTTTCAAAAAATGCAATAACGAACCCTCGGACGGCAAGTATTTTCCCCAAACGTCACTCACCATCCAGATTACGACAGCCTCGAGCTCTTTCTGAGCCTATCCCAGTTTTGTCCCCCATTCGCTGCGTTACTTCCAGATATGAAAAAACCTTTGTCCCCTTCATCACAGAAAAAATAAATAAAATAGCCAACTAGTTTCTCCTCCCCCCTCTTTTTTCATGTGAGGTGCTTTAGGTCGTTACACTAATTTGCTTGCCCCCGCTGTTTTGGTTTAGTTTCCCTTTTAATTCATATGTGTTTTTCGTGTGTTTTATGCTTCGTTCTTTTTTTTTGTGAGTTTTTGGACTTTTTTTTGTGTCCCTTTTAATTTGTAGTTATATATGTTTATTTCTTGTTCTTTTCTGTATTATTAGACTTTTTTTGTCCCCTTCCCTTTTTTTTCTGACTTATATATTTTTTTTGACTCATAATTTGATTATTCATTATTATTAGTGTTTTTTGCTTTGTTTGTTTTATTAGTCGACTCCGAAGTCCGAATTCGGCCCTTTGAGGGCTTGTGATAGTGATTTTTTTGAAATAAATATCTTATCTTATCTAAGAGGTTTTTGGCGGTATTTAAAAACCAGGTTTGTGAGAATAAAAATTCTCACATTATGTACGAACTGAAAGATTCCATTTCTCCTGTAATAGCTGACATTGTCTATCACTGTCAACTAAAAAAAGCAGAAGTGCAATCTTTTTGTTTGGAATTTGCGTCATGATGTATATCAGAGTGCTCTGGTCAGACTTGAAAATTGTTGCAAGTTTGAAATGAACACATTGAGTGCTTGAAAGATTGCAATAACAGGTCTGCATATATTTTAGGCAATACATTATTATAATGCAATTAGTTGTGTTCCAATAAATCGAATTTTTGGTGTTAGGTTGCCGGAATTAAGGATATGCTACTTGTTTTAAATGTATTTGTTGATTTTTCTCTATTTTAATATTTTTGGCACATGGTGAATTTACTAACATTTGTCTATTTTCCTATTTTGCCATAGTTAAGTCTCTTCAAGGGATAAAGACCTTCCCTTGAAGGCATTTTTGTTTGACTAAGTGTAATTCCTGATGCTGCAATTTCCTCCCCAAATGTAAGTAAAATCAGCCCTACATATATTAGCCAACAGTGCCTTCAGGAGATTTCATTCTAAGCTTTTTGTAACTTTGAGGCTGAATTTGAATATGGAATCAAACTTGTCCAGTAATCCACAGTTTTCGTGCACTAAAGCTTAAAGTTTGCTGTTTCGTGATTTTCGCACGCTACACCACTTTCCTCATATATGGAGGATGTGTGTGCGCGGGGGGGGGGCAAGGGTGTGTTTAAAACCTTATAATTTATTGCCCTTAGGAACGAAGCTATTTCTATGTTGTCGCCACAAAGTTAAGAACTGATGCCAAACACTCACCATCTCTCCTACTCAGTTTAGAGCATGTGCGTTGGCTACCTTCCAAGAAATTACCAAAGGCTTCTTACCACTTTTTATATCATCGTCGTGGTCTAATCTTGGGCATCTTACATCTTTCTAACACACTGACGGCAATATATTGGCATTAAATACATGTTTTTTTTTGTTTTTTTGTTTTTTTTTGTTTTTAGCTGAAAGCACGGAGTAAAATCAAAACTTCAAACGAACAAAACTTATCAAACAGACCCGGCTAAAGAGCTACCCGGCTCACTAGTAACCAAAACTCTAAAAAACCGAATTTTGATACCAATAGCTACATCAAAAGAATTACATTTTCATGCTAATTTCAAATATGTAAGTTTAATCAAGTTTAGTCTTACCCATCAAAAGTTACGAGCCTGAGAAAATTTGCCTTATTTTAGAAAATAGGGGGAAACTACAATTTAGTTATTATTGAAGATTTGTGCTTATGTATGGCAAACACACCTCTTCAGGATTTGGGAATGCCTTCACCTAATCGTAACGCTGCTGTTTCGACATGTGTAGAATTGGATCGTGAACAAAGTTACAACACGAGTGATCTATTATCGTATGTACAAAATAATATTTCTAAGTTAACGTCTGAGCAAAAGGACATTTATGATCATAACATAATGATATGATTATGACACAATGCATTGTGTCAATAACAATGTTGGAGAAATCTTCTTTTTGGATGCGCCAGTAGGTACTGGTAAAACATTTGTGATAAAATTGATTTTGGCATCAATTCGATTATTTGGGACGAGTGCAAAATGGCACACAAAAAATTGCTCGAGGCTCTGGATCAATCATTGAGAGATTTGCGAGGGAATTCGAAACCCTTTGGCAGCACATTAATATTGCTTGCGGGAGATTTCAGGCAAACATTACCTATAATACCTAGATCAACCCCTGCAGACGAAATGAATGCTTGCCTGAAAAATTCTAATTTATGGGCACACGTAAAGACATTAAAATTAATTATAAATATGTGTGTCCGATTGCAAAACGATGACTCTGGTCAAACATTTTCAGATCAATTGCTGGCAATTGGAAACGGAAAGCTCCCAGAAGACTCAATTTCAGGACGTATACAACTACCTGCTGAATTCTGTAATTTAGTGACGTCCAAAAATGAATCGGTTGAAAAGGTATTTCCGAATATTCTAACCAATTATAGAAATCATAAACAGCTAAGTGAACGAGCGATTCTGGCAGCCAAGAAAAAAGACGTCCACGAAATCAATAATATTATTTTGACCAAAATTCGAGACCAGGCAGTCCTTTAAAAGTCAGTCGACACAGTTCTGGAACAAAATGAAGCGGTTAATTATCCATCTAAATTTTTAAATTCCCTGGATCTCCCAGGGTTTCCATCACACGTGCTACAACTAAAAATGGACTTAGCAATAATACTTTTACGAAATATCAACCCAACAAAGCTTTGCAATGGCACGCGAGTTGCCGTAAAAAAAAAAACAGCGGAAAACGTAATAGAGGCAACAATCTTGACAGGGCCTTTTGAGGGCGAGGCAGTTCTTATTCCTCGCATTCCCATGATTTCAACGGATCTGCCTTTTCAATTTAAAAGATTGCAATTCCCAATTCGATTAGCATTTGCAATGACCATCAACAAAGCTCAAGGGCAATCATTAGAAAAATGCGGTATAGATCTTAATACAGATTGTTTTTCCCATGGACAATTGTACATTGCATGTTCGAGGGTCGGTAAACCTGCTAATCTATTTATATGCACAGACAATGGGACAGCGAAGAATGTTGTATATTCGCAATTTTTACGTAGTTTATTCGTATTGTATATGTATATCTATCTATCTATCTATCTATATAAAAATGATTTGTATGTATACATATTTGTTTGTAAAAAGAGTGTTTGCATATGTCGTCATTATAAGGCTTTGTATATGCACAGACAATGGGACAGCGAAGAATGTTGTATATTCGCAAGTTTTACGTAGTTAAAACCATATATATATATATATATATATATATATATATATATATATATATATATATATATATCTAAATTCAAAAGTGGGACACAGGGACACAACTACAATGGCACGTAACGACTTACGCGCGGGGGGGGGGCGAAGTGCCCCCCCCCCCCACTAGGGGTTAGTGCGAGGTACGACACCCCATACTAGGTGTTGGCGTGGCGCGAAGCGCCACACCAACAGCTAGTACGTAATAAAAACATACAAATATAGAAGTTCGTTACGTAAGCTAATTCGTAAGTTACGTATAAAACGTTCGTAAAAAATTAAAAGTTCTGGTTGCCTTTTTACGAAACCCAAAATTTGGAGGACAACTAGGCCTCCTCCCCCGCTTCTTTTTATCAAAATCATTCGATCAAAACTATGAGAAAGCCATTTAGCAAAAAAGTAAATATGCAAATTTCATTTTAATCATTCATCTGCGGAGAGCCAAAATCAAAACATGCATTAATTCAAAACGTTCAGAAATTAATTAAAAAACAAGCTTTTTTTACTGAAAGTAAGGAGCGACATTAAAACTTTAAACGAACAGAAATTACTTCGCGTATGAAAGGGACAGTTCCCTCCTCAACGCCCCACTCTTTACGCTAAAGTTTTTTACTGTTATAAAAAGTAGAGTTGAGAGAGAGTCAAACTTTAGCGTAAAGAGCGGGGTGTTGAGGAGGGAGCTGCCTCTTTCATATACGAAGTAATTTCTCTTCGTTTTAAGTTTTAATGTCGCTCCCTACTTTCATTTAAAAATTATTATTTTTTTAAAATTAATTCCGTAAATGAGGAGCGCTGCTCTTTTCTAAACCCTCGCGCCTTACGATAAGTCTTAGCGTTCTTTAAGAATTAAATAAAAAAAACAAGTTTTTTCAACTGAAAGTAAGGAGTGACATCAAAACTTAAAACGCACAGAAATTACTTCGTATATGAAAGAGGCTGCTTCCTCATCAACGCCCCGCTCTTTACGCTAAAGTTTGACTCTTTCTCTCAATTCTTCTTTCTAAAACAGTAAAAAACTTTAGCGTAAAGAGCGGGGCGTTTATGAGGAAGCAGCCTCTTTCATATACGAAGTAATTTCTGTGCGTTTTAAGTTTTGATGTCACTCCTTACTTTCAGTTGAAAAAACTTGTTTTTTTTATTTAATTTCTGAACGTTTTTGAATCAATGCATGTTTTGATTTTGGCTCTCCGCAGAGGAATAATCAAAACGAAATTTGCATATTTTTTTTTTGGCTCAATGGCTTTCTCATAACTTTGATCGAATGATTTTGAGAAAAAAAGAGCGGGGGACGAACCCTAGTTGCCCCCCGATTTTTTTGGTTAATTAAAAAGGCAACTAGAACTTTTAATTTTTTACGAATCTTTTTATTGGTAAAAGATTTACGTAACTTATAAATTAGCTTGCGTAAAGAACTTTTGTATTCTCATGTTTTTATTACATATATGAGGGTATTCGCCCCATCGTCAGTACCTCGCTCTTTACACTAAAGCTTAAATTTTATCCCAATTCATTAAGAATGACCCCCTGAATCACAAAAGCCGTAGAATAAGTAGTTGAAATTACCGAAAATACTTTAGCGTAAAGAGCGAGGTATTAGAAGGAGGTGAGCCCCTCATATGGGTAATAATTTCTGTTTGTTTTAAGTTTTATTGCTGTTCCTTACTTCCAGCTGAAAAAGCTTTTTCACTTTTATTTTTTAAATGTTTTTTTTTTAAATAATGCTAGTAAATCCTGCTCTCCCTTCATGGAAATTTTCTTCTCCCATTACAAATTCTCGAAGGAAAGTTCCCCCAGCATATCCCCCCCTTCTCAACCCCTCCCCCAAACCAAAAAAATCCTCCTGAAAACGCCTGTATACTTCCCAATAACCATTACTATATGTAAGCAGAGGTCAAAGTTTGTAACTTGTTGCCCCTCCCACGGGGACTGTGGGGGAGTAAGTCGTCCCCAAAGACATAGTTATAAGGTTTTTCGACTACGCTGAATAAAATGGCTATCTCAGAATTTTGATCCGTTGACTTTGGGAAAATAATTAGCGTGGGAGGGGGCCTAGGTGCCCTCCAATTTTTTTGGTCACTTAAAAAGGGCACTAGAACTTTTCATTTCCGTTAGAATGAGCCCTCTTACAACATTCTAGGACAACTGGGTCGATACGATCACCCCTGGGAAAAAAAAACAAAAAAAACAAAAAAACAAATAAACACGCATCCGTGATCTGCCTTCTGGCAAAAAATGCAAAATTCCACATTTTTGTAGATAGGAGCTCGAAACTTCTACAGTAGGGTTCTCTGATACGCTAAATCTGATGGTGTGATTTTCGTTAAGATTCTATGACTTTTAGGGGGCGTTTCCCCCTATTTTCTAAAATAACGCAAATTTTCTCAGGCTCGTAACTTTTGATGGGTAAGACTAAACTTGGTGAAACTTATATATTTAAAACCAGCATTAAAATGCGATTCTTTTGATGTAGCTATTGGTATCAAAATTCCATTTTTTAGAATTTTGGTTACTATTGAGCCGGGTCGCTCCTTACTACAGTTCGTTACCACGAACTGTTTGACACTTCTCATTCAAATGCAATGTATTTCAGGAGTCGTTCTTAAAGAATTGGGACATAAAGGCAAACTTTAGCGAAAAGAGCGAGGTATGAGGAAGGGGCGACCCCCCTCATATACGTAATCATTTATGTTCGTTTAAAGTTCTAATATTTCTCCTTACTTTAAGTTAAAAAAATGTATTTATATTTGACTTCTGAATGTCTTTCCAATCATACCAGGAGTCCCCCCCCCCCGTGTAGAATTTCCACTGAAAAATTACTCCACAAATTTTCGTTCCACGAGGAATTATCCCCACAGAAATCCCCCCGCCCCCAAAAAGGAAAACTTCCGTCTATTTCCCAGTGACAAAAATTATATGACAGAAACAATGGATCAATTGCATATCTTAAAGTCCTTTCCCAAGGGGGACCTTTCAACTTTGCTAAACCATATGGCTATCTCCAAATTTTGATTGGGTATTTTTAGGGGGAAAAGGGTATGGGAGGGGGACTAGCTACCATCCGATCTTTTTGGTCACTTAAAAAGGAAACTAGAGTCTTTGATTTTTTGTTGGAAAAAGACATCTTTCGATCTTCTTGAACCACTGATGCAATACGATCAAATTTTCGTTCCACGGAAAATGTTTTTTCCTGCAAATAATACAAAATTCCGCATTTTGTGAAAAGGAGCTTGAAACGTCTACAGTAGGATTGTCTGATATGCTGGATATGGTTGTGTGATTTTCATTAATAGCATTTGACTTTTGGGAGCGTTTCTCCCATATTCCAAAAATCAGGCTCATAGCTTTTGATGGGTAACATTAAACTTTATGAATTTTATATAGCTGAAATCAGAACAAAAAGCCAATTCTTTTGACGTATCAAAGGGCATGGAAACTTCTTGTTTTTAGAGTTTCAGTTACCATTGGGACGAGTCACTCTTTACTTATAGTTTTTTACAAAAAACTGTTTCACTAATAGAGAAATAAAGAACTACTGGGGAAATTTTTAAGCAATTCTCACAAAGGAGCGCTTTTCTATGACACACATATGGGGTGGGACGTCGTTAAAAAAGAGCAGTATTTTGAATCTTATCAAAAATATTCATACTTACTTCTCCTTCAGAGAATTACCTGAAAGATGGCAAGCATATTTACTCATGATGTTCATCGTCATCATCTAATTTTACCAAAAACTTTTTACCAGCTCGGGATCCACGTCCCAGGCTTTTGCGCAAGACGTATGTACACTCTTCAGAGCTGCATATGACATAAGCTTCATCTTCATTCAGCTCTTCTTTTTATCCATGCAGTTATTCATTGAACAAATCTCAAATCATACCTCAAATTTTTTGCTTCCCTTTGTTTTATAAAGTTGGCTTATCATACTTTAACAGATGCTTATGCAAAAAAAAAAAAAAAAAAAAAAAAAAAAAAAAAAAAAAAAAAAAAAAAAAAAAAAAAAAAAAACAAACACAAAACAAAACACTGCAGAATCTTCCCACCCACGATGAGAGTACCACTCAAGTGTCTCTCCAAAAATAACAGATGAGTAAATAAGAAAATGACCAAATGAAGCTTACGATATTGAGCTTTTTCCCAAGCTTCTGGGAGCAAATGAAGAAACACATCTCCAAGTAGCCCGCCTACGGCAAAACTTAAAAGCCGCCTCATCTTACGGCTATTATTACCTGAAAAAAATACGTTCAGAAATAAGGTACATTACCGTATTGGCTAGATTCCTCATAACTACAAACATATATATATCTGCAAAATATAGCAAACAAGCAATGAAAAGGCGGAGACAAACAAGAAGTACAGTTTGTCGGACAACTTTATAGCTGAGTCTTTAACTTGCATCCAGAATTGATTTAATTCTTCCTTCGAGGACTGTTTTGCCTTTGAGGGGAGAACTCAACAATTAAATATTCGACTGCGTAATAGTTTCCTTAGCCATAGGTACCAGTTGCACAGTTGCCAGTTGCATAGGTGCCAATAACTCCCATTTTCAAAATTGATATAAAGATTTCACTTGGTGTAATCAATAATTAAATGGACATATGAAGAAGAATTAATTTTTGCCAAATTAAATAGCAGGAGTTTTTTGTAAAAAATCAATGTGTAGGGAAGTATCCCTCACTTTTGAGAGCAAAAGTACCTTAAATGCTACTAGTGGAAGATCTTTTGAAGGAATCTCAAATAGGCGTTTTCTTCTCTAGTCTATTGGAATTGACAGCCTATAAGAACATGGTTGAATAAAAATTTTGTGGTTAAACTGCAATTATTCAACTTGGGATTAATGATACAAGTTCAAAATAAGCCATTTAAGTGCTGTTAAAAGCAGCTTGGCAATAATTCAAGTAGTAGAAAACAGTAATACATGAAGATTTTGATTGGTTGAAAAACAAACAATAACAAATTAATGTGAAGGAGAAAAAAGTGCTTATTGAATTTTGGTAAATGCAAAACAGTGAAGGGACTGTATGGTTGATATTCAGACCACCTTTTAGGCTCTTTTATCTCCTTGAGATCTTGTCCTTTAAGAAATATTGCTTACTTGTATGTATGTGCTGTATATAGTGCCCTTATCTGCTTGTATTTTTGCCTCTCTTTTTACTTTACTGGGGTCTGTTTAATAGTATTTGTGCATTCACTTTTTTTTTTCTCTGCAAAGTAAGCTTGTCACGTGAAAGACGTAATGGTTCCTGGTAGTCCTGGGAAGGGTGGAGGTTGTGGGGGAGTTAGAGGTGGACCCACTGTACCAAATTTGTTGGCTAAAGGTCATGATATGACAAAAACTACTGACACAAATGACAAGGGTAAGCTAGTCCCTCTATCAAAGACTTCTGCTGGATATCTAGGGCGTCGATTGGCTGTAGCTCTAAAAAATGACTATGGGAAAATACTCCCACGATTAGGTCCTGGAGGCTCACTTGAAGTTGTTCTAAAAAATCTAGACATAGCTAATAAGATCTTAGGCATAAGGGATCTCACATTGAATAATATAGTGATCAAATTTGAAATGAAGCCAGCAAATATGCTATACTCAAGCAGAAAAGGAGTACTATACGTTCCCAGGGATTTAGCTACTCCTGAAGAACTCTGTAAGGAGATTCAGCAAGTAGAACAGGTTACAAAGGCAACTGTACTAAACCCTCATCCCACATCTAGAGATGGTAAACCATACACTAGCTACACTATACATGTTGACTTCTCTCAAGAAATAGATTTTCCTACAATAATTCCTATATGGAGTGCCCTCACTGTGGTGAAACAGTTCATACCAAAACCGTTGAGATTTTTCAAGTGCCAGAAATTTGGCCATAACTCTCTAAACTGTTGGGGTAAAGATACTTGTGGTATTTGTGGAGATAATCACCCCATGATAGCTTGCCCTGAGATAAACAAAAACAGAAATGAACAAAAAGTAAGATGTGCAAACTGTAATGGACAGCACACTGCCCTCAGTAAAGAGTGCCAGGATTACAAGTTTAGAGCTGCAATACTGAAAACGTCAGTTACAAAAGGTATATCATTCAAAGATGCAGTTCAAGCTTTTACTGACACCAAAGGGAAGACTCTGCACACACCACGACCAGCTTTAAACTTTGAAAATTTTCCAGTCCTTGTTCACCCTTCAATCCCACCAGAAGCAAAAATACAGGAACCAATTAACAAGGAAGTTGTCTTACTGAGAGAAAAAATAGACCAACTAACCACAGTAGTGTCATCATTGTGCTCACTGATTGCTTCCAGTGTAAAGTTAAGCAAAAGCTCGAAGTCAGAGGTACAGAAGATCCTGTCTTCACTGAAGAAATCTGAATCCTTTGTTTCTAGAAATGAAACAGACTCAGAGGATGGTATGGATGAAGATAACTTTGTTCCAAAGAACATTTTGTCCTCTCCAGGGAAAAAGACAATAAATAAGCGTGTTCATAAACAAAAAATCCAAGAATGACTACAAGGGTAATCCAAATAAACATCAGGGGAATGGGAAAATCAAAGGTAGTAGAATTGAAAAACCTTCTAGTGAGGAGTAAGCCATATATTCTACTGATTCAGGAAACTTTATTGAATGAACAGAAAACTTCCCCAAATTTTAAGGGCTATAGCATGGCTAGATGGGATAGGATGACAGGACCAGGGGGAGGACTTATGACTTTAGTTAAGGATAATATCCCGTTTAAAATAGTAGATGCTTTTATCCCAGGAAAAAATGAAATTGGGATTATATCTATCAAAGAAGATGGAACGGACAACTGGATATCCGTTATCAACTATTATAACAGGACTGCAACTGACTTTGATTTTAAGCAGTTCAAAGATGCTTTTCAGAAATGTAAAGAGAGGAAAATAATTGCTGGTGACTTCAACCTTCACAACCCAATGTGGGACTCAACATCATCTCCAAATCATAATTCTAATTTACTGGCAGATTTTATTACTGATCCTCAAAATATGGTTTGTCTTATCACTCCAATAGATCTAGGTACCAGGCTAAACGCCTTAAATGGGAAGACTTCTACTATAGATTTAACAATTGCTTCTTTAGACCTTTCAGTTGACTTTGAGGTTGTTATACCGTCACCCTTTGACTCTGATCATTTCCCAATAATGTCAATGCTTAATTTTTCTGCTTATAGACTTCAGTTAATGAAGTCTGTGAGTTGGAAGTTCCGCAAGGAGTCCTGGCCTGAATGGCAGAGAGAGGTAGACTCGGATCTGACGGATGTTGAACTACCTACCTCTGTTGAGGAGCTTAATGAGAAGTTAACTCAAGTTATGGTGAATGCTAGTGAAAGGGTATTTGGGTATGTAAAACTTAAAAGAAAATCTAGAAACTCCACACCAGGGTGGAATGCTGCATGCCAAAAAGCTTATAAGGAAAGAAACACGGCGAGAACCAAGTTTAGAAGAAATCCTACAGTTACAAACAAAATTGAAATGAATGCAAAACAAGCCATCTTTAGGAAAATTGTTCCCCAAGAAATCAAGAATGGATGGAAGACTCTAATTGAGACAAAGTTTACGAAGACTACATCAATCAAAGAGTTGTGGAGGAACTGGAAAGTCTACACTGGACAAAGGTCTTCCCCAATATCTGGCATCACGATACACTACGGAACCACTGCCGCCACAACACCCGAGAAAATAAAACTTCTGAAAGAGTATCTAATTGCAAACATTCCTCCACAACTTTCTACTCAAAACCGACCCACTATGCAACCTACACAGGTCTTCCCTAAGAATGATATTGAACTTGTAGAACAGGATCTTGATACGATTATTAAAAATTTAAAACCAGGGGCTATGGGCCCAGACAGGATTCACAATGAGATGCTGTCCAACATGTCCCCCCTGCTAAAGGCTTCTGTCTTAACTTTGTTTAATAGGTCCATCAAGGAAGGTTATGTCCCATCGCTTTGGAAAAAAGCTGCAATAATACCAATCCTGAAACCCCAAAAGGACCCTACATCCCCAAAATCATATCGCCCAATTGCCTTGACTTCATGCCTCTGCAAGCTAATGGAGAGACTGATAAAAAAGATAGTTCTACCAGAAATTGAGAAAGTAGTTCAGCCAGAACAACTAGGCTTTCTGCCCCAACGCAGTACAATAGACTGTCTTGTGAGGCTTGAAAATCAAATAAAACAGGGATTCCGCCTAGGAAAAGAAACTCTAGCTGTTTTCCTTGATATGACTTCAGCATTTGACAGAGTGAATATCCCTACTCTAATGGCAAAACTAAAGAAGCTAAATATTAGCCCTCAAATCGTGGGATGGATTGGTAATTTCTTGACAGAGAGGAAAATAGAAATAACTTTAGAAAATCATTCGTCTGGCTTTTTTAGTACTCCAAATAATGTGGGTCTCCCCCAAGGAGGGGTACTAAGTCCTTTATTATTTTTAGTGTATTGTCACGATATAAACTTAGATACGATACTGGGTTGTAAACTATACTTATATGCTGATGACATTGCAGTAGCTGCCTCCTCTCGAGATAGGGGATGCCTTAAGGCTTCAGTCCAAAAAGCTCTGTATTACTTAGAAAATTGGACAATGGAAAACTACATGTCATTTTCAACAGAGAAGTCAGTAAGTGTTCTTTTCTCAAGGAAAAATCGAACAAATGTTCAACCCCCCATTGTGTCTTTAGCAGGAGTGGACATCCAACATGCAGAGAAATTTTGCTATCTAGGAGTCTTACTGGATTCAAAGTTGCTATGGACTAACCACATTGACTATCTTGTTGGTAACCTGAGGAGTAGGGCAAACTTTCTCAATGCAATCTGCCTCTCTAAAAGAGGAGCCCCATATTCTTGTGATTCAAAACTATTTGGAGCAACAATCACCAGCAAACTGGACTATGGTAGCATGTTCTATAGGGAAGCAACAAAGCACAACCTCCAGAAACTTGATTCAGCTTTTAATCAAGTTCTCCGACGAGCTCTAGACTGCTTAAAAACCACCCCCATCCCAGCCCTCTACTGTGAGCTTGGCGTCACATCACTTCAGAGGAGAAGAAATAATCTTCAAGCCCGTTACTTTCTAAAAAAAATGGGATCAACAAATCACATTGTGTATAAAGAATGCATTGCTACATGGAATCAAGATCTCCAGTTTAGACCAAGGTTTTCCCCTACAGTCTATAGATATTCTTGTCTGATGAGTAATGCTGGCTTTCCAGGCCTAGTTCCAACCCCAAACATAGATGACCTTTCCTCACGCTTCAACGGAATAGGTAATGTAATTAATTTAGCTCTAGATAATAGAAATAAGGATTTAGGAACAATAATTTTAAAATTAGAGTGGTATAGGCTGACTCTACAATGGACTGACTTTACTCACATATACACTGACGGATCTAAGTCGGAAATGGGTACAGGCTGCGCTTTTGTAGTCCCGTCAACTGGTACTTCTTGCGGATTTAAGCTACCTGACAAGCTTACTGTTTTTTCTGCAGAAATGATTGCTATTTATCATGCACTTCTTTATATTAAGTCAAACGGTATAGTTGGTAGCTTTTTGATTTGTTCTGATTCTCTATCTGTGTTAAATTACTTAGCTATGAAACAAAATGATGCCAAAGAAACTGCTGCACAAATTGAAAAAATAGTTGACGACCTTCTAAAACATGGTTATGATCTACAACTTACATGGGTCCCAGCACATGCAGGTATTCCTGGGAACGAGTCAGCTGATAAAATGGCAAAATGGGCTTGCAGAAATGGTGAATTGTTGGATGTAAACTTGTCCCTGAGTGAATATATTCAGAGTTATGAGGCCCAATCCGCAATTGATGAGAAAGCTGATTTCACAAGAAAGTCCACTAATACAATCTTGGATCTATATGATTTTAAGCCTCCTCCATTGGACTTAATTCACAGTGAGACGAAAATTGCCACAAGAATATTTCGAATCAGATCTGGCCATGCTAAAGTGAATTCTGTTCTCTTTAAATGGAATTTGGTTGACTCCCCAAACTGCAATGTACGTAATGTATATGAAGATATCCGCCATGTTATAATGTCGTGTATAAAGTATTATATCCAGCGTGAAATATTAAAAAGAAAAGTTCTAAAGCTCTTTGGTGCCTTTACTTTCCGTGCGGTGGTGGGTCATTCATCCGCCCCTCCATGGGCTCGTAGGGTATCTGTTTCTGCACTGGGTTGTTTTATTAGAAGTTCAAGTTTCTTTGATGTGCTTTAGTAGTCTTGGGTAATGTTGTATCAAGTCAAATGTTTATTAATGTATTTAATATATTGTATAAGTTTAATGTGTTTCCCACGAAATTTAATGTAAATTGTAATTTATGGCTGTAAATGCTTTAGAATTAATTAAGGTGGTCTGATGTAGGTGGCTATACTAGTGGAAAAAATGGTTTGCCACCAACAAAGAATCTGCCAATAACGATTCTAAGTGATTCACTAATCTGAAAGTAGTCATCGTTTCTTAAAAATTCTCCGTACACATTGTCTGGACAAGATTGATACGTACGTGACGGAGCTGATTCATGCTCCAAAAACGTTGGAATCAACAACAACAACAACAACAACAAGATTTCACTTGCAGCATCATAACCATAAAACTGAATCGAAATAAATATGGAAAAGCACTTAGTTTGACATCATAAAGTTTATATTGGCAAATTTAGTAGTTCGTCGAGTGTGGAATCAAGGGTTGAACATAGTTGTACCCAATCCCCGATTGAATAGAATATTTGAATAAACTTTTCCCTAAGAAGCAGGGTAAGGGCTATGGGAGAACATTGTGTCAAATGGAAAGGTATAACTCATAGACTTAAGGTTATTCAGAAATTTGGGTATTCAGATAATAATGGCAGTAAAAAACAACAAATCTTCGGGGTTTTGGGAGTTCAGTGTACAACAATAAGTTCAACAATGAGATTAAGTATACTCAAGAGGATATATTCATCTATATTTTCAGGGTGACCTTTACATTCCTGTCAAATTAGTGATACTCAACAGAGTAGTCTTTCTCCGAACTACTTTTGTTTTACGAAAATATTATTAAATTTAAAGCCGGTTTCGCTAAGAAAGCCATACTTTTTGCAATTTCATATTTTTGAAAGCATGAAACATTTTTGAAAAAAAAAATATGAAAAAGCCTGTGAATTTCCGTAAAAATGTCGACTACTGTATCTTCAATACAATAGTCAATGGAAATATCAGTAGCTCCTAACCAATCGCTTATTTGGAAACAATCGTCAATCTGTGATGTTACACAGCACGTACTCAAAGCGATTATTTCGCCATTGTATAGCCCGATTCAGTCCGTTTTCAATCCTCACAATAGTATTAATCCCTTTCCTGCATGTGATTTGACGGGTTTCTGCTGTTAGTTACAAATAACTATTAGCTCTTAAAAGAACAAACGAAATTACTCTTGCGCAAAGATTACAAATTTTACAAAAAAGCTCCATTAACCACAGCTAAATCTAGTAGTAAATAAATATAATTCAATGCCATGTATGCATTGCTAAATCTCTACAGCAAACACACAGATAAAAGTTTCAAGTTGGCAACGGGATTTACTAACCAAAAACCAATAATGTTCTTTGCCTAAATCGATGTAATGCGCACATGAGCAATTACTTGTTTCTTTGTGTTTTTACGGAATGAATTAACGTTTGTCATTCAGCAAACAAAACATTAGAAAACACTCTTTCCTTTCTAAGCACTAAAAATCATATCATCTACAACACAACAAAGGAAAAAAAAACCCATTCCAAATGCAAAAAACAAAAAACAACTTACATTAAATGTATGGAGGGTTTTTCTGAGTGTATAACCTCCTTTTATAGTACTATCTCATTACAGTATAATATTTGGTAGTAAATTGTACTACTAACAACCCACCACAACATCAAGCCAGCTGAGGCCCACATAGCTACGCACGCTCCTTGTCCACCCAAATTTATTCAAAGCCTCCCTCTTTACATCATCCCACGAAACTTCCATTTTACTTAAATCTTTCCTTACAACTTCCTTTCACCACAACCGAGGTTGACTTCTTTTTTGGTTAGCCCTGGACGGTTGGCCGAAAAGGACCATCTTAGGCAATCGTCATCCTCTATTCGCAGAACGTATCCTAGCCATCTTACCCTAGAAAGCAGCCCTAGAAACGTAAAAGTAAGCAGTAATGAAAGTAAGCAGTAAGCATGTAAAAGAAAGAAAGCAGCCCTCGTTATAGCCATAGAAAGCAGAATTGAACCACACTTTTTGTACAGCCTACTAATTGAAATACGGTCAGTCAGGTGAACAACCAAAACGTCCGTAGGCAATTTCTCAGGAAAACATCTAGCAAATCTTCTACCGTCTTTAAGAGCACTCATACTTTAGAAACGTACTTGACCGTTGTCATTACTATAGGCTCCAATGTTCTAACCTTGATTTGTAGAGTTCTTCCTATTCTTCCAAACGTTTTCTAACTGTGAAAAAAGCAAAAAACACTGGAATTTGGCTATTTTACTATTAACATTTTCACATCAACAAAAACCTTTACTAATAATTTGCCATAAGTAATTGAAGCTGTCCACTTGATCAATAGTTTCGTTACCCAACTTCACCTATTTCTAGCCTCAGCGACTTAGATTCTTTATATTATTTTTCAAACCTATTCTAGCACCCTGAAGTTTCATAACCTACAAAAGTTCATTTATTTTGCTCTTACTTTCATCTAAGATACTTAAATAATCAATCAGCATAATCAAAGTCCAAGAAAGTTTTACTTCTTCATTTGATTCCGTAGTCTCTAATTGTCAGTCCACAAAAATGATCCATGTAAATAGGGATGGAACGCAGCCTTCCTTAACTCCTGATTTAATATGAAACAAGCTACTAACCTCATTTCCAACCTTACCCGCAGCAGTGTTATTCTCGTACATAGCACTAATCACTTCAATGGAGTTGTCTGGTATACCATCAAAGGAATACCACAAAATTTAGAAAGTTCCTTTCCCTTTCTCGTAGAGATAACTGATTATATCTGTACACCTTAAGAACGAACCGAGGTGTTTATTTGTAACTTCCCTAAAAGTATAAAAACCTTCGCTAAAGTTCTTCTATCAGCTGAATCAGCCACTTGCTCGGAATCTATAGACCTGAGGACTAAAGGAACTCTCCCCCTAATTAGATTGGTTAATGCGTAAACTCTTAATAAAATAGAACTTTTACTAAACACAATGTTTATTGGTTAGTCTTACTAACACCCTCTGCACACAATGATCAGATTGGGCATGGATACCAAACAGCGCAGCTAGGGCACTTATTTTTACTTCCAACAACGATTGGTTGAAATCTGACGGCCCCTTCTGCTAAATGTCACGACGATATGAATTTAAATATCTTTTCATCGCAATACTTAAGGAGAGCTACAAGATTTATTCTTACATCTCATGAAGTTATACATATTCCGAAGTCAAAATTTAGAAAGTTCCTTTCCCTTTCTCTTAGAGATAACTGATTATATCTGTACACCTTGAGGACGAACCGGGGTGTTTATTTGTAACTTCCCTAAAAGTATAAAAAAAGATACCGACGACCTCTATCACTAGACATTCAAACGAATAATTTAGGGACCTATATACCCCCTTCCCAAACCCACACACACACACAGAGTTCGTATCGCATACAAGCCTGCAATTGATACAACTACAACACTTCCTCTAACTTACTACCTCCTGCGGTCAAGATCTGACGATTCTTTTGGTAGATTTGCTGATTAAAAAAAAGTCTCCCCTCCCCGTCTTTTGACTTCAAGTGCTAAATAAGAGATTATGTCTGGACAGAAATGTAGATATGTATGGAGAAGACTGTGGACCACTCCCATCCTTCCCTCCGACTCCAAGTCGTACCGCATGAGAGATTCGTTTTACTTCGCTTATGGATTCAAGCCTAAGAATTTTGGATTTCTAAATTTACCTTTTCGTAAAACCCCCAAAGAGTCACAGAATCTTCAATCCTGGGGATTGAAAAAATTATTTCATGTTTTACATGTATCTGACACTTAAAGAGTACCTAGGAAGCTTATTTTCGAATTTAAAGTAGTTTTGTTTATTCTTTACACATTTTCTTAGACTGGAAAAATACTTCAAATTCTATTTCTGAGGTAGTACTGGACATATTACAAACTTCAAGGGAGCCTTTATTCTCCGCTTCCCCATCTTCTGCCGAAAAAAAAAGAACTTTCCTCTCCAATAGCCACTGAGCTAAAGACCGATTATAAAGACACATAAGGAAAAAAGAGTAAAAACAGCACAAGCTTCAGCATTGTTCCACAACGGAACTGACAAGAAAAACAATGAAAATTTAAATTTTAGAATAAAGTTACTACAGTCTTACGTTCAATCAGACAAAAGTATAAGAATTCAATCAATATAAGGTACAACTCTGTTTATCTTTGAAATAATTTTATTTTCGAAAAATTTCTGACGCCAAGAAAATTTTCAATTATCTTTTCATACAAAGTTTGTTTATCGTCATTATACCAACCGGTATCGCACATTTTTCTAGTCCAGATTACTTATCTTCTGTAGAATTAAGGCAAAAATTAGTCCTTGATTCAGCAATTGTGTTTCAACTTAAATTTGTATGACGTTGGACTACGTTGTTAATTGTGCTGTGAGGTTTTGCTAAGGGTGTGATACTTTCTCCGCGACTAAGTTCAAGTAATATGGCATCTCATGATAATAGCAATCTGAAATCAAAACTTAATTTAACCTTCTAGAAACAAAAGACTAATAGCTACTTAATTTTTTGAGGAGCTAAGAGGACTTTGATGTTCGCTTTCAAACAAACAAAGATTATTCAAAAAAACAAAAATCAAGCAAGGTCATTCTACAATTTATCATATTCTCAGTTAGTTATGTATTTTGGCTGACCCTCCTCCCCTTTCCCTATTGCCTAACAAAAAAAAAAACTGTGTCCATTTCCTACATAGTTGTTAAGGTTGCAAATATCATATATTCATATCACGCATTTTCCTCATGCCAGAGCTTCGATTTCATTTGTCTTTGCTGATAACCAAACTTTAACAACGGACTTTGGATTTCCGCAAAACTAAATACATTGATTGGAATCGACGCACCCAATAGCCGAAATCCGTGTCCTTTAGAACTCTTGAAGTTCAATTAAATTTTTCCGAAACAGAAAACATATTTCTTGGATGTCGTCAAAATCATTAGAGTGTGAAGTACAAGGTCAACTCGGACCAACTCAATTCAACACGTATCACAACTCCGTACCCTTCATCCTTCTTAAATCTACTCCCAACTAAAGGTTAATTGAAAAATGTCTCATATTTTGCATTTATCCGTACTTAAATGATAAGGGAGCACCCCTCCCTCCAACAACACCATTCATCTCTCTAGGACTTCTCCAGCTTATGGAAAGAAAAAATGAGTGCCAATAAAAAAAAAAAATAATAATTTTTAAGATGTACTTTGTCAAAAACTACCCCCCCCCCAAAATGATCGATTTCGACAAAAATACCACTATTAATTTTTTAGAAAAAAAAAAAACAACAAAGGCTATGCCTTTTTTTAAATCTTGAGATAGAACGTACATTTTTCAATCATTATATCACACACAGGAAATTTAGGAATCTACAGATCTTCGTTGGAATCTAGTAAAGAAAAAATCAAGGAGAGAAAGACAGCAGAATAACTCGAATATGGCATCATATTCTTATTCAAAAGTTACGTGTTATATCATTTCTTGTCAAAAGAAACATGTGTTATATCATCTTTTAAATGAGGAAACAAATCGTTGTGTAAAATTGCATTACATTTTAAATACCAAGCTTTGTTAAGTACAAAAAGGCTGTAGATATAGTACTTTCCTTTCAAATGAACACTTAAACAGCTCTCCATGTTGCCTCAGTGCAGGGGCTAGCCTTAAAGAAGGTGAAAAAAAAGAGATAATTCAGCAATTTTTTCCCTTCATTTAGCTACTGCCTAAGGAATGTTAGCTATAATCTGGATTAATATTAATAGTAGTATGTTATTTTGAAAACCAATATATGGAAATTTAAAAAAAGCGTGATACCCCTAAGAAATTGCGTCAGATTGAAACAAAAAAGTACATCTTTGGAGTGTGTCACCCATAGAAAACACCAGGGGCATAGCTCCAGCAGGTTTAATTGGGGGAGAAGGGGTCCATATCCAGATAGTCAAGGGGTATGAGCTATATAATAGAATTTTACCTCTAAATTAATTGGGGGGGGGGCAACTACCCTCTTCCCCAAACGACGCCCCTAGAAAACAGCTGTTTTCCTTTTTGTTCAAGCCATTGGAGTTTAAGTTTCCTGCATATAAATTTTGGCAATGGCGATACCAATGGTGAGCTTTTTGTTTCGATCCGATGTCATTTTAAGGCGTTTCAGGCTAATTTTCGAAATTCCGTGTATTTGTTTTCGCAACAACCTTTTACTACTAAGATTACTCGAGATAATAGTTATCATTATTTAGTAAGCCACAAATGCTAATTTTGTCTCACTACATAGTTTGTTTGTTTTTTAAATTCATTTTTGGGCTTTTGGTTACTATGAGCCGTGGTGAGTTCTTTAATAGCTTAATTCGTTAATTACTAAATAATTATTTAGTAAGCCACAAATGCTAATTTTGTCTCACTACATAGTTTGTTTGTTTTTTAAATTCATTTTTGGGCTTTTGGTTACTATGGGCCGTGGTGAGTTCTTTAATAGCTTGCTGCTACCACTTCAACAATGAAAAGAACAAATGTGTATTCTGTCAAGAACTTCAGAGTATTTGGTTTTGTTTTAACTTGTTTTTTCACCTAAAAATTACTGAACTACAAACAAACTACGTTGATGATACCTATTACTAATTTAGCTCAATAATAAGAAACAGGAAAGACACAAATAGCCGAAGATAGCTTTGACAAAAATTTGGTATAAAATCAAAATTTTGAATCGAGAAAACTTATTCACTGGAAGAAAACTGAACTTCCGTTCAAAAACAAAAACTAAAAAAAAACTTGAAATATTCACCAGGATTTTTCAATTTCACTCCACTTTCCATTGGAATGACTAGCATAGGTAAAACTCCACTCAATCCAACAATTAAACTTGCAGCTATAGAGAAAATCCAAGGCTGGTAATAGCTCATTTCGTCCATTTTGAGCTTTCCTTACTATAGAGATGAAATCGCAGACTGAATACAGGGCATTATCTAAAAAAATACATAAGAAAATATCATCGGTATCTATATGGAAGTGAAAATATTTTGGAAGAAAGTTTGGAACAATAGCTGCTTTGTATTTAGTTTGGCCCTTATCAGATTTATCTTGTAAGCTTTCCATTAGTTAGTCACTTTTTTTAAATAAAGATTTTTGTTCAGTAGTAAAATAAACGAAAGGCAAATATGATGAAAAAAGTAGCAGAGATTAGAAACCAGAAAGCTGAATTTTCAAAGACTACAATAATTGCACAATTTGCGTAACAATTATTGGGCCCCATGAGAAGAAGAAAAAAAAAACAACCTGAAAACAGTGCGCGTTCACCGTACAAAAATCATCAACCGTTTTCGAAAGCCAAGTTTCATGTAGCTTGGAAAAATTTAATTGAAGACTTCCTGCTTTGAGAGGGTCATGAGGTAGATTACATCGTCCTGATAGGGCCTATAAACTTGGTATCTTACCTACAATTTTAATAGGCATTTAAGTCCATAACTAATTAGCATCTATGCAAAAACAACATTTTATTCTCTTTTTCGTGCCTTTTCCAATTGAGCCATTTCTGTCTGAGGCTTGACAGATCTTCATAAAAAGAACAAATACCAAAGTCAAGGTTTTCTTTACGCGAAAAGGGTTTTTCATGAATAGCTCATTATCACAAAAACAGACTGAATTAAAATCGAGACATAATTGTGATTAATTTCTGCAATAAAACAAAATCAGGCTAAAATTATCTTGCTTAATTGATATATTAGCGCAGAATTGTCATGTAATTTAAAATGTGTTAGCTTTCTTAGAACAAGATGTCGTCTTCTGTAAATTCAGCAATAACATTTCCCCTTAATTGAAAAATATTAGATTGTGGACATGGGATGATACCACATCAAACAGTTCGTGATAACGAACTGTAAGTAAGGAGCGACCCGGCTCAATAGTAACCGAAACTCTAAAAAACTGAAAATTGATACCAGTAGATATCAAACAGTTCGTGGTACATCAAAAGAATCGAATTTTAATGCTAATTTTAAATATATAAGTTTCATCAAGTTTAGTCTTACCCATTAGAAGTTACGAGCCTCAGAAAATTTGCGTTATTTTAGAAAATAGGGGGAAACACCCCCTAAAAGTCATAGAATCTTAACGAAAATCACACCATCAGATTCAGCGTATCAGAGAACCCTACTGTAGAAGTTTCAAGCTCCTATCTACAAAAATGTGGAATTTTATATTTTTTGCCAGAAGGCAGATCACGGATGCGTGTTTATTTGTTTTTTTGTTTTTTTTTCCCCAGGGGTGATCGTATCGACCTAGTTGTCTTAGAATGTTGCGAGAGGGCTCATTCTAACGGAAATGAAAAGTTCTAGTGCCCTTTTTAAGTGACCAAAACAAATAGAGGGCACCTAGGCCCCCTCCCACGCTAATTATTTTCCCAAGGTCAACGAATCAAAATTCTGAGATAGCCATTTTATTCAACGTAGTCGAAAAACCTTATAACTATGTCTTTGGGGATGACTTACTCCCCCACAGTCCCCGTAGGAGGGGTTACAAGTTCAAAACTTTGACCAGTGCTTACATATAGTAATGGTTATTGGGAAGTGCAGAAGAGGGGGATATGCTGAGGGAACTTTCTATCGAGGAATTTGTCATGGGGAAGAAAATTTCCATGAAGGGAGCGCGGGATTTACTATCATTACTTAAAAAAAAACAATGAAAAAATAAATATGAAGTTTTTTTTCAGCTGGAAGTAAGCAGCAGCATTAAAACTTAAAACGAACATAAATTATTACCCATATGAGGGGCTCACCTCCTCCTAATACCTTGCTCTTTACGCTAAAGTATTTTTAGTAATTTCAACTATTTATTCTGCGGCTTTTGTGATTCAGGGGTCATTCTTAATGAATTGGGACAAAATTTAAGCTTTAGTGTAAAGAGCGAGGTACTGAAGAGGGGGTGAACCCCCTCATATATGTAATAAAAACATGAGAATACAAAAGTTCTTTACGTAAGCTAATTTATAGGTTACTTTTATCTTTTACTTATAAAAAGATTCGTAAAAAATTAAAAGTTCTAGTTGCCTTTTTAATTAACCGAAAATCGGAGGGCAACTAGGCTTCCTCCCCCGCTCTTTTTTTCTCAAAATCATTCGATCAAAATTATGAGAAAGCCATTTAGCCAAAAAAACAAATGTATAAATTTCGTTTTAATTATTCCTCTGCGGAGAGCCAAAATCAAAACATGCATTGATTCAAAAACGTACAGAAATTAAATAAAAAAAACAAGTTTTTTAAATGAAAGTAAGGAGCGACATTAAAACTTAAAACGAACAGAAATTACTCCGTATATGAAAGGGGCTTTTCCTTCTCAACGCCCCGCTCTTTATGCTAAAGTTTTTTACTGTTTTAAAATGTAGAGTTAAGAGAAAGAGTCAAACTTTAGCGTAAAGAGCGGGGCGTTTAGAAGGAAAAGTCCCTTTCATATACGGAGTAATTTCTGTTCGTTCTAAGTTTTAATGTCGCTCCTTACTTTCATTTAAAAAACTTGTTTTTTTTTTTATTTAATATCACAAGAATCGGCTTGTTATGCTGGTTCCAGATTTATAAGTTTAATTAAGTTTAGTCTTACCCATCAAAGGCTATGAGCCTGAAAAAAATTACCAGATTTTCGAATAAAAGGGGGACACACCCCCTAAAAGTCATTGAATTTTGATGAAAATCACATCATCAGATTCAGCGTTCTAATGCCCAATTTAAGAGACCAAAAATATTGGAGGGCAAGTAAGCCCCTACAACGTCCCTTTTTTCTTAAAATCGCTCAATCAAAATTTTGAGATAGCCATTTTGTTCAGCAGAGTTGAAAGGCTGAATAAGTATGTCTTTGGAGATGACACAACCCTCCCGCAACCCCTGAGAAAATATTCCCATTTTTGACGTATAATATTTGTTATTGGGAAGTATGCATACATTTTTCGGTTGGGGGGGGGGGGGGGGCGAATTTTCGGCTGAGGGATTTTTCACGGGGAAATTTTCCACGGGGAAGGAAGTTTCCTTCCCCATGGAAGGAAACTTCCGAGGGTAAATTTCTAAGGGGAAATTTTAAACTGAGGGAATCTGCTGGAATTCCTGTACGAAATTCTTCTTATAACTTGTTTTCTCTTTGCCGACGCAATTTTACACGTAGAGATGTTAAGGGTAATTGACCGGAGTAAATTTTCACCGAAATTGAATTGTCTAGAGTATATATCTATTGGGAGGTGGGATTTTTCCGTGGAGGCGGAGCAAGATTTACTGGCATTATTTAAAACACGATCAGAAGTTAAACAAAAAAGAAAAAATTCCAACTGAAAGTAAGGAGCAACATTAAACTTAAAACAAACAGAAATTATTGGAAAAGAGAGGTGGTGAGGAGGGGGAATTCCCCCTCACATATGTAACAATTTCCTCTGGTTTTAAGTATAATGTTACTCCTTACTTTTAGCTGGAAACTTTTTTTTTTTAAATTTTCTACTCGAATTCCAAGACTGCTTCCATTCCTTAGTTCAGATTAAAACTGCCTTTGCAATTTAAATTCCGATTCTTGATAAATTTTAATTTAGTAAACTATATCTTTAATACGAAACATCAATAAAATTATTCACAAAAAAATACTGAAGATAACTCAAGGCTTATATAACTTCTAATTACATATAATTGAGCAAATACTACTCCATTATTCAATTTCCTATCATATATTTCCCTGTCATACAGTTTTGCGTCACGTGGTTCCCATTAAGTGTCCGAAAGGTCACCAACTTTAAGAAATCACGAATACAAGGTGAGGCGTGCCAAGTGTGGCAAAAATGTACCAAATGTCGCAGAGCCGTACGGCACATGGCGTTCCGAGATGTACACTAGGTGGCGGAAAGTAGACTACCCCTTGTATGTACCTTACGATTTGAACAAGCATCAAAATAACCAATCAACCTTGCTTTTTGTGAGATCGAGGTCAGGGGGATTATGTTCATCATACGTTTCTTCCATCGGTCGCCAAGACAGAAAAACATTGCACTTGAAATCACAATCTTTCAAATTTCTGCTAGAAAATTGTGGACAGGAGCATCCATTGTTTGTTAAGGCAGTGATAAGTTCCAAAATTTAATTTACAACTTAAAGAATTTGATTTGGAATGAGGAATTGTCCCCTTTTCTGGTACTATATATATATATATATATATATATATATATATATATATATATATATATATATATATATATATATATATATATATATATATATATATATATATATATATATAGTACTAATAATTTATTTATAACCCATAAAATACATTAAACTGTGGAGTAGACACACAAAAAAAGAAAAAAAAAATAACTACATAAATAACATAACAGCATGCAACATAAGTAAATTACCTCAATTCAAAAAATGGCCAAAGAGGGTCAAAAACACCAATCAGTTGCCGAGTTTTAAGAGATTAAATAAAAAAAAATTAATTTTTTTAGCTGAAAGTAAGGAGCGACATTAAAACTTAAAACGAACAGAAATTAATCCGTATATGAAATGGGTTGTCCCCTCCGCAATCCCTCGCTCTTTAGGCTAAAGCTTTTAATTGTTTTAAAAAGTAGAATTGTGGCAAAGAGTCAAACTTTAGCGTAAAGAGCGAGGGATTGCGGATGAGACAACCCATTTCATATACAGAGTAATTTCTGTTCGTTTTAAGTTTTAATGTCGCTCCTTACTTTCAGCTAAAAAAATTAGTTTTTTATTATTTAATTTCTGAACGTTTTTGAATTAACGCATGTTTGGTTTTGGCTCTCCGCACATAAATTATTAATAGAATTTGTATATTAATTCTTTTTTGGCTAAATGGCTTTCTCTTAGTTTTGATCAGACGATTTTGAGAAATAAGGGGTGGAGAAGGAGGCCTAGTTGCCCTCCAGTTTTTCGGTTACTTAAAAAGGCAACTAGAACTTTTAATTTTTAACGAACGTTTTTATTAGTAAAAAATATACGTAACTTAAGAATTAACTTACGTAACAAACTTTCATAACCTTATATTTTTATTATGTATACGAGGGGGTTTGTACCCTCGTTAATACCTCGCTCTTTACACTAAATCGTAAGTTTTGTCCCAATTCTTTAAGAATGACCCCTGAATCAGAAAGGCCGTAGAATAAATAGTTGAAATTACTAAAAATACTTTAGCATAAAGAGCGAGGTATTTATCTCCTCCTAAATACCTCGCTCTTTATGCTAAAGTATTATTAGAACCCCTCATATTCGTAATAATATCTGTTCGTTTTAAGTTTCAATGCTACTCCTTCCTTTCATTTGAAAAAAGTTTTCATGTTTATTTTTCATTGTTTTCTTATAGTAATGCTAGAAAATCCTGCGCCCTTTTCATTGAATTTTTCTTCCCCCATGACAGATTCCTCCAAGGAAAGATCCTCCAACATAGCCCCCTCTCCTCAGCCCCAACCCCAAACAAAATAAAATCCCCCTGAAAACGTCTGTACACTTCCCAATAACCATTATTATATGTAAACACTGGTCAAAGTTTGTAACTTGCAGCCCCTCCCCAAGGGATTGTGGGGGAGTAAGTCATCCCCAAAGACATAGTTCTTATGGTTTTCGACTATGCTGAACAAAATGGCTATCTCAAAATTTTGATCCGTTGACTTTGGGGTAAAATGAGCGTGGGAGGGGGCCTAGATGCCCTCCAATTTTTTTGGTCACTTAAAAAGGGCACTAGAACTTTTCATTTCCGTTAGAATGAGCCCTCTTGCGACATTCTAGGACCACTTGGTCGATACGATGACCCCTGGGAAAAAGAAAAAACAAACAAATAAACACGCACCCGTGATTTGTCTTCTGGCAAAAAATACAAAATTCCACATTTTTGTAGATAGGAGCCTGAAACTTCTACAGTAGGGTTCTCTGATACGCTGAATCTGATGGTGTCATTTTCGTTAAGATCCTACGACTTTTAGGGGGTGTTTTCCCCTATTTTCTTAAATAAGGCAAATTTTCTCAGGCTCGTAACTTTTGATGGGTAAGACTAAATTTGATGAAACTTATATATTTAAAATCAGCATTAAAATGCGATTCTTTTGATGTAGCTATTGATATCAAAATTCAATTTTTTAGAGTTTTGGTTACTATTGAGCCGGGTCGCTCCTTACTACAGTTCGTTACCACGAACTGTTTGATATATCTTTAGATAAATGTTTCAGTCGCGAGGGCGCATCAACGATGCCAAATTTAGAAACGACTGTATGATGCCGATACCACCGAGGCAGACGCAGCTAATACTTGCAATACTTAAAATATCCTGAGCGTATTTTCTTTGTATCCTTCTTGCGAAGGAGGAAAGCAAAACCAGAAAGATAAAAAACAACAGAGGCACAAAAACTAAAATAAAGACGGCATAGTCATTTCGGTTATACCGACCAGGATTTGGTGAAATTTTCGCGTAACTAACCCGCATTCTTTTCAGCACGCTGGACGTAATTGCGGAGCAAGTAGACGAAAGTGACGTGGAAAAAGAGATACCCAAACATTTAATACTTGCTGAACATGGTATAGTTGAAGAACCCAAGTAAAGAGGTGATGCTGGTGGAGGACTCCCAACACACAAAAACTCACATTTGGAGGCATTAACTGAAAGGCCTACTGTGGATAGTGCAACTGAAAGCCGGTAAAAGTTTGTAATTAGACTATGTTTTGTCCGGCTAAGAAGAGAACATCATCAGCATATGCAACGTGACTAATGTCTAAATTATCATTGTAAAAAATTGACGGTTGAAGACGTTGCAGACACGAAGCTAAAACACATTTAAATATGTTCGGGGATAACACGGCACCTTGCCTAACGCCTTTTTTAACAGGAATATACTCCCCTACAGTATCATTCCACTTCACCCTAACTGAAGAATTAGCATACCAATACTTAAGCACGGAAACAATAGAAAGGTTAACACTTGAGGCTGCTAGAGAAAACAAAACATTTGAAGCTTTTGAATGAATTACATTGTCAAAAGCACTAGATACGTCAACAGTCAAACAATACCGGGGAATTTTTTGAGCAACATTTTGTTTCATTAGCCGACCCACAATATGGTGAGCTTGAACGCAGCCCATACCTTTTCTAAAACCAAGCTGGAAGGGCGTAAAATTGCACTTGGACGGTAGCAGTACATATTCAAATAGCTTACTAACAAAACAAGACACAGTGATAGGAAGGTAATTAGAGCAAGCACTGGGGTCCTTACCCCTCTTGACTATGGGAGATATACAACCGGACAAAAAACTATCTGGCACAACGGACTGCGCCAAACACATCTGAAACAATAACTGCATATGCTTCAGTAGTTCAGGACAATCATAAGCAAAAAACTTGAAGCAAAGACCGTCACTATCTAGAGACTCAGACTTATTCACTTGCTTAAGAGCTCGGAGTTCTCGCACCAGATTCCAGCGATAACACTTGAGGCTGATTGATACGAATGGGAAGGATTGAGTTGACAAGCTTAGTATAATGATTTTAGAGACTAATATTAAATGAAAGCAAGATATTTTTATAATGAGAAATAAGTCACATAGCCGAAGAGACAAATTAATTGGAGGTGAACACTTTACACTGTTTATAACACGACCCCAGGATTTCTTGTCACATGGACCACCCCAGGCATTCAGTCTCGCTTTACGCAGGGAATATTTGTACTCTCATTTAAGGCACTTTAATAGATGATAATAACTGGGACAATGTCAATACATAAAGTGGAACATTGGTATTTTCCCAGTTTAACTTTAAGAGCCACTTAGGAGAGTTACGTTGCACAGAGCTCGCCATGGAGCAAGATAGTTGGCACGTGATTGGTAAATGATCGTCGTCGATTTTAGAATCGCCCACATGAACTATTGATGAAAGTAGAGTTGAATCTGACACAATTACATGACCAAGGCTGGAAGTACGACCATCACGATTGTGAATATGAGTAAATAGAAGATCTTTATCAGCAAGCTGGAATCCTCCGGGTAGTGAATCGAGAAAGATTTCAGATCGGTCAGATTTTACTTATTTGAAGAACCGCTTTGCTTTTACTTGAAAAAGAAGAACGTAAAAGGCCAAGGAGTTGCGATAAAACCATTTAAAGTCTTTTTCAACTTTTAAAGTATATTGGCTAATTTTCTAGGAGGACACTAAAAGTGTCCCTTTTTTGCTGAATTTGACACTTTAGTCCCAAAAAATGTTGGCACCCTGACTGACATGCCAAAAAGCGGGGTAGCAAAGTAGCAATGCTACTTGGCAGTTTTCAAATTTGTTGGCAGATTTTGTCTGTAATTATCATTTTTACATACGAAAATAATTTTTCCTCAAAGAAAAGCTGTCAAAACACAAGATTCGCCTAACTTTACATATTTTTCTTTATTACTTTCCAAAGTTTTTGTCTCATTTATTTACTAAACATCAAAAACCAGACATAGATCATAGAATTACAGACCTTTCTTCCTATGCTAATAAAAGCATAATATTTATAAGACTATGCCGTTTCATCAAAGATTCTATTGTGACTCCTGGAAAAGAATTTTATTTGAACATGTTTGCGCTCGACTGGCGGATCCATGGGGAGGAGAAGGGGCAGGGGGACCTCGAACCCCACTAAGATTTTCCCGGCATCCTCTTTCCCTGTTTTTTTCTTTTTTTCACTCTTTTTTAGAACAAATTTGCCAATTCGGTCAATTATTGGCGCCTTTGTCATATTGATCCCTCCCTAAGATTTTGCTCATTGGCACCCCTGTCACATTGGGCGTCCTCCAAGATTTTGCTCTAGATCTGCCCCTGTTGTGTTCAGTGTAATTCTGAGCATTGATGCAAAGAGGGTAATTTTAGACAGTCGGACCGTGAGTTTAAATTTTTGTTTTCTTTTGCTATTCTGTTTAATTTTCAAAGCTCAGAAAATGTAAGAGTTAGCTCAAAAAATTATTCTAAAATGGAAGAGGGAAAGTATGGTACCTACACAGGGGGGGAGGGGGGTAAATTTGGAGATATTTTCATAACCAAAATATTTCTTTCAAAACCATTGCTTTACTCAGAAATGAAATGGACCCTTTAAGATGATACCTTTTTCTCTTATTTTCTGCAATTTTAGTTCAACTCTTGTTTTTTTTTTACTCTAGGTTTTGTCTAAGTGTCTCAAAAGTTTTTACGACAACAAATGGCCATCTCGTAATTTTAATCAGGCACATTTTTGGGAAAATACGAGGTGTGTGTGGGGGGGGGGGGTATCCACAATGTGATCACTCTGAATCTCAAAAAGGGCACTAACACTTCTGATTAGCAATCCAATGAGCCCCCTACGAAGTTTATACCATCAACCTTTCTATTTAAACCTTAAATGCCCCAAGGGCATAACTTACAATCCTTACCCTCAGGGCCATGGGGTTGTCATCCTCAAAGACATAATTTCCGGATATTTCAACTACGTTGAACACAACGACTATTTCAAATTTTGACTGAATGTGTTTGGGGAAATGGTGGACACGTGGGGGGGGGGTAATTGCCCTCCTGACACTTTTGACTATTAAAAGGGCACCAGAACTTTTAATTTCCAATCAAAAGAGCCCTTTTCGAAGTTTCTATGACAAATCTTTCCATAAGAAGTGCCCAGGTCTAAACCAGAAAAAAATAATAATACGTTTGGCCCACATCGCTCTTTACTCAGGCAGCGCTATTGCACTGCCTGTGATTAGGCAAACCTTCCCAGGCACATAACTTCTGATGGGTAACTGCTAGTTTAATGAATTTTGTATACTCAGAATCATCATAAAAAAATTCTTTAGATGTATATACTGTTATATTTTTTTTTTTTTTTTACAGTTGATTACTGTTACTATGACTACAATAGCTAAGGCTAAAGGTAGGAAGGTAAAAATTACAACAAATGTTGAGGAGGAAGTTGAACTGAATCAAAACACACTGCATAAATGCATAATTGTTATAATTTTTTGTTTATAGTTGATTACTGTTACTATGACTACAATAGCTAAGGCTAAAGGTAGGAAGGTAAAAATTACAACAAATATTGAGGAGGAAGTTGAACTAAATCAAAACACACTGCATAAATGCAGGTTGTCAAAAGGATGTACTGCAATACCTTAGGAATAGCTAAGAGCATTAAGTTGAAACTTACAGGGCTTGTTTTGGGGGATTTTGAACTAACCAAAAGGTAATATTTGCTACTAATACTGCTTCTGCTACTATTCCTATTGCTACCACTATTACTACTGCTACAACTACTAAAGCTAAGGGTATTAAGGTGAAAATTTCTTGGAATATTGAAAGAATATTGAACTAAATCAAAACACACTATGTGCCGGCAGGTTGTCAAAAGGATGTACCAGCAACGTCCCGGGAACTGTTTAGGTTATTAAGCTGAAACTTTTATAATATGCCGAGGAGGATGAGAAAAAAAGAAAAATTGATGGTGTGTGCTTACTGCTAAAAATACTAATAATACTAAAACAACTATTGCTACTACTGAAGCTAAAGGTATTAAGATGAATCTTAGAGGGAATGTTTAGGGCGATATTGAACTAAATCAAAACAAACTACGTGCATGTACATCTTCAAAAGCTTAGGGACAGCTTAGAGCATTAAGTTGAATTTCAGGGTAGCTTGAGGGGCAATTTGAACTACACAAAAGGCTTTATATGCATACTACTAATACTGTTGTCATAGTTCTAAGTAATTGTGGTGACAGCTATATTTGCAAGTAGTCGCACTTGTAGTCTTAAGTAGCTCCTAACTCATGTAGCTGATGCAGTCAAAGTCACGTATACTGGCAATTGCAGTTACCATTAGTTGGGGTTGCAGTAGCAAGTTGTCGGAATTGCAATCATTCACAGTCACAACAGCTTGCAATTGTAATTAGTCACAAATACAAACAGTCAAAAGCAGTCACAGTTTGAAATAATCACAATAGCAGAGGTATTAACAGTAGAAGTAGTAGTTTTAGCAGTAATGTTCAAAATTCTTCGAAAAAGTATCTCAAATACATATCTCAAATACTTGGCGTAAGATGTAGTTAGTATTTAAATACTCAAATATGTATTTCAAATGCTCAAATAAATGACTTGCAGAATCTAAGAGTAGGGGATCAAATGCAACTAAGATTGCTACAGCGTTTATCCATTGAAAATAAACAGATTGTTCTATTAACATTATAATAGAAGCAAAGGAGCATCCACAAGGCAGAAACAAGATTACAAAGTTAGATTAGTAAATACTTTTATTGGCCATTATCAGAAGAAACTTTTCGAATCTTTTGTCTTCCAGCTTATTTCTTTTGCAAGTGAGGATCAAACCGCCGACAGAGAAGAGACGCTAAACCTGTGCAGATGACCCAATACATGCACTATATTTTCTAAGAGCCTTTAACACTGTTGAATATTGTGGGATAGAGATAGAATATTGTAGTCGATCACCAATGAACTGCAACAAAACTACTTTCAAAGGCTCTTGACTCCAGATAATAAGAAAAATTCAGAATTGTTTGGCTATGGTATGCTTCCAGCAGCTAGAGTGCATGGCGGGTTTCTATTGGTAGCTCTTTCTTGACCTATAACAAGTATTTTCATCTCCAGCAGTATTGCCTCCCTCAGATTACTTTTCTCATATTCAGGTACCCATCTTGCTTTGAAAGCTAGTTGAGTACCACTAGCAATGGCGAACTCTCTGAAGGTGTCATTATCAAGTCTGTGGAGAGAAGGCTTGGAAAACGATTCTTGAGGCCAGCAAAGATTGCATCCATATGAGTATTTGCATGATTCAGAGTACGGCAAAGTTTCATGTAACCCAGATTCTTTTTAGTCCTATCAGGACAGGCAATTCCATGCCTAAGAAACAATCCTTCTCACCTTAAAAGATGCCTAAAGCTACTGCCTGAGGCTCAGTGATTTCAGCACATTTAGCCAACAGCTCAACTTCAGCACTAAGAAATCTTGGCACCTTCAGTTCATCATATGTATTCATCAGTTTATCTATCTCCTCGATGGCTATGACTTGCTTTACAGCATTGTAGATTGAATTCCATCATGTGTTATTAAGAACAAGAGCTAAGAGGTCAAAGGGCACTTGTGACAAGTTCAGACAAACTAAGAGCTCATATGGAATGAGCTCTAGCAAAATTCTAAGATTCAATAGATTGATTTAAAAGGAAAATCAGAGGCTTAATGCCGTCGGGATTTAAAATAAGAGCTCTGAGACACAAGGTCCTTCTAAATATCAATATTCATTAAGATCCGATTACCCACTCGTAAGTTAAAAACGCCACATTTTTTCTAGTTTTTCCTCTCCTTTCAGCCTCCCACACGGTCGAATCGGGAAAAACAACTTTATCAAGTCAATTTGTGCATTTCCCAGACACGCCTACCAATTTTCATCGTCCTAGTACATCCAGAAGCACCAAACTTGCCAAAGCACTGGACCCCCCTAACTCCCCCAAAGAAAGCGGATCTAGGTCCGGTTTCGTGAATCACGTATCTACAACATTTGCTTATTTTACCCACCAAGTTTCATCCCGATCTCTCCACTCTAAGCGTTTTCCAAGATTTCTGGTTCCTCCTCCAACTCAACCCAATACCACTATATAAATATTTAAAATGAAAGCTCCGAGACATGAGTTCCTTCTAAATACAAAATTTCATTAAGATCTGGTCACCCGTTCTTACGTTAAAATACCTCAATTTTTCCGAATTAACCCCCCCCCCAACTCCCCCAAAGAGAGCGGATCCGTTCTAATTATGTCAATCACGTATCTAGAACTTGTGCTTATTCTTCCCATCATCCCGATCTCTCCACTCTAAGCATTTTCCAAGATTTCTGGTTCCCAAGATTTCTTTTTCCCCTCTCCAGCCCCCATGTCCCCGGATCCGATCGAATTGAAAATGGAACATCTGAGACATAAGATCTTTCTATATATAAATTTTGATTAAGATCCGATCACCCATTCGTAAGATAAAGATACCTCGATTTTCACGTTTCCCCCTAAAACTCCCCCAGTGTCACTGGATCTGGTCCGGATTTAAAGTGAGAGCTCTAAAGCACAGGATCCTTCGAAATATCAAATTACATTGACATATGATAACTCGTTCACAAGTCACAAATACCTAAATTTTTCTAATTTTTCCAAATTACCCCCCCCCCCCAACTAGCCCAAAGAAAGTGGATCCGGTCCGCTTTTGTCAGTCACGTATCTTGGACTTGTGCTCATTCTTCCCACCAAGTTTAATCCTGATCTTTCCACTCTAAGCCTTTTCCAAGATTTTGGGTCCTCCCCTCAACTCCTCCCAATGACACTGGATCCGGTTGGGATTTAGAATAAGAGATCTGAGTGCGGGATCCTTTTAAATATGATATTTTATTACGATCCGATCACTCCTTCATAAGTTAAAAATGCCTTATTTTTTAGAATTAATCCTCCCCTCAACTCCCCCAAAAAGAGCGGATCCATTCCGGTTATGTCAATCACGTTTCTAGGACTTGTGCTTAGTTTCTCCACCAAGTTTCATCATGATCAATCCACTCTAAGCGTTTTCCAAGATTTTAGGTTTCCCCCTCCAATTCCCCCCCCCCCCCAAAGTTACCGGATGCGGTTGGGATTTAAAATAAAAGCTCTGCGACACGATATCCTTCGAAATATCAAATTTCAATAACATCCGATTATCCGTTTGTAAGTTAAAAATACCTCATTTTTTCTAATTTTTCCAAATTAACTGTTCCCCAACTCCCCCAGATGGTCGAACCGGGGAAACGATTACTTCTAATTTAATCTGGTTTGGTCCCTGATATGCCTGCCAAATTTCATCGTCCTAGCTTATCTGGAAATGCCTAAACTAGCAAAACCAGGACAGACAGACCAACCAACAGACCAACAGAATTTGCGATTGCTATATGTCACTTGGTTAATACCAAATTCCATAAAAACAAACTCCTTTCTCATTAGTTCTCAAAACTTTTCTGATGCTTTTACACTCCATTAAGTTGTATTCCATAAGACCTAACATTTTGTAGATGCTGCTCTACTAACCCATGTGTATGGTTCACTCATAAGAGCCTACTCAACATCTGTAGCTGCTACTAAGTTCAGCATGTGGCTACAGCAGCATGGATAGTGTGATAAATGGTAGTCATCATCCATTTCAGTCTGATTAGTACTACTGGCTAGGATCTTCCTCATCAGCCCTATACTGACTGCTTCAGGAGCACCTTCTTCATAAGTATGTTGCTCAAAAGTGACAATGTGTTCTTCTTCAAAGTCAATTTCATAGACCTAACATGGAAATCATCACTTTCAACTACCCCAGGGCTGCATATTCTTTAAAAGCCTTTATAAAGTTATTTCTGTGGTCGGTGTAGTTTTACTTATTTTGTGTATGGGAGATTGTATTCTTTGCTGACACTATTCAGCTGAAATGCATAAGTAGTGTAATCTTGAGGCCGAATAAATCTACAGCATGCTATATTTGCAGAACCTCTTAAAAGGTATGCTTTGAGCCAGTGAGCTATGACACTAAGGTAGTTCTTGTTGTTTGCATTCCAAATATCAGCTATCATGCAAAAAAAAATCCAACATTTTGAACTTGCCAAGCAGACTCTGCTTCAAATTTTCAAATGTGGAATCTATTCTTAATCTGAACATATTGTGTGACCTAAGTACTCCACAAGGTGGCAGACAAACTACAAGAGCTCTGAAAGCTCTTCTTTCAATGGTAATCAGAGGCCTTTTTTCTTCAGCTATGTAATTGATAATTAGATTTTCCAGAGGAACATTCAGACATTACGATCAGTACTAAATGAAAAAGGTGGGTGTGCTGTTGCAGCATGTTTTTGACACATTTTAGACCCCCTCCTCCCAGAAATGGACTAGTTGCACTACTGATCAGGAATACTTCTTGCACAGGTTTTCTGTGTACTAACAACTGATACTTTGTACAGACAACATGAGCTGCCATAGTGTCACAGAACACTAACTTGAGGCATATCCTTCAAATGGTATAGTGGCCATAGCCTGACTCAGATTTGTTGGGACCTATTATTACATTGCACTTGCTTTTCTGCTGGATATTTTAAACAAAGAGTCCTATCTCCTGTACCCAAGGATAACAAAAATTTTTTCCACATGTCATTGGTGGAAAAGCAAATCTTGTCGAATATGAATAGGTTAAGCAAATTCATAATCAATAAGACTGTCAACCTCATAAATTCAATTCAGTTTCAATCAAGTCAACTGAAAATTTGAAAATGTCAACTTTTCAAATACCAACCCAACTGCACCACCTACATATGTGCTTAAGCTACCATACCTAACACACATACACGCACAAAAATAAGTACAAGGTAACAGTGCTTCCAGAATATCTATTTCTTGGGAAAATTTATATTAGAAATATAAAAACAATTTTAGAGCCTTAGCTAGATAATTTATCATTTTTCTGTTCTTAACCACATTAAAAAATATTTAGCACTTGCTGTCTCTTTTCTAGACTTTCTCCAGAAAATCTATCCACCCGCCAGTTTTCCATCCCATTTATCTGTTGAATATCTGAAAACAGAAGAACAGGATAGAAGTACAAGTCTATACTCCCAGTTTTCCATTTCATTTTTCTTGAAAGTACATAGTCTTGATGCACTAAAAGCTTGCTTATGGTTAAAAAGATACCTATCTGAGAAATTCATTAAAAATACCTTTCTTTGAAATTTAAGCAACAAAAACTATTACATTAAAGTTCTTCCAAAGAACCACTGAATTAGAGTAAAGGTGCAATATAGCTTCCCTGTTGTGTAGGGCACAGAATCCCTACAAACAGAACAAAAGAAGCACAGTAAGAAGTAGTTCGTTTATATCTGCCTCCACTGGAAAGGTATCTGTGCAACTTTACAACCCAAATAACTGAATAATATAAAGTAAATAACAATATGTTTTTACCAGAAAGTACTAATCTTCATATTTACTTTGAACTAGTGGGATTTTGTCAATAGTTCCAAGAAAATGAATTATAAGATTGCTCTCTTTTCAGTCACTTACCCTACTTAGGCCTACCTTCATATGCAAGGGAAAAGAATTTGGTCATTTTGAAATTTGTCAAATTTTGAAAGGTACATACATATTGTCCAGAACACACTCAAGAAGTGAAGTTAGGTTAATTATATTATACCGAAATATGATAAAATATAACACTTTAGTAACAAAATTGTTGAAACTACAACAAATAGTTATGGAAAGCAGGCCACCCAGAACGAAATATATCAAATTCGTAACCTAGCATACGTAACCGCCTCTATATATTAAATACTAGCTGTTAATGTGGCGCTTCGCGCCACACCAACACCTAGTTGGAGGGGGCGCTTCGCGCCCCCCAGCCCCCCGCGCGCGTAAGTCGTTACGCGCCAATATATATATATATATATATATATATATATATATATATATATACGTTTATAACTACATAAAACTTGCGAATATACAATATTCTTCCTTGTCCCATTGTCTGTGCATATAAATAGATTGTCAGGTTTACCGACTCTTGAACATGCAACATATAATTGTCCATGGGAAAACAATCCGTATTCAGATCTATACCGCATTTTTCTAATGATTGCCCTTTGGCTTTGTTGATGGTAATTGCTAATCGAATATTCCCTGTGTCCCCGTCGTCATTTATATATCCCTGATGTGCCCTTCCGGCGTCCCCATTGTAGTTGTGTCCCTGTGTCCCGGTCGTCATTTATATTCCCTGTGTCCTGGTCGTCATTTGTGTCCCGGTGTCTCGGTTTGTAGTTTCTCTTTGAGTGTCCCGGCCGTCATTTATATTCCCTGTATCCCGCTTGTCATTTGTTTTCCGGTGTCCCGGTCTGTAATTTCTCTTTGAGAGTCCCGGTCGTCATTTATATTCCTTGTGTCCCGGTGTCCCGGTCTGTAACATACGACATAGATCAATTGTGTTCTAACTTTGTTCACGATCCCATTCTACACATGTAGAAATAGAAGCAGTACGATTAGGTGAAGGCATTTCCAAATGCTTGAGAAGTTTGTTTGCAACAGATAAGCACAAATCTTCAATCATAACTAAAGTGCAGTTATAAATTTCTGTTGTAAAGTCCAAGGTCATATCTGACCTTTCTAGCCGTATTCGGTGGAGTATATTCTCGGCCATTTGCGATCTGTATTTTCTTACATACTTATAATGACGTCAAATACAAAGCCTTTGACGTCATATACAAATCACCGACCATCACGATTGCCACTTCGTTGATAGTTGCGTATCAGTAGGCATCAATTCGATTGCTGTTTTGAACAGAAGCACTTAATTATTATTGATGTGGAAAAGATGTTGCAACTGGGAAACGATAGTCCTTTCAACGTCGTTTTTTTTATCATCGGTATCACTTTCAAATTGTTTGGTTTGTTTTACCTTGACTTGTCTTTCGTCACTATGAAATACATATCGCCGAGCCTTTTTTTTAAAATTAAAATCTGGTAGGCATTGATGACCTTATCCAAGTCAAAATCCCAAACCCAATCATTATCGCTATCATTTTCAGTTTTGATACGTTTTGACTCTCGCTGTCCAGGTTGTTTCAGGTTGTTCTTGTGATTCCTCGGCACGCTTTCTTTTGGTGATTTCTCTTTGAGACGCAAGCCTGTTTTCACGCTGTTGTTGTGATTCCTCGGCACGCTTTCTTTTCATACTTTCTCTATTAGCTGCAAGCCTGTTTTCACGCTGTTGTTGTGATTTCTCGGCACGCTTTCTTTTCTTACTTTCTCTATTAGCCGCAAGCCTTTTGGCATTAGCTCTTTGAGCAGCTTCCTCGGCTGTTTCTTCTTAATGACGTCATATACAGTCGACAAACATGACGTAAGTCGACAAATAAACATGACGTGAGTCGAGAGTCGACAAACATGACGTCAGTACACAAAAAACTTATTTTTATATCTATAGATTTAATTAAAGTATACCTAAATTACAATTAAATATTAAAAATTATACATTTAATTAAAATGTACCTGCATTGTATTTTATTTCACAAAAGAATAAGCTAATTATAACCGTATACAACCGAATAATAACCTTGCCAATTTCTTGCACCTACCCTACTAGAGACTGCAAAGAACCTTGTTGAAACTCCAACAAAGAGTTGTGAAAAGCAGGCAAAATATAATTAGCAAAAATATATCTACGCTGAAAGAATTTTGGATTGCAAATATTACAAAAAATTATCTAAATACATATTTGAAATATACACAAAAACTGTAGTTAAATATTTATTTTGAAATAAATGAAGGTAGTTAAGTATGTATTTCAAATACGTATATTCCAATGCTTGAGCATCACTAAGTTTTAGTAGCCCTGAAAAGTTCAATTGTATGCTTTAACCTATTCCTCGGGTATTGTTGACACACCCTTTTGAAAACTTGCATAAATAGAGCATGTTTCAAGCATGCATAGTCACAGTCACAAGCATTTGCATGTAGTCACAAATGCAAACAGTCAAAAGCAGTTACAGTTAGAAACAACCACAATAGCAGTAGTGACAATAGTATAAGTAGTAGTTTTAATGGTTTTACCTATTCCTCAGATATTTTTAATATGCCCTTTTGAAACTTGTATGTATAGAGCGTGTTTTGTGCATGCAAAGTCACTGTCACTAGCATTTGCAGTTGTGTATAGTCAAGAATGCAGTCGTAGTTTGAAATAGCCACAATAGCAGTAGGGCCAAGAGTATAAGTAGCAGTTTTAGTAGCCTTGAAAGGATCAATTTAATGCTTTTACCTATTTCGCAGATATTGTAGATATGCCCTTTTAAAAACTTGCATGCATAGTGTGTTTTGAGTATGCACAGTCACAAGAATTTGTAGTTGTATGTAGTCACAAATACAAACAGACAAAAGCAGCAATAATTTGAAATAGCTACAATAGCAGTAGTGACAATAGTATAAGTAGTACTTTTAGTAGCCCTGCAAGGGTCAATTGTATGCTTTTACCTATTCCTCAGATATTGTTGATATGCCCTTTTGAAAACTTGCATGCATAGAGTTTGTTTCGAGTATGTGTAGTCACAGTAACAAGCATTTGCAGTTGTATGTAGTCACAACTGCAAACAGTCAAAAGCAGTCACAGTTTGAAATAGCCACAATAGCAGTAGTACCAATAGTATGAGCAGTAGTTTTAGGATCCCTGAAAGGTTCAATTAAGTGCTTTCAGCTGTTCCCCAGATAGGGTTGATATGTTCTTTTGAAAACTTCCATGCACAGAGTATATTTGACATGTCCCAGTGTGTACTATTTTTCCTGTCACATTATATACCAGATGACACCCATCAGCAAAATCTATTTGTTTCTTTTCTTAATATCTTGCTACAAAATAGGCACTGAACAGGTAATCTGGCTTTCATTTGGTACCACAAGCACTAGATCCCACTGAACAAAAAAAATACCAAATACCAAAATAATTAGTCTGGATGGTTGAATATCAAACTAACTATGCTAGATGGCAGAAACACCTTGACCAAGCATGTACTGCATCCTAGTATATAGCACTCTCTTCTATTGTTAAAAATAGCTACAAATTTCATCTAACACATAAGTATAAGGCCAAAATCTTGATTCTTAGATAGGAAAATCCAAAATGTTCAGAATATTCTTTTCTTAACCAATGAGAAAGAATATGCTAAATGGAAATGAACAGAAATTGATTTTAAAAACATTTTCTGCAGAATCAAAAGCTTGCTCATGATCTATAAAACTGAGGACCAAAGGTGTTTGACAACAAAGGCACTTCTCAATTATTAACCTAAGAGTAAAGATTTGGTCAACACATCCTCTACCTTTCCTAAAACCACTCTGTTCTTCTCTTAAAACTTTGTCTATAACATCTCTCAGTCTAAAAAGTATCATATTACTGAATAATTTGCTACCTACAAAGACTAGACTAATGCCTTGATAATTAGAACACTCACTCTTGTCACCTTTCCTATACAGTGGTTTAAGAGCCACCATATTTAATAAACTCATTTATCACACTATCAGTACCTGGAGCCTTTTTTTTTAATCCTTTTAGTACTGTTGCTAATTCTTCCGCACTAAGCAAATCTTCCTTCACATCCAAGATATCACAAACTTTTTCATTTTCATCTATATCTCTTCCTGCAACTGTATCTTGGTTTAGCACATTCTCAAACCGTTCTACTCATCTCTCTTTAACTCTTTCCATATCACTAATTGTGGCCACATTCATATTTTTAACTGGGACTAGTCTGGATTGACTACTCCCTCTCAATGTATTAACATGCCAGTATAATATTTTACTATTATGCTATCTAGCTGCATCTTCCAGATCCTTGGTAATTTTATCCATTTGGCAACTTTCTCCACTTTCTTTACATTTCTTTTTTTTTCATATGATCTATCACTCAGATAATTTTTTTACAAACCCCTTCTACTTTCTATCAATCATAAATCTTTTTCAGTAATATACCTAGATGCAGTCTTAACTTTCTTCCTTAAGAAACCATCAGCAACTTCACAAATTGTTTTTCTAAAAATCATCATTCCATTCATCTTCCACACTGTCAAATTTTAAACTCTCAAGTTTAGAATTCAACTGTCCCTGGAAAGCTTCTCTCAAATTTTCACCCTGGAGTCTACCAACATCATAACTCCCCAAGAGGCAGTTACCCTTCCAAAATTATAGCTTTAAATTAGCCTTAGACACTAGTAGATAATGATCTTTACTTTTAACATCATCAGAAGTACTCCTATATACCCTAGTATATTGTATAGATCCTGTTAGTCTTTGGTTAACAAAAACATAATCAATAAGGTTTGCTGTCTTACCATCACATGAATACCATGTCAACATATGGGCCATTTTATGACCAAACACCATATTGGTTATAACTAGGTTGTTATACCTACAAAATTGAAAAAATCAGTAGCCATTACTGTTTTTTTTTTCTATACCAAATTTACCTAGGCTAGGATACCAACTATACCTATTTCTACCAACCAGGGAATTAAAAGCTCCTAGTAAAAAAAAAACATATTTCTAACTGGTACACTGCCTATTTGCTCCTGTAACTGTTAGTAAAATTCATTTGAGTCAGTAACATCATTAGCAGTTGGTTCAACAGGGGCATAAACTACTATAACTGATACTCTGAACTTTTTAGTCATAAAATGAGCAATTAGTATCCTATTATTAACACCTTCCCAGCCTAAACAAAACTTAGCATTTTCCTTATTCATCATGAGCCCTACTCCCTGCCTATGTAACTCATCCTTCCTGCCTGAGTGAACAAATTCTATGTCACCTAATTTCATGCTTTCTACCCCTTAGATATTAGTTTCTAAAATTCCCTAATAAGTCCAGTTCAAACCAAATGAATTTATCAGTCAAAATGTTGAAACAATAGTCATTTTTTATAGAAGAGAATATGATTTATTGGCTAAAATAGCACACAAGCTAGCATAAGCATGTGAGAACAATTACAATGATAAAACAGATGTTAATAGATAAACATAATTGCAAAGCTAAATCAATTATTAAAATGCAAAACAAAATAGTGAACAAAAGAGTTTTTGTTATCTCATGGTCAACATATGGGGATACAACTCAAGTTGGGAATTTGGAGCTCAAGCATTTAGTCTTGTATTAGGAAGGGTTGGGGGATTTTCTTTGAAAGGGGGAAGAAGACGTTGATGATAGTCAGAACTAAGGCACTTGTGCCCAAAGTTCATGGTAAGGATGTGACATTGTGATTCCAAAGTAGTAAGTTCAAGTCTAGCCGAACCTTCATTGTAAGCAGTATAGGAAGTAGTTTTAATGTTGTATTATTCCAAGTTCCAATTTTCACGTTCTTTAAATCACTGAAATTATTTTGGCTTCAGGAAAAGCAATGATCCTAGATACCAGTACATGATTGGGACCAACATATCTTCTCAAGTCTAAGCCAAAGTGCTTAAGTTGGCTTCAAACCAGACAGCGAAAAGTCTGTAAGACCTTCAGTTTGGTTGGAGTCTTTGTGCAATCCTGAGCCCATCTTGGTCACAACATGATTTTCAGCACTTGGTGATACTCTTCTATCAACAAGAGTCAAAATCCTGCACAGACAGTCCCAAGCCTATTACCTCCAATCCTTCTCACCTTAAAAGATGCCTAAAGCCTCTGCCTGAGGCTCAGTGATTTCAGCACATTTAGTCAACAGCTCAACTTCAGCACTAAGAAATCTTGGCACCTTTAGTTCATCATATGTATTCATCAGTTTATCTATCTCCTCGATGGCTATGACTTGCTTTACAGCATTGTACATTGAATTCCATCATGTGTTATCAAGAACAAGAGCTAAGAGGTCAAAGGGCACTTGTGACAAGGTCAGAAAAGCTAAGAGCTCATATGGCATAAGCTCTAGCAGAATTCCAAGATTCAATGGACTGATTTAAAAGGAAAATCAGAGGCTCAATGCCGGTCGGAATTTAAAATAAAAGCTCTAAAACACAAGGTCCTTCTAAATATCAATATTCATTAAGATCCGATTACCCACTCGTAAGTTAAAGACGCCACATTTTTTCTAGTTTTTCCTCTCCTTTCAGCCCCCCAGATGGTCGAATCGGGAAAAACAATTTTATCAAGTCAATTTGTGCATTTCCCAGACACGCCTACCAATTTTCATCGTCCTAGTACATCCAGAAGCACCAAACTTGCCAAAGCACTGGACCCCCCCTAACTCCCCGAAAGAAAGCGGATCTAGGTCCGGTTACGTGAATCACGTATCTACAACATTTGCTTATTTTACCCACCAAGTTTCATCCCGATCTCTCCACTCTAAGCGTTTTCCAAGATTTCTGGTTCCCCCTCCAACTCAACCCAATACCACTATATAGATATTCAAAATGAAAGCTCGGAGACATGAGTTCCTTCTAAATACAAAATTTCATTAAGATCTGGTCACCCGTTCTTACGTTAAAATACCTCAATTTTTCCGAATTAACCCCCCCCCCAACTCCCCCAAAGAGAGTGGATCCGTTCTAATTATGTCAATCACGTATCTAGAACTTGTGCTTATTGCTCCCATCAAGTTTCATCCCGATCTCTCCACTCTAAGCATTTTCCAAGATTTCTGGTTCCCAAGATTTCTGTTTCCCCTCTCCAGCCCCCATGTCCCCGGATCCGATTCGAATTGAAAATGGAACATCTGAGACATAAGATCTTTCTATATATAAATTTTGATTAAGATCCGACCACCCATTCGTAAGATAAAGATACCTCGATTTCACGTTTCCCCCTCAAACTCCCCCCAGTGTCACTGGATCTAGTCCGGATTTAAAGTGAGAGCTCTAAAGCACAAGATCCCTCTAAACATCAAATTAGATTGAGATCTGATAACTCGTTCGCAAGTCACAAATACCTAATTTTTTCTAATTTTTCCAAATTACCCCTCCCCCCCCCCTACTAGCCAAAAGAAAGTGGATCCGGTCTGCTTTTGTCAGTCATGTATCTTGGACTTGTGCTCATTCTTCCCACCAAGTTTCATCCTGATCTTTCCACTCTAAGCCTTTTCAAAGATTTCGGGTCCTCCCCTCAACTCCTCCCAGACACTGGATCCGGTTGGGACTTAGAATAAGAGATCTGAGTTACGGGATCCTTTTAAATATGACATTTCATTACGATCCGATCACTCCTTCATAAGTTAAAAATACCTTATTTTCTGATTTTTCAGAATTAATCCTCCCCTCAACTCCCCCAAAAAGAGCGGATCCGTTCCGGTTATGTCAATCACGTTTCTAGGACTTGTGCTTAGTTTCTCCACCAAGTTTCATCATGATCAATCCTTTCTAAGCGTTTTCCAAGATTTTAGGTTTCTCCCTTCAATTCCCCCCCCCATCCAATGTCACCGGCTGCGGTCGGGATTTAAAATAAAAGCTCTGCGACACGATATCCTTCGATATATCAAATTTCATTAGCATCCGATTATCCGTTTTTAAGTTAAAAATACATCATTTTTTCTAATTTTTCCAAATTAACTGTTCCCCCACTCCCCCAGATGGTCGAATTGGGGAAACGATTACTTCTAATTTAATCTGGTTTGGTCCCTGATACGCCTGCCAAATTTGACTGTCCTAGCTTATCTGGAAGTGCCTAAACTAGCAAAACCAGGACAGACAGACCAACCAACAGACCAACAGAATTTGCGATTGCTATATGTTACTTGGTTAATACCAAATTCCATAAAAACAAACTCCATTCTTATTAGTTCTCATAACTTTTCTGATACTTTTACACTCCAGCAAGTTGTATTCCATAAGACCTAACATTTTGTAGACGCTGCTCTACTAACCCATGTGTATGGTTCACTCATAAGAGTCTACTCAACATCTGTAGCTGCTACTAAGTTCAGCCTGTGGCTACAGCAGCATGGATAGTGTGATAAATGGTAGTCATCATCCATTTCAGTCTGATTAGTACTACTGGCTAGGATCTTCCTCACCAGCCCGATACTGACTGCTTCAGGAGCACCTTCTTCATCAGAATGTTGCTTAACAGTGACAATGTGTTCTTCTTCAAAGTCAATTTCAGAGACCTAACATGGAAATCATCATTTTCACCTACTCCAGGGCTGCATATTCTTTAAAAGCCTTTATAAAGTTATTTCTGTGGTCTACATAGTTTTACTTATTTTGTATATGGGAGATTGTAGTCTTTGCTGACACTATTCAGCTGAAATACGTAAGTAGTGTAATCTTGAGGCCCAATAAATCTACAGCATGCTATATTTGCAGAACCTCTTAAAAGGTATGCTTTGAGCCAGTGAGCTGTGACACTAAGGTAGTTCTTGTTGTTTGCATTCCAAATATCAGCTATCATGCAAAAAATCCAACATTTTGAACTTGCCAGGCAGACTCTGCTTCATATTTTCAAATGTGGAATCTATTCTTAATCTGAACATATTGTGTGACCTACGTACTCCATAAGGTGGCAGACATACTACAAGAGCTGTGAAAGCTCTTCTTTCAATGGTAATCAGAGGCCTTTTTTTCTTCAGCTATGTAATTGATTATTAGATTTTCCAGAGGAACATTCAGACATTACGATCAGCACTAAATGAAAAAGGTGGGTGTGCTGTTGCAGCATGTTTTTGACACATTTTAGACACCCTCCTCCCAGAAATGGACTAGTTGCACTACTAATCAGCAATACTTCTTGCACAGGTTTTCCGTGTACTAACAACAGATACTTTGAGTACACGCAACATGAGCTGCCATAGTGTCACAGCTCACTGATTCGAGGCAGATCCTTCAAAGGGTATGAAACAGTTCGTGGTAACGAACTGTAGTAAGGAGCGACCCGGCTCAATAGTAAACGAAACTCTAAATAACGGAATTTTGATGCTAAAATATACATCAAAAGAATCGGATTTTCATGCTTATTTTAAATATATAAGTTTCATCAAATTTGGTCTTTGTCATCAAAAGTTACGAGCCTGAGAAAATTTGTCTTATTTTAGAAAATGGGGGAAAACACCCCGTAAAAGTCGCAGAATCTTAACGAAAATCACACCATCGCATTCAGTATATCAGACAACCCTGGAGCGAAATTTTCAAGCTCCTATCTACAAAAATGTGGAATTTCGTATTTTTTGCCAGAAGACAAATCACGGGTGCGTGTTTATTTGTTTGTTTTTTGTTTGTTTTTATTTCCCAGGGGTCATCGTATCGACCAAGTGGTCCTAGAATGTTGCAAGAGGGCTCATTCTAACGGAAATGAAAAGTTCTAGTGCCTTTTTTAAGTGACCAAAAAATTGGAGGGCACCTACACCCCCTCCCACGCTCATTTTTTCTCCAAAGTCAACGGATCAAAATTTTGATATAGCCATTTTGTTCCGCATAGTCAAAAACCTTAACAACTATGTCTTTGGGAATGACTTACTCCCCCACAGTCCCTGGGGGAGGGGCTGCAAGTTACAAACTTCGACCAGTGTTTACATAGAATAATGGTTATTGGAAAGTGTACAGTCGTTTTCAGGGGATTTTTTTTTGTTTTGGGGTGGGGTTGAGGGAAGGGGGCTATGTGGGAGGATCTTTCCTTGGAGAAATATGTAATGGGGGAACAGAAATTCAATGAAAAGGGCGCAGGATTTTCTAAAATTACTATAAAAAAACAATGAAAAAATAAACATGGAAAAGTTTTTTCAATTGAAAGTAAGGAGTAGCATTGAAACTTAAAACGAACAGAGATTATTTCGCATATGAGGGGTTCTAAAAATACTTTAGCATAAAGAGCGAGGTATTTAGGAGGAGATAAATACCTCGCTCTTTATGTTATAGTATTTTTAGTAATTTCAACTATTTATTATACGGCCTTCCTGATTCAGGCGTCATTCTTAAAGAATCAGCACAAAACTTACGGTTTAGTGTAAAGAGCGAGGTATTAACGAGGGTGCAAACCCCTCATATACATAATAAAAATTTAAGAATATAAAAGTTTGTTACGTAAGTTAATTCTTAAGTTACGTATATTTTTTACTAATAAAAAAATTCGTTAAAAATTAAAATTTATAGTTGCCTTTTTGTGTAACCGAAAAATTGCATGGCAACTAGGCCTCCTTCCCCCATCCCTTATTTCTCAAAATCGTCTGATCAGAACTAAGAGAAAGCCATTTAGCCAAAAAAGAATTAAAATGTAAATTTCATTTTAATAATTTATGTGTGGAGAGCCAAAATCAAACATGCATTAATTCAAAAACGTTCCGAAATTACATAAAAAAAACTAGTTTTTCTAACTGAAAGTAAGGAGCGACATTAAAACTTAAAACGAACAGAAATTACTCCGTATATGAAATGGGTTGTACCCTCCACAATCCTTCGCTCTTTACGGTAAAGTTTGACTCTTTACCACAATTCTATTTTTTAAACAATTAAAAGCTTTAGCATATAGAGCGAGGGATTGCGGAGGGGACAACCCATTTCATATACGGAGTAATTTCTGTTCGTTTTAAGTTTTAATGTGTTAGTTAGGTGAAGTTAGGTTAACAGGTTCGGACAGGTCGGTTTTTTTCAAATTATAGGCTCTGTCCTATTTTTATAGGATTTCCCGAGCCCAAATATAGGTCAAATATAGGATTTGGAAGTCTCCGGGGCCAGATCTGTGGTAGATGGCGTGGGATGCCTGGTCACATACTTTCATTATTTCTCGAGTTTTTTTTTTTTTTTTTTTTTTTTTTTTTTTTTTTTTTTTTTTTTTTTTTTTTTTTTTACTTCCAATACAAACTGTACAAATAGTAAAAAACAGTAAAAAATCACATACACATACTGTGCCAACGATTGACTGCTACAGGTAAATTACTTGGAATCACTCTTGCTGTTTCTTGGGCATCAATTTCTATATGAGATCAGTTTTTCTCTTTGCGGGAGACTGCTCCATTCTCGCAAATTACAAAATCTGCTCTCTCTCACTTATTCTGGACTTCACAGCTCTTTCAAGCAAAGAAACAGCTAGGCCAATGTCTATGGAACTGTTGGACTCGGCAGCCTTCTTCATTCTGTAGGTCGCTTCCTGAAGTAGAGTATCTGATACTGTTATCTTTTCTTACTCTGATGTTCGAAGTTTTTTCTTTTTGCTTTCCAGGTCTTCTATTTCTTTTTTTTGTTGTCAAGGACCTCCTGCAACTTCCACAGATTGTCCTCTTCGAAAGCTGCTTAGCCCTTCTCGGATAGCTCTTCTTTTTTCTTTTCATCCAGATATTGTTGATACCGAGACCGTGTGGAACGTGCCAGATTCAACAGTTCTTTTGAAATAAAAGCCGTTCTGGTTTTCCTCCATGAAGTCTCAACGTGTCATATACCATGAGTCTCGCATCAAGAACGCGTTCAGACAACAACGCCTGGTCTTCGCCGAGAATCCTAACAGAACGCGAGAGCCCACACTCAACATCTGCGCTGCCATGCGATAACGTCAGCACCGCTTTGATAAGCTTGGTAAGTTCCGGGTACTTGCTGTCCCCGCGCTCATTCGCCAGTCCAAAATAATGGTTCCAAAAATGATCGATTCGAGTAATGTCCTCCCGGGGTCCAGCTTCCGTTCAAAAAAGCTACGTCTACGTCTGCAATGCTTCTTGAATTCTTCATGTTGATCGGACTCAAGCAGCGTAAAGCCTCTAGAAAACCATCTTTTTACAGAGGACATTTGTTTAAAATATGGCGAATACCCGCAATAAAATGTTTTCGCACATTGACATAGAAAATGGCTTTGTCTTTCAGTGTTGCTTTTTGACAGGAAGCTCGTTCCACATTTTCTGAAGCTATGGGCTTTTCTGAAAATGTTTCAGCAAGATTCAACATTTCTGGTGATAGATTTTCAGTTTCGGTCACGAAATCTGGACTAAAGACCTGTCCGCAAAACGCCACAACTAGATTTTGATCTCCGAGTGCAGAACATGAATAAGAGGCTCTTCTCTCTGGAACAGTTGGGTGAAACTCGTGAACAGTTCTGCTGAGGCTAAAACAAACTCAAGTTGGGCCTCATCATCCCACTTCTGATGTAAGCCACAATCTTCAGAAATTTGGGAGTGGACAGAAGTTTCTTCGGTTTTTTATCTCTCGGCACGAAGTTCAGGAAAGATTGCCGGCCACTGCTGCATGATACTAGCAAGGGCACGTCCAATCGTCAGCCAGCGGCTTGGGACATGCTTTATGAAAGCATTCTCCGGTACTCTCACTTTATTTGGCGCTTTCGATAATCTTCACAACGTGCAGGCCAGCCGTCAAAAAATGAATGTACAAGAATAACAAAGTCGAAACTTTCCTTTCTGAGCACCTGAACACCTCTCAAGAAAGCGTTATGGATTATATGGATGTTGCAAGTACCAATGTTCAACATTCCATTTCCCGTCAATTTCTTTTTTTCGGCATTGAACTTGTTCCAAACGCTTTTATTGACGTTTGGTCCGGCACTTCCAAGCGTGACCAGTTTTTCAAGTGGCAGTTGATTCTGCTCAATGGCTGACATAATCTTCCTATACAGGTCATCACTTGTCGCTTGGCCCATGAAACTTGTGCATAAATGTCTGCTCTGGATTTCGTTTCCGTATGAGGACCAATATTGAGCACGTATCTGTAACTCTTTCATACCAGCGTTGTTCGTTGTCTCATCATATTCTAGTACAGAATAGGACTAAATGTCCTTCACAAGCATTTGCTTAAAGTAAGGATGCAGCGCATCGGTGATCAGATACGTGAGTTTCTTCGCACTTAGGCACATTCCGTCGGGGATCTTACCGGGGAAAATTGCATGGAAGGTTGTGACAATAAGGTCTGAAGAGTCAGCAGACATGGAACTCTGTACCGTCTGAAGTGCCCATATTAACTCAGCTTTATAAGCGGCATCACGCTCACAAAACATGTTTTTACCAACTAAGGGTTTATCCTTGGTTGTTTCATCAACTCAAGATTTTCCGGTCAAATGAAGCTGCAGTGGATGTAATTGAGCAGTAGCTACGGCTTTGTATTCTGTAGATTGCACATGTTGGCTTAGCTGAGCAATCCCAGCCTTGCAACCAAGATTTTTCAAGCAGAGTTTGCAAAAGGACGAGTACTGGTCATTCCCAGTCTTATACCATTTGCCAATCTTTCTACTGCTGCAATCCATCTTAGCAAGCCATGAACTATTAAACTTGGTAGGCCACATACTTAATTACCAAGCATCACCCGCGAAATAGCATCTAAAGATTAAAAGACCATAAAAAGAAAAAATGTGGATATGTCCGAAATTGGGCCATATCAGCCTTTTAAATAGCGTTCAGCCAGGAAACGCATAAGTCACAAGAACTCCAGTCTCATTAAGCAGAGACTGCTAGCCTATATACTGATCTTCGCTCATTTCGGACAAGCCCAACATGATAAAAACAAAAGTAGGCTATTAAGTCAACACAACAGCATAGCCGAGGCAGAAGCAGCTAACTAAGCCCAACACAAAGTGTAGTTAAGTTCGAACAGCTCAACTTTTGTAATTAATTATCAACCTACACCAAAAGACAGCACAGTCTACAAGCAGAGTCAAAAGCAAAGAAAGCACATCTTGGCTTACTTAATGAGCAGTGAAAATTCCCAATCTTGAACAATGTTCTTAGTGCTCTTCAGCCGAAAATATAGGAATAATAGGATTTTAGCCAAAATATAGGCATTTTATAGGAGTGCATCAAAATATAGGAATTTATAGGCGAGTCCGAACGCTGGGTTAATTATATTATACCGAAATATGATAAAAATATAACACTTTAGTAACAAAATTGTTGAAACTACAACAAATAGTTATGGAAAGCAGGCCACCCAGAACGAAATATATCAAATTCGTAACCTAGAATACGTAACCACCTCTATATATTAAATACTAGCTGTTAGTGTGGCGCTTCGCGCCACACCAACACCTAGTTGGTGGGGGTGCTTCGCACCCCCCCAAGCCCCCCGCGCGCATAAGTCGTTACGCGCCATTGTAGTTGTGTCCCTGTGTCCCACCTGTGAATATATATATATATATATATATATATATATATATATATATATATATATATATATATATATATGTTTTTAACTACATAAAACTTGCGAATATACAATATTCTTCATTGTCCCATTGTCTGTGCATATAAATAGATTGTCAGGTTTACCGACTCTTGAACATGCAACATATAATTGTCCATGGGAAAACAATCCGTATTCAGATCTATACCACATTTTTCTAATGATTGCCCTTGGGCTTTGTTGATGGTAATTGCTAATCGAATATTCCCTGTGTCCCCTTCGTCATTTATATATCCCCCATGTGCCCTTCCGGCGTCCATGTTGTAGTCGTGTCCCTGTCGTCATTTATATTCCCTGTGTCCTGGTCGTTATTTGTGTCCCAGTGTCTCGGTCTGTAGTTTCTCTTTGAGTGTCCCGGCCGTCATTTATATTCCCTGTGTCCCGCTTGTCATTTGTGTCCTGGTGTCCCGGTCTGTAATTTCTCTCTGAGTGTCCCGGTCGGCATTTATATTCCTTGTGTCCCGGTCTGTAACATTCGACAATACATCAATTGTGTTGTAGCTTTGTTCACGATCCCGTTCTCCACATGTAGAAATAGAAGCAGTGCGATTAGGTGAAGGCATTCCCAAATGCTTGAGAAGTATGTTTGCAATAGATAAGCACAAATCTTCAATCATAACTAAAGTGCAGTTATAAATTTCCGTTGTAAAGTCCAAGATCGTATCTGACCTTTCTAGCCGTATTCGGTGGAGTATATTCTCGGCCTGCATTGTATTTTATTTCAAAAAAGAATAAGCTAATTATAACCGTATGCAACCGAATAATAAAGTTGCCAATTTTTAGCACCTACCCTACTAGAGACTACAAAGAACCTTGATGAAACTTCAACAAAGAGTTGTGAAAAGCAGGCAAAATATATTTAGCAAAAATATATCTATGCTGAAAGAATTTTGGATTGCAAATATTACAAAAAATTATTTAAATACACATTTGAAATATACACAAAAACTGTAGTTAAATATGTATTTTGAAATAAATGAAGGTAGTTAAGTATGTATTTCAAATAGGCTACATATATTCCAATGCTTGAGCATCACTGAGTTTTAGTAGCCCTGAAAGGTTCAATTGTATTCTTTAACCTATTCCTCGGGTATTGTTGACATACCCTTTTGAAAACTTGCATAAATAGAGCATGTTTCGAGCATGCATAGTCACAGTCACAAGCATTTGCATGTAGTCACAAATGCAAACGGTCAAAAGCAGTTACAGTTAGAAACAACCACAATAGCAGTAGTGACAATAGTATAAGTAGTAGTTTTAATGGTTTTACCTATTCCTCAAATATTTTTGAGATGCCCTTTTGAAACTTGTATGTATAGAGCGTGTTTTGTGCATGCATAGTCACAGTCACCAGCATTTACAGTTGTGTATACTCACGAATGCAGTCGCAGTTTGAAATAGCCACAATAGCAGTATGGCCAAGAGTATAAGTAGCAGTTTCAGTAGCCCTGAAAGGTTCAATTTAATGATTTTACCTATTCCCCAGATATTTTAGATATGCCCTTTTAAAAACTTGCATACATAGTGTGTTTTGAGCATGCACAGTCACAAGCATTTGTAGTTGTATGTAGTCACAAATACAAACAGACAAAAGCAGTAATAATTTGAAATAGCTACAATAGCAGTAGTGACAATAGTATAAGTAGTACTTTTAGTAGCCCTGCAAGGTTCAATTGTATGTTTTTACCTATTCCTCAGATATTGTTGATATGCCCTTTTGGAAACTTGCATGCATAGAGTTTGTTTCGAGTATGTGTAGTCACAGTAACAAGTATTTGCAGTTGTATGTAGTCACAACTGCAAACAGTCAAAAGCAGTCACAGTTTGAAATAGCCACAATAGCAGCAGTACCAATAGTATGAGCAGTAGTTTTAGGATCCCTGAAAGGTTCAATTAAGTGCTTTCAGCTGTTCCCCAGATAGGGTTGATATGCCCTTTTGAAAACTTCCATGCACAGAGTATATTTGACATGTCCCATTGTGTACTATTTTCCCTGTCACATTATATACCAGATGACACCCATCAACAAAATCTATTTGTTTCTTTTTCTTAATATCTTGCCACAAGTAGGCACTGAACAGGTAATCTGGCTTTCATTTGGTACCACAAGCACTAGATCCCACTGAAAAAAAAAGAATCTAAAGGCAAAATATGTTTTTTTGGAGTATTTTGCAAACTTTGAGGTACCTTTACTCAAAAACAAAAATTAAAACATACCAAAATAATTAGTCTGGATGGCTGAATATCAAACTAACTATGCTAGATGGCAGAAACACCTTGACCAAGCATGTACTGCAGCCTAGTATATAGCACCCTCTCCTATTGTTAAAAATAGCTACAAATTTCATCTAAAACATAAGTATAAAGCCAAAATCTTGATTCTTACAGAGGAAAATCGAAAATGTTCAGAATATTCTTTTCTTAACCAATGAGAAAGAATATGCCAAATGGACATGAACAGAAATTGATTTTAAAACCATTTTCTACAGAATCAAAAGCTTGCTCATAATCTATAAAACTGAGGACCAAAGGTGTTTGACAACAAAGGCGCTTCTCAATTATTAACCTAAGAGTAAAGACTTGGTGAACACATCCTCTACCTTTCCTAAAGCCACTCTGTTCTTCTCTTAAAACTTTGTCTATAACATCCCTCAGTCTAAAAAGTATCATATTACTGAATAATTTGCTACCTACAAAGACTAGACTAATGCCTTGATAATTACAACACTCACTCTTGTCACCTTTCCTATAAAGTGGTTTAAGAGCCACCATATTTAATAAACTCATTTATCACACTATCAGTACCTGGAGCCTTTTTTTTCAAATCCTTTTAGTACTGTTGCTAATTCTTCCTCACTAAGCAAATCTTCCTTCACATCCAAGGAATCACAAACTTTCTCATTTTCATCTATATCTCTTCCTGCAACTGTATCTTGGTTTAGCACATTCTCAAAATGTTCTACTCATCTCTCTTTAACTCTTTCCATATCACTAATAGTGGCCACATTCCTATTTTTAACTGGGACTAGTCTGGATTGACTACTCCCTCTCAATGTATTAACATGCCAGTATAATATTTTACTATTATGCTATCTAGCTGCATCTTCCAGATCCTTGGTAATTTTATCCATTTGGCAACTTTCTCCACTTTCTTTACATTTCTTTTTTTTCATATGATCTATCACTCAGATAATTTTTTTACAAACCCCTTCTACTCGCTATCAATCATAAATCTTTTTCAGTAATATACCTAGATGCAGTCTTAACTTTCTTCCTTAAGAAACCATCAGCAACTTCACAAATTCTTTTTCTAAAATCATTCCATTCATCTTCCACACTGTCAAATTTTAAACTCTCAAGTTTAGAATTCAACAGTTCCTGGAAAGCGTCTCTTGAATTTTCATCCTGGAGTCTATCAACATCACAACTCCCCAGGAGGCAGTTACCCTTCCAAAATTATAGCTTTAAATTAGCCTTAGACACAAAAACATAATCAATAAGGTTTGCTCTTACCATCACATGAATACCATGTCAACATATGGGCCATTTTATGACCAAACACCATAATGGTTATAACTAGGTTGTTACACCTACAAAACTGAAAAAGTCCGTAGCCATTACTGTTTTTTTCTATACCAAATTTACCTAGGCTAGGATACCAACTATCCCTATTTCTACCAACCAGGGAATTAAAAGCTCCTAGTAAAAAAAAAAACATGTTTCTAACTGGTACACTGCCTATTTGCTCCTATAACTGTTAGTAAAATTCATTTGAGTCACTAATATCATTAGCAGTTAGTTCAACAGGGGCATAAACTACTATAACTGATACTCTGAACTTTTTAGTCATAAAATGAGCAATTAGTATCCTATTATTAATACCTTCCAAGCCTAAACGAGACTTAGCATTTTCCTTATTCATCACGAGTCCTACTCCCTGCCTATGTAACCCATCCTTCCTGCCTGAGTAAACAAATTTTATGTCACCTAATTTCATGCTTTCTACCCCTTAGATATTAGTTTCTAAAATTCCTAATAAGTCCAGTTCAAACCAAATGAATTTATCAGTCAAAAATGTTGAAACAATAGTCATTTTTTATAGAATAGAATATGATTTATTGGCTAAAACAGCACACAAGCTAGCATAAGCGTGTCAGAACAATTACAATGATAAAACAGATGTTAATAGATAAACATAATTGCAAAGCTAAATAAATCAGTAAAATGCAAAACAAAATAGTGAACAAAAGAGTTTTTGTATCTCATGGTCAACATTTGGGGATACAACTCAAGTTGGGAATTTGGAGCTCAAGCATTTAGTCTTGTATTAGGAAGGGCTGGGGGATTTTCTTTGCAAGGGGGAAGAAGACGTTGATGATAGTCAGAACTAAGGCACTTGTACCCAAAGTTCATGGTAAGGATGTGACATTGTGATTCCAAAGTAGTAAGTTCAAGTCTAGCCAAACCTTCATTGTAAGCAGTATAGGAAGTAGTTTTAATTTTGTAATATTCCAAGTTCCAATTTTCACGTTTTTTAAAGCACTGAAATTATTTTGGCTTCAGGAAAAGCAATGATCCTAGATACCAGTGCATGATTGGGACCAACATATCTTCTCAAGTCTAAGCCAAAGTGCTTAAGTTGGCTTCAAACCAGACAGCAAAAAGTCTGTAAGACCTTCAGTTTGGTTGGAGTCTTTGTGCAATCCTGAGCCCATCTTGGTCACAACATGATTTTCAGCACTTGGTGATACTCTTCTATCAACAAGAGTCAAAATCCTGCACAGACAGTCCCAAGCCTATTACCTCCAGCTCATTATATATTCATGCCTACAAATATTATGCTACAATGGGGAGGCAACCTATAATAGATAAATTAGCTAGGAAGAGGTTTTTCAGCCCCAAAACAACCATCAAAACAGATCAAGCCCAGAAGCGATATCCAATAATTAGAATCCCATGCAAATGCTGTGTTGCTTACTAGACTATAAGTTTCTTGAGGGGTACCATTCCTCAAGTGGGAAAAGTTGACTGCAAGATCCCCAGTCTTGCAGGTACCCCAAAAGGGTTGAGGCAACCCTTTGCAGGGGCCATTGTTCATAGATCTGGATCTCAAACCCTGCTGCAGTTGTCCTATAGAGGATTTTCCCACAATGATGTTCTGCACCACCATGCAATTTAACCCATTACTGGGAGAAGGTTTGTAACTCATGGGATGTGTGGACATGCCACTGGGCCCTGTTGAGTGTACATTTGAGGAGCCTTCCTTCTCCTCCACCTGTATTTATGGCCCCAGGCAAGGGTGCCCCAGTTTCCATTATAGACCCCTAGGGACAAAGGCCCCCTAGGTCAGTCCCTCCTATGGAGGTACTCAACATATTTGTAGGGTGTTCCCCTATCTATTGTCCTCTGACAAAACCTATCATGACTATAAGGTATTTTTTGTACTTTCAAAAGAGCTATTTATTTCAATTAAACAGCCTTTGAGATTCAGGGGCCATTCCTAAAGAAGTGTATCAAAATTCCAACTTTAGTGTAAAGAGCAAGGGAAATACAGTAGTTTGATATGCAATTTAATTTATAAGTTATGTATATTTGTTACTAATAAAAACTTTTGTAGGTAAAATTGAAAGTTCTAGTGGCTTTTTAGTAACAAAAAAAAATTAGAGGGCAACTAGGCCCCTCCCCTGCCCCTTCTTTCTCAAAATGTCTGATTAAAACTCCAAGAAAACTATTTAGCCAAAAAAAGGAAAATTAATATGCTAATTTCATTTTAATTATTCATGTACAGTGAGCCAAAATGAAAACATGTATTAATTCAAAATGTTAAGAAATTAAATAAACAAAAAAAGTATTTTTTAACTGAAAGTAAGGAGCAACATTAAAACCCAAAATAAACAGAAATTATTCTGTATATGAATTAACTATAGTAAAAAAAAAATGGTATTTTGCTGTTAGCAAAGCATGTATTGACATGCACACTGACTTTTTATCAAAAAGTTTGTGGTAACGAACTGTAGTAAGGAGCGACCCGGCTCAATAGTAACCAAAACTCTAAAAAATGGAATTTTGATACCAATAGCTACATCAAAAGAATCGCATTTTAATGCTGGTTTTAAATATATAAGTTTCATCAAGTTTAGTCTTACCCATCAAAAGTTACGAGCCTGAGAAAATTTGCGTTCTTTTAGAAAATAGGGGGAAACGCCCCCTAAAAGTCATAGAATCTTAACGAAAATCACACCATCAGATTCAGCGTATCAGAGAACCCTACTGTAGAAGTTTCGAGCTCCTATCTACAAAAATGTGGAATTTTGCATTTTTTGCAAGAAGGCAGATCACGGATGCGTGTTTATTTGTTTTTTTGTTTGTTTTTTTTTTTTTCCCCAGGGGTGATCGTATCGACCCAGTTGTCCTAGAATGTTGCAAGAGGGCTCATTCTAACGGAAATGAAAAGTTCTAGTGCCCTTTTTAAGTGACCGAAAAAATTGGAGGGCACCTAGGCCCCCTCCCACGCTAATTATTTTCCCAAAGTCAACAGATCAAAATTCTGAGATAGCCATTTTATTCAGCGTAGTCGAAAAACCTTATAACTATGTCTTTGGGGACGACTTACTCCCCCACAGTCCCCGTGGGAGGGGCAACAAGTTACAAACTTTGACCTGTGCTTACATATAGTAATGGTTATTGGGGAGTATACAGGCGTTTTCAGGAGGATTTTTTTGGTTTGGGGGAGGGGTTGAGAAGAGGGGGATTTGCTGGGGGAACTTTCCTTCGAGAATTTGTAATGGGAGAAGAAAATTTCCATGAAGGGAGAGCAGGATTTACTAGCATTATTTAAAAAAAACAATTAAAAAATAAAAGTGAAAAAGCTTTTTCAGCTGGAAGTAAGGAACAGCAATAAAACTTAAAACAAACAGAAATTATTACCCATATGAGGGGCTCACCTCCTTCTAATACCTCGCTCTTTACACTAAAGTATTTTCGGTAATTTCAACTACTTATTCTACGGCTTTTGTGATTCAGGGGGTCATTCTTAATGAATTGGGATAAAATTTAAGCTTTAGTGTAAAGAGCGAGGTACTGACGATGGGGCGAATCCCCTCATATATGTAATAAAAACATGAGAATACAAAAGTTCTTTACGTAAGCTAATTTATAAGTTACGTAAATCTTTTACCAATAAAAAGATTCGTAAAAAATTAAAAGTTCTAGTTGCCTTTTTAATTAACCAAAAAATCGGGGGGCAACTAGGCTTCGTCCCCTGCTCTTTTTTTCTCAAAATCATTCGATCAAAATTATGAGAAAGCCATTGAGCCAAAAAAAAAATATGCAAATTTCGTTTTGATTATTCCTCTGCAGAGAGCCAAAATCAAAACATGCATTGATTCAAAAACGTTCAGAAATTAAATAAAAAAAACAAGTTTTTTCAACTGAAAGTAAGGAGTGACATCAAAACTTAAAACGCACAGAAATTACTTCGTATATGAAAGAGGCTGCTTCCTCATCAACGCCCCGCTCTTTACGCTAAAGTTTTTTACTGTTTTAGAAAGAAGAATTGAGAGAAAGAGTCAAACTTTAGCGTAAAGAGCGGGGCGTTGATGAGGAAGCAGCCTCTTTCATATACGAAGTAATTTCTGTGCGTTTTAAGTTTTGATGTCACTCCTTACTTTCAGTTGAAAAAACTTGTTTTTTTTATTTAATCCTGGAAAAGATTAATTGCCTCTTCTTCAGTCTTTAGCAAATCCAAAATTTTTATTTGAACATCCATGGCTGCAGTATTATACAGTATTATATGCAGTATTATACTATATATTATTATGCAGTATTATAGCCACTTTCCATTATCACTTCATACTAAATGAGTTTTATGGTAACTATTTAATTTTCTTTGAAAAACTTTTTTATAGAATTTTTATAAAAATTAATAATAGATGGAAACAGGGTAAAATGAGTAGGCTACTAATGTAAGGATGCTGCATTATTATAAAGTAAGAATTTCAATGTAGGCTACTAGGGTTTTATTCTCAGTTTGAATACCTATAGGCTATATTCTAGGGCTATATACAGGAACATCAGGAGGAGGGGTCTGTAGATGAATTGTCACAAACACAACTTCAACCATAAACAGAGCATAAGCTTAATAATCTAAAAATCCAAGTAAGGTTTATATTAACATACTATTTAGGTAGCTAAAGATAAACTTACTTCAATAGTCACAATTGCATCCTGAATCAAATTTAATACTCATTTGTGTTGGAAATGAACCTTACACCACCCAATATGCATATCAAATCAGGTTAGCCTATATATTTGCATATTAGAGAGGTGGGGGATAAAATTTATTTTGGGTGCAAATGAATGTCAAATTAGAATTCAGGGTGCAATTCTGACTGTAGAGGCAAGTTTGAACTTTACCCCCACCTTCACCACCCTAACGTGCAAATATATACCCTGAATTAGTATATAGGCCTATTGGGGTAGGTGTAAAGTTCATCTCCAATGCAAATGCATATTAAATTTGGATTCAGGATACCATTCTGACTATATAGCTCAGTTTATTTCTTATCTACCTGAATAGTCCATTAATATAAACCTTACCCAAAAATCCTCTTTTTTTATGAGCATATGCTATTCAAGAGAAACACAATTTTGAAATTTTACCTGCCTATGTTTTACTATGGGGAGGAATATGTAAAATGAAGTAGGGAAGCCTACTTTTAGGAATAGTAACCTCTAAGTATGAGCCTTGAGCACTAGTCAACCAAAAAAACTTACCAACAATCAGAACTACAGTGCTTTTAGCAAAACTAGGCCAAATCTCAAACAGCTTTCTAGTTCTGATGATGATGATGACGAATTTAATCCTCCTTCTCACTGTCGTGACTTGAGGATCGTGCACTTTGGATGAACACTGCTGAAATAAAGAAAGTCAATCGTAGGGATTTATCCCTTGAGATCTTGTATAATTCAACTGTTGCTGAAATCACTGTTAAATTCTCATCAGTTGCTGCTGAAGTACCAAGAAGATCATGGTAGTCTTTAAGTTTGTTTACACACATAAGATCATGAAGTTTTGTCTATGCCAGTCAGTGACTGGGCACTGTAGTAGAAGGTGATTTACTGTTTCCACTTGATCACAGTAGCTACACTTTGATCACAAATATAGGAATAATAGGATTTTAGCCAAAATATAGGCATTTTATAGGAGTGCATCAAAATATAGGAATTCATTGGAATTTATAGGCGAGTCCGAACGCTGGGTTAATTATATTATACCGAAATATGATAAAAATATAACACTTTAGTAACAAAATTGTTGAAACTACAACAAATAGTTATGGAAAGCAGGCCACCCAAAACGAAATATATCAAATTCGTAACCTAGCATACGTAACCACCTCTATATATTAAATACTAGCTGTTGGTGTGGCGCTTCGCGCCACACCAACACCTAGTTGGTGGGGGTGCTTCGCACCCCCCCAAGCCCCCCGCGCGCATAAGTCGTTACGCGCCATTGTAGTTGTGTCCCTGTGTCAGACCTGTGAATATATATATATATATATATATATATATATATATATATATATATATATATATATATATATATATATATATATATATATATATATATATATATATATAGCATTTATATATATATATATATATATATATATATATATATATATATATATATATATATATATATATATATATATATATATATATATATATATATATATATATATATATATATATATATATATATATATATATATATATATATATATATATATATATATATATATATATATATATATATATATATATATATATATATATATATATATATATATATATATATATATATATATATATATATATATATATATATATATATATATATATATATATATATATATATATATATATATATATATATATATATGTATATATATATAGCATATATATATATAGCATATATATACAGCATATATATATATATATATATATATATATAGCATACGTACCCACCTCTATATATTACATACTAGCTGTTGGTGTGGCGCTTCGCGCCACACCAACACCTAGTTGGTGGGGGTGCTTCGCACCCCCCCCAAGCCCCCCGCACGCATAAGTCGTTACGCGCCATATTAGTTACGCGCCATTGTAGTTGTGTTCCTGTGTCCCACCTGTGAATATAGATAGATATATATATATATATATATATATATATATATATATATATATATATATATATATATATATATATATATATATATATATATATATATATATATATATATATATATATATATATATATATATATATATATATATATATATATATATATATATATATATATATATATATATATATATATATATATATATATATATATATATATATATATATATATATATATGTATTCACAGGTGGGACACAGGGACACAACTACAATGGCGCGTAACTAATATGGCGCGTAACGACTTATGCGCGCGCGGGGCTTGGGGGGGTGCGAAGCACCCCCACCAACTAGGTGTTGGTGTGGCGCGAAGCGCAACACCAACAGCTAGTATTTAATATATAGAGGTGGTTACGTATGCTAGGTTACGAATTTGATATATTTCGTTCTGGGTGGCCTGCTTTCCATAACTATTTGTTGTAGTTTCAACAATTTTGTTACTAAAGTGTTATATTTTTATCATATTTCGGTATAATATAATTAACCCAGCGTTCGGACTCGCCTATAAATTCCAATAAATTCCTATATTTTGATGCACTCCTATAAAATGCCTATATTTTGGCTAAAATCCTATTATTCCTATATTTTCGGCTGAAGAGCACTAAGAACATTGTTCGAGATTTGGAATTTTCACTGCTCATTAAGTAAGCCAAGATGTGCTTTCTTTGCTTTTGACTTTGCTTGTAGACTGTGCTGTCTTTTGGTGTAGGTTGATAATTAAATACAAAAGTTGAGCTGTTCGAACTTAACTAACGCTTTGTGTTGGGCTTAGTTAGCTGCTTCTGCCTCGGCTATGCTGTTGTGTTGACTTAATAGCCTATGTTTGTTTTTGTCATGTTGGGCTTGTCCGAAATGAGCGAAGATCAGTATATAGGCTAACAGTCTCTGCTTAATGAGACTGGAGTTCTTGTGACTTATGCGTTTCCTGGCTGAACGCTATTTAAAAGGCTGATATGGCCCAATTTCGGACATATCCACATTTTTTCTTTTTATGGTCTTTTAATCTTTAGATGCTATTTTGCGGGTGATGCTTGGTAATTAAGTATGTGGACTACCAAGTTTAATAGTTCATGGCTTGCTAAGATGGATTGCAGCAGTAGAAAGATTGGCAAATGGTATAAGACTGGGAATGACCAGTACTCGTCCTTTTGCAAACTCTGCTTGAAAAATCTTGGTTGCAAGGCTGGGATTGCTCAGCTAAGCCAACATGTGCAATCTGCAGAATACAAAGCCGTAGCTACTGCTCAATTACATCCACTGCAGCTTCATTTGACCGGAAAATCTTGAGTTGATGAAACAACCAAGGATAAACCCTTAGTTGGTAAAAACATGTTTTGTGAGCGTGATGCCGCTTATAAAGCTGAGTTAATATGGGCACTTCAGACGGTACAGAGTTCCATGTCTGCTGACTCTTCAGACCTTATTGTCACAACCTTCCATGCAATTTTCCCCGGTAAGATTCCTGACGGAATGTGCCTAAGTGCGAAGAAACTCACGTATCTGATCACCGATGCGCTGCATCCTTACTTTAAGCAAATGCTTGTGAAGGACATTTAGTCCTATTCTGTACTAGAATATGATGAGACAACCAACAACGCTGGTACGAAAGAGTTACAGATACGTGCTCAATATTGGTCCTCATACGGAAACGAAATCCAGAGCAGACATTTATGCACAAGTTTCATGGGCCAAGCGACAAGTGATGACCTGTATAGGAAGAGTATGTCAGCCATTGAGCAGAATCAGCTGCCACTTGAAAAACTGATCACGCTTGGAAGTGCCGGACCAAACGTCAATAAAAGCGTTTGGAACAAGTTCAATGCCGAAAAAAAGAAATGGACGGGAAATGGAATGTTGAACATTGGTACTTGCAACATCCATATAATCCATAACGCTTTCTTGAAAGGTCTTCAGGTGCTCGGAAAGGAAAGTTTCGACTTTGTTATTCTTGTACATTCATTTTTTGACGGCTGGCCTGCACGTTGTGAAGATTATCGAAAGCGCCAAATAAAGTGAGAGTACCGGAGAATGCTTTCATAAAGCATGTCCCAAGCCGCTGGCTGACGATTGGACGTGTCCTTGCTAGTATCATGCAGCAGTGGCCGGCAATCTTTCCTGAACTTCGTGCCGAGAGATAAAAAACCGAAGAAACTTCTGTCCACTCCCAAATTTCTGAAGATTGTGGCTTACATCAGAAGTGCGATGATGAGGCCCAACTTGAGTTTGTTTTAGCCTCAGCAGAACTGTTCACGAGTTTCACCCAACTGTTCCAGAGAGAAGAGCCTCTTATTCATGTTCTGCACTCAGAGATCAAAATCTAGTTGTGGCGTTTTGCGGACAGGTATTTAGTCCAGATTTCGTGACCGAAACTGAAAATCTATCACCAGAAATGTTGAATCTTGCTGAAACATTTTCAGAAAAGCCCTTAGCTTCAGAAAATGTGGAACGAGCCTCCTGTCAAAAAGCAACACTGAAAGACAAAGCCATTTTCTATGTCAATGTGCGAAAACATTTTATTGCGGGTATTCGCCATATTTTAAACAAATGTCCTCTGTAAAAAGATGGTTTTCTAAAGGCTTTACGCTGTTTGAGTCCGATCAACATGAAGAATTCAAGAAGCATTGCAGACGTAGACGTAGCTTTTTTGAACGGAAGCTGGACCCCAGGAGGACATTACTCGAATCGATCATTTTTGGAACCATTATTTTGGACTGGCGAATGAGCGTGGGGACAGCAAGTACCCGGAACTTACCAAGCTTATCAAAGCGGTGCTGACGTTATCGCATGGCAGCGCAGATGTTGAGCGTGGGCTCTCGCGTTCTGTTAGGATTCTCGGCGAAGACCAGGCGTTGTTGTCTGAACGCGTTCTTGATGCGAGACTCATGGTATATGACACGTTGAGACTTCATGGAGGAAAACCAGAACGGCTTTTATTTCAAAAGAACTGTTGAATCTGGCACGTTCCGCACGGTCTCGGTATCAACAATATCTGGATGAAAAGAAAAAAGAAGAGCTATCCGAGAAGGGCTAAGCAGCTTTCGAAGAGGACAATCTGTGGAAGTTGCAGGAGGCCCTTGACAACAAAAAAAAAGAAATAGAAGACCTGGAAAGCAAAAAGAAAAAACTTCGAACATCAGAGTAAGAAAAGATAACAGTATCAGATACTCTACTTCAGGAAGCGACCTACAGAATGAAGAAGGCTGCCGAGTCCAACAGTTCCATAGACATTCGCCTAGCTGTTTCTTTGCTTGAAAGAGCTGTGAAGTCCAGAATAAGTGAGAGAGAGCAGATTTTGTAATTTGCGAGAATGGAGCAGTCTCCCGCAAAGAGAAAAACTGATCTCATATAGAAATTGATGCCCAAGAAACAGCAAGAGTGATTCCAAGTAATTTACCTGTAGCAGTCAATCGTTGGCACAGTATGTGTATGTGATTTTTTACTGTTTTTTACTATTTGTACAGTTTGTATTGGAAGTAAAAAAAAAAAAAAAAAAAAAAAAAAAAAAAAAAAAAAAAACAGAAACTCGAGAAATAATGAAAGTATGTGACCAGGCATCCCACGCCATCTACCACAGATCTGGCCCCGGAGACTTCCAAATCCTATATTTGGCCTATATTTGGGCTCGGGAAATCCTATAAAAATAGGACAGAGCCTATAATTTGAAAAGAACCGACCTGTCCGAACCTGTTAACCTAACTTCACCTAACTAACACATTAAAACTTAAAACGAACAGAAATTACTCCGTATATGAAACGGGTTGTCCCCTCCGCAATCCCTCGCTCTATATGCTAAAGCTTTTAATTGTTTTAAAAAGCAGAATTGTGGTAAAGAGTCAAACTTTACCGTAAAGAGTGAAGGATTGTGGAGGGTACAACCCATTTCATATACGGAGTAATTTCTGTTCGTTTTAAGTTTTAATGTCGCTCCTTACTTTCAGTTAGAAAAACTAGTTTTTTTTATGTAATTTCGGAACGTTTTTGAATTAATGCATGTTTGATTTTGGCTCTCCACACATAAATTATTAAAATGAAATTTACATTTTAATTCTTTTTTGGCTAAATGGCTTTCTCTTAGTTCTGATCAGACGATTTTGAGAAATAAGGGATGGGGAAGGAGGCCTAGTTGCCATGCAATTTTTCGGTTACACAAAAAAGCAACTATAAATTTTAATTTTTAACGAATTTTTTTATTAGTAAAAAATATACGTAACTTAAGAATTAACTTACGTAACAAACTTTTATATTCTTAAATTTTTATTATGTATATGAGGGGTTCGTACCCTCGTTAATACCTCGCTCTTTACACTAAACCGTAAGTTTTGTGCTGATTCTTTAAGAATGACGCCTGAATCAGGAAGGCCGTATAATAAATAGTTGAAATTACTAAAAATACTATAGCATAAAGAGCGAGGTATTTATCTCCTCTTAAATACCTCGCTCTTTATGCTAAAGTATTTTTAGAACCCCTCATATGCGAAATAATCTCTGTTCGTTTTAAGTTTCAATGCTACTCCTTACTTTCAATTGAAAAAACTTTTCCATGTTTATTTTTTCATTGTTTTTTTTTATAGTAATTTTAGAAAATCCTGCGCCCTTTTCATTGAATTTCTGTTCCCCCATTACATATTTCTCCAAGGAAAGATCCTCCCACATAGCCCCCTTCCCTCAACCCCACCCCCAAAACAAAAAAAAATCCCCTGAAAACGACTGTACACTTGCCAATAACCATTATTATATGTAAACACTGGTCGAATTTTGTAACTTGCAGCCCCTCCCCCAGGGACTGTGGGGGAGTAAGTCATTCCCAAAGACATAGTTGTTAAGGTTTTTGACTATGCGGAGCAAAATGGCTATATCAAAATTTTGATCCGTTGACTTTGGAGAAAAAATAAGCGTGGGAGGGGGTGTAGGTGCCCTCCAATTTTTTGGTCACTTAAAAAAGGCACTAGAACTTTTCATTTCCGTTAGAATGAGCCCTCTTGCAACATTCTAGGACCACTTGGTCGATACGATGACCCCTGGGAAATAAAAACAAACAAATAAACACGCACCCGTGATTTGTCTTCTGGCAAAAAATACGAAATTCCACATTTTTGTAGATAGGAGCTTGAAAATTTCGCTCCAGGGTTGTCTGATATACTGAATGCGATGGTGTGATTTTCGTTAAGATTCTGCGACTTTTACGGGGTGTTTTCCCTCATTTTCTAAAATAAGACAAATTTTCTCAGGCTCGTAACTTTTGATGACAAAGACCAAATTTGATGAAACTTATATATTTAAAATAAGCATGAAAATCCGATTCTTATGATGTATATTTTAGCATCAAAATTCCGTTATTTAGAGTTTCGTTTACTATTGAGCCGGGTCGCTCCTTACTACAGTTCGTTACCTCGAACTGTTTAATACCCTTTGAAGGATCTGCCTCGAATCAGTGAGCTGTGACACTATGGCAGCTCATGTTGCGTGTACTCAAAGTATCTGTTGTTAGTACACGGAAAACCTGTGCAAGAAGTATTGCTGATTAGTAGTGCAACTAGTCCATTTCTGGGAGGAGGGTGTCTAAAATGTGTCAAAAACATGCTGAAACAGCACACCCACCTTTTTCATTTAGTGCTGATCGTAATGTCTGAATGTTCCTCTGGAAAATCTAATAATCAATTACATAGCTGAAGAAAAAAGGCCTCTGATTACCATTGAAAGAAGAGCTTTCACAGCTCTTGTAGTATGTCTGCCACCTTATGGAGTACGTAGGTCACACAATATGTTCAGATTAAGAATAGATTCCACATTTGAAAATATGAAGCAGAGTCTACCTGGCAAGTTCAAAATGTTGGATTTTTTTGCATGATAGCTGATATTTGGAATGCAAACAACAAGAACTACCTTAGTGTCACAGCTCACTGGCTCAAAGCAAATCTTTTAAGAGGTTCTGCAAATATAGCATGCTGTAGATTTATTGGGCCTCAAGATTACACTACTTACGCATTTCAGCTGAATAGTGTCAGCAAAGACTACAATCTCCCATATACAAAATAAGTAAAACTATGTAGACCACAGAAATAACTTTATAAAGGCTTTTAAAGAATATGCAGCCCTGGAGTAGTTGAAAATGATGATTTCCATGTTAGGTCTATGAAATTGACTTTGAAGAAGAACACATTGTCACTGTTAAGCAACATTCTGATGAAGAAGGTGCTCCTGAAGCAGTCAGTATCGGGCTGGTTAGGAAGATCCTAGCCAGTAGTACTAATCAGACTGAAATGGATGATGACTACCATTTATCACACTATCCATGCTGCTGTAGCCACATGCTGAACTTAGTAGCAGCTACAGATGTTGAGTAGACTCTTATGAGTGAACCATACACATGGGTTAGTAGAGCAGCATCTACAAAATGTTAGGTCTTATGGAATACAACTTGCTGGAGTGTAAAAGCACCAGAAAAGTTATGAGAACTAATAAGAAAGGAGTTTGTTTTTATGGAATTTGGTATTAACCAAGTAACATATAGCAATCGCAAATTCTGTTGGTCTGTTGGTTGGTCTGTCTGTCCTGGTTTTGCTAGTTTAGGCACTTCCAGATAAGCTAGGACAGTGAAATTTGGCAGGCGTATCAGGGACCAAACCAGATTAAATTAGAAGTAATCGTTTCCCCAATTCGACCATCTGGGGGAGTGGGGGAACATTTAATTTGGAAAAATTAGAAAATATGATGTATTTTTAACTTAAAAACGGATAATCGGATGCTAATGAAATTTGATATATCGAAGGATATCGTGTCGCAGAGCTTTTATTTTAAATCCCGACCGCAGCCGGTGACATTGGGGGGGGAATTGAAGGGAGAAACCTAAAATCTTGGAAAACGCTTAGAAAGGATTGATCATGATGAAACTTGGTGGAGAAACTAAGCACAAGTCCTAGAACCTTGATTGACATAACCGGAACGGATCCGCTCTTTTTGGGGGAGTTGAGGGGAGGATTAATTCTGAAAAATCAGAAAATATGGTATTTTTAACTTATGAAGGAGTGATCGTATCGTAATGAAATGTCATATTTAAAAGGATACCGTAACTCAGATCTCTTACTCTAAGTCCCAACCGGATCCAGTGTCTGGGAGGAGTTGAGGGGAGGACCCGAAATCTTTGAAAAGGCTTAGAGTGGAAAGATCAGGATGAAACTTGGTGGGAAGAATGAGCACAAGTCCAAGATACATGACTGACAAAAGCAGACCGGATCCACTTTCTTTGGGCTAGTTGGGGGGGGGGGGGGGGTAATTTGGAAAATTAGAAAAAATGAGGTATTTGTGACTTGCGAACGAGTTATCAGATCTCAATCTAATTTGATGTTTAGAGGGATCTTGTGCTTTAGAGCTCTCACTTTAAATCCGGACTAGATCCAGTGACACTGGGGGGAGTTTTAGGGGGAAACGTGAAAATCGAGGTATCTTTATCTTACGAATGGGTGGTCGGATCTTAATCAAAATTTATATATAGAAAGATCTTATGTCTCAGATGTTCTATTTTCAATTCGAAGCGGATCCGGGGACATGGGGGCTGGAGAGGGGAAACAGAAATCTTGGGAACCAGAAATCTTGGAAAATGCTTAGAGTGGAGAGATCGGGATGAAACTTGATGGGAGCAATAAGCACAAGTTCTAGATACGTGATTGACATAATTAGAACGGATCCGCTCTCTTTGGGGGAGTTGGGGGGGGGGGGGGGTTAATTCGGAAAAATTGAGGTATTTTAACGTAAGAACGGGTGACCAGATCTTAATGAAATTTTGTATTTAGAAGGAACTCATGTCTCAGAGCTTTCATTTTAAATATCTATATAGTGGTATTGGGTTGAGTTGGAGGGGGAACCAGAAATCTTGGAAAACGCTTAGAGTGGAGAGATCGGGATGAAACTTGGTGGGTAAAATAAGCAAATGTTGTAGATACGTGATTCACGTAACCGGACCTAGATCCGCTTTCTTTCTGGGAGTTAGGGGGGGTCCAGTGCTTTGGCAAGTTTGGTGCTTCTGGATGTACTAGGACGATGAAAATTGGTAGGCGTGTCTGGGAAATGCACAAATTGACTTGATAAAATTGTTTTTCCCGATTCGACCATCTGGGGGGCTGAAAGGAGAGGAAAAACTAGAAAAAATGTGGCGTCTTTAACTTACGAGTGGGTAATCGGATCTTAATGAATATTGATATTTAGAAGGACCTTGTGTTTCAGAGCTTTTATTTTAAATTCCGACCGGCATTGAGCCTCTGATTTTCCTTTTAAATCAGTCCATTGAATCTTAGAATTTTGCTAGAGCTTATGCCATATGAGCTCTTAGCTTTTCTGACCTTGTCACAAGTGCCCTTTGACCTCTTAGCTCTTGTTCTTGATAACACATGATGGAATTCAATGTACAATGCTGTAAAGCAAGTCATAGCCATCGAGGAGATAGATAAACTGATGAATACATATGATGAACTAAAGGTGCCAAGATTTCTTAGTGCTGAAGTTGAGCTGTTGACTAAATGTGCTGAAATCACTGAGCCTCAGGCAGAAGCTTTAGGCATCTTTTAAGGTGAGAAGGATTGGAGGTAATAGGCTTGGGACTGTCTGTGCAGGATTTTGACTCTTGTTGATAGAAGAGTATCACCAAGTGCTGAAAATCATGTTGTGACCAAGATGGGCTCAGGATTGCACAAAGACTCCAACCAAACTGAAGGTCTTACAGACTTTTCGCTGTCTGGTTTGAAGCCAACTTAAGCACCTTGGCTTAGACTTGAGAAGATATGTTGGTCCCAATCATGTACTGGTATCTAGGATCATTGCTTTTCCTGAAGCCAAAATAATTTCAGTGATTTAAAGAACGTGAAAATTGGAACTTGGAATAATACAACATTAAAACTACTTCCTATACTGCTTACAATGAAGGTTCGGCTAGACTTGAACTTACTACTTTGGAATCACAATGTCACATCCTTACCATGAACTTTGGGCACAAGTGCCTTAGTTCTGACTATCATCAACGTCTTCTTCCCCCTTTCAAAGAAAATCCCCCAACCCTTCCTAATACAAGACTAAATGCTTGAGCTCCAAATTCCCAACTTGAGTTGTATCCCCATATGTTGACCATGAGATAACAAAAACTCTTTTGTTCACTATTTTGTTTTGCATTTTAATAATTGATTTAGCTTTGCAATTATGTTTATCTATTAACATCTGTTTTATCATTGTAATTGTTCTCACATGCTTATGCTAGCTTGTGTGCTATTTTAGCCAATAAATCATATTCTCTTCTATAAAAAATGACTATTGTTTCAACATTTTGACTGATAAATTCATTGTGTTGCGAGAGCAACACTTTGGTTTTGTCCCGGTTTTTTTTTTTTTTTTTTTCCTATGCCGCCGATCTCAGCTTATTCCTGGAAACTGGTAAGGGTCTAACCTGTGCGGTTTTTACGGAAAGTGTGGACCTCAGGCCGGATTGATGAATATGACATTACATTTTGGAAAGCTCCGTAGAACTCTTGCCTGGGGCTAAAAAGGATGGTTTTTGCTTGTCCTCGAGCCAGAGCCTATGGTGTGCGAAGTGAAGTGGAGTTATATAGCCTATGTCAGAGAGAAGTATCTGAAGTTGTGCAGCCAAGCTTTCGTTTCATCAAACCATGTTTCTGCTTTCGAGTGGAAAGCTCCGTTCTAGCAGGCAAGCAGGCAGGCACCAGTTTCAAATTGAAGAAGGACTAAAATCTATAAGTGTCAAATATATGCGGTAGTTCCCCGGCCCCACAGCCAATATATCTTCTTTGAGTGATAAATAGAAAAATTTACAGAAACAAAAAAGTGCGATTTTCCCACGGGTCAGAAAGTGCTGCCATCTATTGTTTCTAGCCATTTCTGTTCGTGATTTCAGCTGACTTTACCATTCTTTTTTTTCTACTTGGGATTGCAATAGAGAAATGGTATCAGATATACCTCTTAAACTTTAAAAGTTCTCTCATTGCTAAAGAAATTAGAGCTTATCCTTTGCTCCTTTCTAAGTGGTGGTGTTAGAAAGTTGGCCTCCGGCGAAAAAGTCAACTTTTGAACTAAGACAGATAGAATTTTTTTTTTCAATGACAATCGATAGACCTCGATGAGCTGATCAAAGTATATGTCATCCATTTTTTGTTACAAAAATTCCTTCATGACATACACCAGTTTGAAAGTTTCAAGGGGTTGACAACTTCAGTGGTAAGGTACACACTTGAACCAAAAATAGGCCGATACCAATCGACAGTCGATTATTAGCTTATAATCATCTTTGGCAATGAGAGGTTTGCAACTTTTGCTGATTGGTGTACCTATTATCTGTTTCTGGTGTAATTGATGGTAAGAACAACTTGGTTCCCGATTGTAATACATGTAGGGGAGTTGTAAGTAATAATCGGCTGTTAGGCTACAATGACTTCAGCGACAAGGGGTTTGGAACTTTTGCTAGTTGGTGTACCCATTATTTGTTTCCGGTGAACTTGGATGTATATCCCGGGAGAGGGACTTGTAAGTAAGAATCGGTTGCTAGAGGAGGCTCTCGAGGGGCTACAAATTTGTGCAAATTGGTACACATCTATGGAATCAGGGACCCATAAATTTCCTGTAATGACTCGCCATCCAATAATAAGCGATCCTGGATGGCGAGTCATTACAGGAAATTTATGGGTTCCTGATGGTATTTTGATCCTGAAAAGTTACAGATAGCTTTATAATACCAACTAGATTACATAAGATAATGTTCCAAGTTTCCATTCGTCACGATGTCTACGATTGAAAAGGATAAAGTTCAACCGGCTGCAAAGTGACACTTAGGGGCCTAGTAAGTAATAATCGGCTGTTAGGTTACAATCATTTTCAGAGATGAGGAGTTTACAACTTTTGCTTGTTGGTGTACCCATTATTTGTTTCCGGTTGAACTTGATGTCTATCTCGGGAGAGGGACTTGTAAGTAAAAATCGGTTCACTTTAGGCTAGAAATTTGTCCAAATTGGTGCACATTGTATTCGATCCCTGTAAATCTGTCGGTAAGAAAGTTCATATCGATGGTCTATCAATCACTGTAACCTAGAATTAAGATGTTACGCAACGGGTACAAACGATAATACAAAACAATGAGGTAGTTTCGTAATAATTAATAGAATGTCATCTATGGTATTTTGATCCTGAAAAGCTCCGGATAGTTTTATAATTAATACCAACTAGATTATACAAGATATTGTTCCTAGTTTTCATCCGTTACGATGTCTACGATTGAAAAAGATAATGTTCAACTGGCTGCAAAGTCAATTTAGTCCTTTCTTTCAATATTCTTTTGTTGTTGTTTTTTCAACGCTGGGGTGTGATCATGTGATTACTGATTGCGTTCTTCTTTGAACATACTGTTTTAAAAGCTTCGATAGGCTGACAACTTCAGCATTTAACCGATAGCGAAGAAACAAAACCAAAGTGTTGCTCTCGCAACACTTTAATCGGCAAAGCCGGACAAAGGTTGCCGCAACACTTCACGTTGCCCAGGCAACGTAGGTCTAGTTTGGTTTGAACTGGACTTATTAGGGAATTTTAGGGTGCGTTTGTTTACTTGTCCAATGGGATTTTTACTAATCGAGGTTTAACCCCTAAAAGATAGCAACAAATACTTGTCTGGCCACGTGTCACTTAAAACGGCAAGATTAATTGCGAATAATAACAACTTTGGTCACGTGTAATTATTGTTTTAATGCTATGTGAAGTTTTGACAAGGAAGAGGCTAGGACTTTGGGCCTGTTTCAAATTTTACAGGCAAATACAGCTTCAGCAATTATTTCAGAGCTGGGTAGCCTAATACAATTTGTGTGGCCAGAAGTTTAATTGTAAGATTTCAAATTGTGGTTGTCATTTGCCTTTTTAAGTCATTCCATTCAAGATGCTTTGGATATTTTTTATTGTGATAAATTGTCTTAATGCTCTGAAAAGGGAAAATTATTTCAATTGCATAGGATAAGAAAATTTTGGTAGGCTAATTAAGTCAAAGTCCTAAATTAGCCAGGGAAGTGTTTTTTTTCACTAAAAAATCACCAGGTTCTTTGAACTCCAATTATATAGCCCTGTTTTTGGCCCCCTTGATCCAGTTCCTGATTGTCATTTACACTAAATTTCACTTTTTCTGTTACCTATTTATGTTTGCACCAGTTTTACCATTGGGTAAAACTGGTACAAACAGTATTACTGGCTTTCATATAAAGTGAATATACCACTTGATGCCTTTTTTAATGCTGTTTACAAATATAATAATTGCTTCTACCGCAAGTTCAGATTTAAGCACTTTTTGACCTCTTAAAAATGACCTATATATGGGGTCATTACAAATCTGTAATAGTTTAGAAACAAATTTGGGCTATATATTTGCACATCAGGGGGTGGGGGTAAAGTGTAGCATATATTAAATATGTAAACTAACCATTGCTTGAATTTTTTTGTTTGTGCTGTAGCACTGGTGATTTCTCTTTTCATTAAAATTTGATGTGCACAAACACATTAAAAAAAAAACAGCAATGGTTAGTTTACGTATATAATATATGCTATGCTTTACCCCCGCCCCCCTGATGTGCAAATATATAGCCCAAATTTGTTTCTAAACTATTACAGATTTGTAATGACTCCATTTATAGGTCATTTCTAAGAGGTCAAGAGGTGAAAAAGTGCTTAAATCTGAATTTGCAGTAGAAGAAATTATTATATTTGTAAAGAGCATATAAGAAGGCATCAAGTGGTATATTCACTTTATATGAAAGCCAGTAATTCTGTTTGCACCAGTTTTACCCTTGTTTCTTGTTAATATTACTAAGGGGTCATAGTTAAGCACTAGAGAAGTCATTGTTAAATAACATGTGCTTATGTATATATAGCTTTTTGCTACTTTTCTTCTTTGGTTATATAATGCTTGATGTGGTATAAGCCAAGAGAAGGACCTGTAGACCTATAGAAGAAAACCTGTTAAAAAAAGATGATTCTTTGTAATTTACATAATAATTATAGCTTTCTACATGCAGCCCTGCTCTACTTTAGCCCCAACCCTCCTAATATGGAAATCTATAGCTGAAATTACATATTTTCTACTGATTCTGCCAATCTATCCCTCAACCCTTGTACCTGTTAATTGAGGCAACTGTGGCAAAACAAGAACTGGATAAACAAGTAACAGGTGGCAGAAAACATTGGAAATATATAATTTGGGCTATATGTTTGCAAATTAGGCATGTTAGAGGTGAATTTCTTGTTGTTCATATTTTGATTTACAAATAAAGTGAATATACCACTTGATGCCTTTTTGTATGTTCTTTACAAATATAATAATTGCTTATTTTGCTAGTTCAAGTTTAAGCACTTTTTGACCTTACTTAACCTAACAAATTTTGGCAGTGAAAAATACATTATTTTGTCAAAAATGACCAAAAACACGTACCTTAATTGAAAATTTGGCATCAAAGAAGAAGAAATACAGCATAATATTGTAAAATTTATTAATCCAACTTAATTGTGGAAAATCAGTGCTCATAGATTATACAACATGTAAAAAATGGATTAATAATGAAACAGTAAGTTTGAGACCAATATTTTAAGCTTTCTTATACCCAAAAACTATTTGAGTATACTTTGGTCATTTTCAAGAGCTCAAAAACTTGTACTTGAAGCACTTATTATGTTTGTAAAAAATAAAAGAGGGCATCAAGGAGTATGTTCACTTTATTTGTACATCAAACATATGAACAACAAAAAATTTACCAATTATTAGTATAGCTGCACAATTTTCCCCTGGGTATGTAGGCTTAGTGGAAGGTCACTTACACCTGATCATGTCCCTACTGTTTTTACTTGGTTGAAAAAAAATCCAAAGAAAGTTCCTATTGAAAAGGAAAGAGATCAAAAGTGAGATTGAATTTGTCATAGCTTGGAGGTTTGTCCCTTCAGTCTGTTTAAAGAAAACAGATTCATAATTGAAGCTTTGTTCATTTCAATCTTAGGGATAATCTACATTTGTTACACTTAATTAAATGGTTGTAAAGGGATACTTTTATTTATTTGTCTTGTTTGTTTTCTACATAATTTTTTAATCTTTAAATTGATATACATTTCTTACAAATTAATTAGTCATATCATAGTTCCACTTGCAAGTTTTGACCTAATTTGTAACCCTGGTCTCAAAATTGCATATAAATTTATTGAAGCTAGGAAACATAGAACTCCTCTCTGTTTAAAAGAAAATGGATGGACATAGGTAGGTTTTAATACACTTAAGTCCTAGGGCCATGGAAATTAAAAAAAAAAAAAAAAAACAATGAAGATTAACTTTAAAATTCTGGACATGACATAAATATAACATTCACAAAGAAAAACCATTCACAAAATTTTCCTTTTGTGCTCAGTTGCCAACCTGAGCAATTGCCCTAAATTTTTAAACCTTGCAAAACATTCACCAGCCAATTCTTATGACCTACACTGTTGTCTGTACATCAAAAATTCATGGAAAAGGAAGGACCACCTTACTGACATTTCTTCCTTTGTACTTATATTTAATGGGTTTAAAAGAAAGCTCCTATGGCTAAGTCAGAAGCCTAGTAAATGACCAGGTAATCCTTTAGACAGGAAGTGCAATAGGAAGCTAGGGGCCAGTCATCCTATGCTTTTGCATGTCCTTCCTGCTTACTGACCCCAGATTTCTCTAGGTAACCTGTTAAGTTTGGGCCAATTCTGGCTGAACTTACAGAGTTACATCACTGACCTTCGTCCCAAACCAAATAAACTGCTAATGCCAGAAATTAAACCTGTGCCCTTTGGATAAAGGATTCTCAACCTAGAGTGCCAGCCACTTAGGAAGGAACACAAATGTCATCAGAGAACAAAAATTATTTGGAAAAAAGAAAATATTGAAAAAAAAAATAACTCAAGTCATAGTTGCTCATTGCTGTCCCACAAACAATATGTATTTCATTAAGACAAATAAATTTTTAAACAGCTATCAACAAAACTCCATCAGGGATTGTATTTACTTAAGGTACAATCAGCAATATTAATGCTTAGTTTTGTGATATTCTGGTTTTGAAATAATAAAAAAAGAGAAATTATATGTTCTACTTGTTTTCCACAAGCCCATTTGAGAAAAATCATTTTTCAAATGGGATTGTATATACCCATGGTTGGCTCAGAATCTCTTTAAAATGCTTTAAACAGAAGAAATTTTGAAAACAATTATACTCATCAGCAAGAAAAATATTAACATAACTCTCTAAACTTGGCACTTTTTAAGACAATTTTTAGCAAAGCAAATGCAAAACTTTAATGGTGTCCTATATCATCTAAAAAAAAAAAAAAACATTAAAATGTGTCAAATGAATTTTGATGTAAGATGCCTCAAATACTTTCAGTTGAATCTGTGAAATGAAGGGCCAGGTATTCCTTTACATTTTATACAATATATAAAAAGAAAAACAGTTCAAATTTTTTCACAAAAGAAGAAGCTTGATGTAAAAAAATAAATATATTTTTAACAGAAAGCAACTGACATCAATGAAATCAAATAAAACAAAAATTCATGGAGAATAAATAATATAAGCCATATATTTAACCTATAATGAGGTGGCATAAAAGATTATTTCTAGAATTAGAAAAAAACAGTGTTATGGCTTAAAGTTTTGCTCAATCAACAGGAGTTGTCTAAGGCCAGAATAATTAAGAATTAAGGCCAGAGAAAAAGAAACTGATAACCAAAAAATAAGGCACCCAAAAATTTCAGGACCCTTTAGAGGAAAAAGAAGTAGAAGTAGGTACTTCAAAATACCTTCCAGGGAAATACTTTAGCCTGTAGACACATCCCTGAAAGTTTCATTTTCCTAGCCTAACCTCTTTAAAAGATAGCCAAAAGTAGCTAAAGTAAAATTTTACCCCTACTGTATCTTAAAAATCCAGTTTAAATAGCAATCTCAACAAACATAGACTATATAAAAGGCTATAGGTATTGGCCTAATCATTCTAAATTTTTTCCAACTATAGGATGGTTTAGAAACTAGGCATGTTTGATATAATAACATTTGACTCACCAATGTGATAGCTGCCTCCCTAAGAATCAACCTTTTTAATAACAAAAAAACTTTTCTTCTACTCCTTATGAAGCTTAGCCTATGCAAGACAGGCCTAGAACACCAAAAACCCTTTAGATACTAAGTAATATGCATAATATTACTTAAAGGTCACTGAAAAGCTAAGATTATTTCTATTATTTACAGTTTCCTTGTCTTTTCTCTAGACTTAACGATTTCACATGTTTATCCATTTAAAAAAAATATAGCATTGACGTCACAATCCTCAAATAATCTTTTTATTTGGGGGTTATAAAGTGCCAGCCCACGGACGTAATCCTGAGCGTTTGTGGGGATAATTCGACTAACCCCTGACGTCATATGTGTCTCAAAAAACGCTTGGATTAATCAGATTAGTAATCGGACAAGTAAACAAACGCACCCTTAGAAACTAATATCTAAAGGCCTTTTTTCGCGTCAACCAGCTGGTTTAACCAATGACAGCTTTGGTTTAACCAGCTTGTATGTTTAACGCAAAAACGGAAAAAATTACATATGGTTGAGCTCAAACAAAACTGGTTCGCGAAAACACTTTTTACTTGTCGGTTTGGGCAAAAAATTTCAAACATAAAACATCCGTATAGTGTTAAGAGTGTCATTCTATTATAATTAAATGATTTAGCACTGGCTTAATTTCCTCCGGATTTGACATATTTCACATTAGTTTGAGGTCAGAGAGAATTGAAAAATGATCTAGCATACTCTCTGGTATATTCGGAGAGAAAGGAAGGGTCTGAATTAGTGGAATCTTGGGTTAAATTGTTCAGGTAATATATTGGAAAATGTTGTATTCATACTGTAAAAGCAAAATTATCTATTAAAAAGTCCTAAATGATAAGACTTTAGCTTTGTTGAGCTACCCTAAACAGAGGATAAAATTCTAGTTTGACTTCTTTTTGTTTTGATTTGGAATTCTACTAGCCTACCAGGCTATAGATTAAATTTCCAGTCAAATTCCAGTTTAGCTACTTTTTGCTATCTTTGATTGGGGTTATGTTAGGTGAATGAAACTTTCAGTGATTAATCCATAGCTAAAAACATACTCTGAGAAGCTATTGCTAAGCTTATGTGATTACCCTCTTCTGTTTTTAAATCTTGGAATTTTGCATACTGGACTGGTCTGTAACTATTAAAATTTTGGTAAAACAACATCTTACCTTAATTTTCAGCTAGCAGTTTCTGTTTCTCTGGTTTTAGCTCTGAAAATGCAATTCTTGTTATTTGAGTAGAATTTTAAGCCATATCAGTGTTTCGTATTTAAATATAGGGAAATGTATATCCTGAAAGTTTCCAAATCTTGGAAACTTCATAAATTGAAATTGAGCAAAGTTAGGACACTAAAAACGCTTTTTTCTTGTCATTTAAGTAGAAGATTTATTTTGCAAGGGTTTCACTTTTATAACACAAGCATTTCTAAGGGTGTGGACCAAATATTGAGATTTCCAGCTGTCATCATCACTAACCAGCAATTCTATGGGATTTAATCCTTATTTCATTAGACAATGTGATTTAAGGTAATTTAAGGCAAACGTTTTTAAGAGAGAGAGAAAGAGTAGAGTTAGATGCTCCAAAATACTTTCCCATGATATAGTTTAGTCTCTAGACCCATCCCTAAAAGTTTCATTTTCCTAACCTAAACCTTTTTCAAGATAATACAAATTTATCTAAAATAGAATTTTACCAAACAGAAGTTTAACCTAATAATTTGTAATAACATATTGTTCAGGCTAGCCTTTGCAATCCCTACAAATTTTGGCTCTTCACAATAAAGCACTATTACAGGCTTAGCCTAACAAAAGAAAGTAGCAAACTGCTTAATCTTAATAAAAAATAATCCAAAGGACTTTATATTTCTTCAATACAAAATATATATTAATTTTTGTTTTCAGTAGAATACTAGTTAAGTATAAACCAGCAAATGTTTAAGAATTTTTTGAGGGGGGACAGCTGCCTAAAATTAATAAAATATTTCTGATAAGCACAAAAATATAACAAATTAAGCTAAACTAGGAAAATAGTTTTTTTCTCACTGAACAGTTACCATAACACATAATGTGTTGTAAGATTTTTGCAGTACTTGTGCATTATAGCCACCACATTCAAGTTCTATTGAGAAGTTTAGTTTGGCTAATGTTAATGACATAAAATAAAATATGATGAATATATAAAACTTTATCAACAAAATTATGAAAACTACAACAAAGAATCCTGGAATTTGTAAATCAGCATCATATCTAAATATATTGTATCTTACATTGTGATAAATTGTTTTAATGCCCTACTGTACAGGGGTAAATATTTAAATTATGTATCATAGGCAATTATCTGAAGAGTAATCTATTAAAAGTCTCCTGAGCTAACTAGGGAAGTTTTTTCTTTCTTTTTTACTTGCTTTCGCCTGTATCCAGTTCCTGATTGCCATATAAATTCCATATTCATAGTTAAATAACATAAGCCTTTGTATATAGACTATACCTTGTTGCTAATTTTTCTGGGCATAGAATGTTTGATTTGGTGAAGCCCTAGAGAAGGACCTGAAGAGAAAGAAACATAATAAAAAAAAATTCATGCTTCATAATTTTTAGAATAATAGCTGGTAACACATTTTATATTCAACTTTGCTCTACTTTACCCCTCAATCCTCCCAATATAAAAATGTATTGCTGAAATTTCCTATTTTCCATTTGTTTTGTCAATCTGTCTCTCTAACTTCATCCCATGTAGCTGTAAATTAAACAAATGTGACAAACAATAACTAGAAAAACAGGTGACAGGAGGTTAAATGCATTGAAAATATGAAATTTGAGCCATATTTCTGCACATTGGGAGGGGGATTGAGATAAAGCATAGCCTAACTTAATGATTTTCTCTTGCTATGTAGGGTAATTGGAAAGTCACTTGTATATCATGCTGTCCTTTTCAGTTTTAGTTGGATAGAAAAAATCCAAAGAAAGTCCCCTTTGAAAAGATAGGAGCCACAAAGTGAGATTGTATTTGTCAAAGCTTGGAGGTTTGTCCCTTCTGTCTGTTTAAACAAAACAGAATCTTAATTGAAGCTTTGTTCATTTCTATCTTAAGGGTGCACAACAATTATGATATAAGGTACTTTTCTTTATTCAATTGTCTTCTTTGTTGTCTAAACGACTTTTTTTAATCTAGATGTTTCATAAATTGCTCATTTTTACCAGAAGTTCATTTGACCTAATTTGAAATCCCTGGTCTTAAAATTACATTTGACTTTGTTAAAGCTAGGAGACATAGACCTTGTGTTTGTTTAAAGAAAGTGAATAAACATTAGTAATTTGTATTGCACTAAAGCCCTAGGGCCATCACAATTCCAAACAAAAAATAAACTTCACTTTAGAATATTCAATATTGTCTACCATAACAGAAACAAAGAAAAAAAATTACCAAATTTTACTTCTGCACTCTACTGTCAACATGAGACATTGTCCAAAATTTTAAAATCATGCAAAACATTCATCCCTCATCACATTCACCAGCCATCTCTCATCAAGCCTACACTTCATTTCTCATCTCACTCAATCCTACAAATGCATCAAATAACCCACTCTCTCATTAGTGCTTCCATAGATATGGTCAAAGTAAGAGCCATCTTGCTTACATTTTATTATATCTAGAGGTTTTCTGTAGCTAAGTCAGTACTTAAATATTTCATACACCTTTGTAAACAACCTTAAGATGGTAAAATAGGTTGGATTATCCAAATTTTTAGTTGCCACAATATATTTCAATCATTATTGTAATATAAAGGGCAGCCAATAGTAAAGGACCTGAATAAATATTTTAAGGTAATTAAAAAGGTTTATTACTCAAAAACTTGATAAAACTAAAAGGGACTTCTTAATGATTGATTACTTTAAAATATCTACATTATACACAACAATAAACCTTTGCTATAAAGGGAAAGTCAGTAAGGCCCAAAAACTATTCAATACTAATTGTGGTTTGAGACAGTTTGCTGAATGTCTAAATGATTTTAGATAGTAATGAAGATAAAATGTGGGCAAACTCAACACCAATATGCAAGTAAGTAAGTATGGCAGCACTGACACATCAAGGTCTAAACTGGCAGTGCTGATTTCCACTTTGTGACCCTTTGGCCAAGAATTACAATTAAGGGCTGGGGGCCAGAAATCTTGTGCTTTTGTACACCCTCCCTGCTTACCTTTTGCATATTTCTCCATTTGCCTATTTAGAGCTGGTTTAGATCTGTCTAACATCACTGACCCCCATTTAAAACAAATAAACAGGCAATACTAGGAATCAAACCTGTACCCCATGGACAAAAGATTTCTTACTAAGAGTGCTTTCCACTTAGCCAAGAACATTATTACAACCAGAGTAGAACAACTATTAAAAAAAAATATTGAAAAAAAAAAACAAGATGGATTTACAGCCATTTTCACTAATCTTCAATACACATTGTATTTTACTTAGACAAGTTATTGTAAGGCAGGTGTCAACAAAGCTCCAGCAGGGATTGCTTTACTTAAGATGCAAACTAGCATGGTGAATACTTAGCTGGTAAAAACCCAATACACTAGCAATGCCAGGAATTAAACCTGTACCCTTGGACAAAGGATTCCCAAACCAGAGTGCCAACAACTTAGCAAGGAACACAAATGTGACCAGAGAACTATTATTTGAAAAAAGAAATATTGAAAAAAACTCAATTCATGGTTGTTGCTTTTCTCTACTGTCCCATAAACAATATATTTTATTTAGACAAATTAATTTTAAGACAGGTATCAACAAAACTCCATCAGGGATTGTATTTACTTAAGATACAACAAGCAATGTGATTGCATAGCTTTGTGATATTCTAGTCTTAAATAATGATAAAAAAGCAAATTTACATTTGCTATTTGTTTTCCAAACCATTTTAAGCAAAACCATTTGCAACAGCAATATGTCCATGGTTAGATTAGTGTCAATCCAAAATGCTTTACAACAGAAGGGACACATTTCTTGCAAAGCAAATACTCAGCGTTAATGCTATTCTGTGTCATCTCTAAAAAATTAAACTGTATCAGGTGTATTTTGATATAAGATACTTTTAAGACTTTTAGCAAGGGGGCAGGCATTTCTTCACAATTTATACAATGTATAAAAGAGCACCAGGGGGTGAGATTGAAAAAAAAAAACTTTCAGGGATGGGTCTAAAGGCTAAAGTATGTTCTGGGAAGGTCTGCTTACATGGAGTACAAAGAAACTGTTTCACAGCTTTCCTCAATCCACATTATAAGGTTTTAAAGATATGCAAAGACATTTCCTAAATTTTGAAAAAAAATATTGATATGGCTTAAAATGCTACTCAAATAAAAGGAATTGCATTTTAAGAGCTAAAGCCAGAGAAAAAGAAACTGATAATTAAAAATTAAGGTAAATCTTGTTTTGTCAAAATTTCAATAGTATAGGTATAGACCTTTTGAGTAAGCAATTATCTAAGACTTAGAAATCAGAAAAGGGTTGACATAGAAGCCTGGCAGTACCTTCCCAGAGTGTTTTTGACCCTGGATTAATTACTGAGTTTCATTCTTGTAACCTATTCCCTTTCCAAGATAATGAAAATTAGCTAAACTAGAATTTTACATATTTTTTGCTTTGGATTCATTACTGGAAGTTCTATTTTACTGACTTAACCCATTTCTAAGATAGCAAACAGTAGCCAAACTAGAGTTTGACCTGAAAATTTATCCATGGCCCTATAGGGTAAGGCTGAAATGTAAAGAGTTCTGACAAAGATGCAACACATCTTGAAGCATCTAGTAAGAATAGTAATTGGATTAACAATGCTTTATAACCACTAGGGTCTTGCTTCATCAAGGTTATATCTCTGAAGCCAAATTACCAAGCTAAGGTCAAGTCTAGGGCATCAAAAGGATGAAACAAAGATTTCCAAGTATCTACATAAGTTTTCAAAAGCATATTCAAACTCTTGACTTCCTGTATTAAGGCCTATGTGAATCAAATTGCAGGATATAACCCAACATTTATCCAAATAGCCCTAATACGAAAAAAAAAACAAAATTAAACCTTACTTTTGCGTGGCTAGAATTCTATTTGTCAGCTTATAATTCTTATTTTATATAGACTTATTGATAGCCTACGAATTCTTCTTTTCGAAATCTACGCCTGAAAAGGTCAACCAACAATTATGAATGGTAGAACCCTACGGTTAAAAACAATGACAGTTCTGGTTAAATTAGAGTTCAACCAGTCAATTGTTTCACGCAAAATCACTTTTCATGACAACCTGGTTTGTCACTGTTTCATGCAAAAACAGCGGTTGAGCTCAACCACACCGAGTGGTTGAGCTCAAACAGTCTCTTTGGTTGACGCGAAAAAAGGCCTTAAGGGTAGAAAGCATGAAATTAGGTGACATAGAATTTGTTCACTCAGGCAGGAAGGATGGGTTACATAAGGCCTTTTTTCGCGTCAACCAGCTGGTTTAACCAATGACAGCTTTGGTTTAACCAGCTTGTATGTTTAACGCAAAAACGGAAAAAAATTACATATGGTTGAGCTCAAACAAAACTGGTTCGCGAAAACACTCTTTTTACTTGTCGGTTTGGGCAAAAAATTTCAAACATAAAACATCCGTATAGTGTTAAACTATACGGCCGGCCTAGTGCCTTAAACTGCTGGGGACAGGTAGCTCAGGTACTCGCACTTCCCACAATCAATAACAGTGTATTATTGTTCATAATCGTATATATCCATTGTTCGCAGACTGGAGGAGAATAGCTCTTCCAGTAGCTAGTTTTTCTGAAGAAGAAGTCAAAGAGGTGAAAGGACTTGTTGTTAGTCCATATACCTCCCTACAATTTTTGGAACTGGAACTGGTTAAGAGTGTCATTCTATTATAATTAAATGATTTAGCACTGGCTTAATTTCCTCCGGATTTGACATATTTCACATTAGTTTGAGGTCAGAGAGAATTGAAAAATGATCTAGCATACTCTCTGGTATATTTGAAGAGATAGGAAGGGTCTGAATTAGTGGAATCTTTGGTGAAATTGTTCAGGTAATATATTGGAAAATGTTGTATTCATACTGTAAAAGCAAAATTACCTATAAAAAAGTCCTAAATGATAAGACTTTAGCTTTGTTGAGCTACCCTAAACAGAGGATAAAATTCTAGTTTGACTTCTTTTTGTTTTGATTTGGAATTCTACTAGCCTACCAGGCTATAGATTAAATTTCCAGTCAAATTCCAGTTTAGCTACTTTTTGCTATCTTTGAATGGGGTTATGTTAGGTGAATGAAACTTTCAGTGATTAATCCATAGCTAAAAACATACTATGAGAAGCTATTGCTAAGCTTATGTGATAACCCTCTTCTGTTTTTAAATCTGGGAATTTTGCATACTGGACTGGTCTGTAACTATTAAAATTTTGGTAAAACAACATCTTACCTTAATTTTCAGCAAGCAGTTTCTGTTTCTCTGGTTTTAGCTCTGAAAATGCAATTCTTGTTATTTGAGTAGAATTTTAAGCCATATCAGTGTTTTGTATTTAAATATAGGGAAATGTATATCCTGAAAGTTTCCAAATCTTGGAAACTTCATAAATTGAAATTGAGCAAAGTTATGACACTAAAATGCTTTTTTCTTGTCATTTAAGTAGAAGATTTATTTTGCAAGGGTTTCACTTTTATAACACAAGCATTTTTAAGGGTGTGGACCAAATATTGAGATTTCCAACTGTCATCATCACTAACCAGCAATTCTACAGGATTTAATCCTTATTTCATTAGACAATGTGATTTAAGGTAATTTAAGGCAAACATTTTTAAGAGAGAGAAAGAGAAGAGTTAGATGCTCCAAAATACTTTCCCATGATATAGTTTAGTCTCTAGACCCATCCCTAAAAGTTTCATTTCCTAACCTAAACTTTTTTCAAGATAATACAAATTTATCTAAACTAGAATTTTACCAAACAGAAGTTTAACCTAAGAATTTGTAATAACATATTGTTCAGGCTAGCCTTTGCAATCCCTGCAAATTTTGACTCTTCACAATAAAGCACTATTACAGGCTTAGCCTAACAAAAGAAAATAGCAAACTGCTTAATCTGAATTAAAAAAAAATCCAAAGGGCTTTATATTTCTTCAATACAAAATATATATTAATTTTTGTTTTCAGTAGAATACTAGTTAAGTATAAACCAGCAAATGTTTAAGAATTTTTTGAGGGGGGACAGCTGCCTAAAATTAACAAAATATTTCTGATAAGCACAAAAATATAACAAATTAAGCTAAACTAGGAAATTTTTTTTCTCACTGAACAGTTACCATAACACATAATGTGTTGTAAGATTTTTGCAGTACTTATGCATTATAGCCACCACATTCAAGTTCTATTGAGAAGTTTAGTTTGGCTAATGTTAATGACATAAAATAAAATATGATGAATATAAAAACTTTATCAACAAAATTATGAAAACTACAACAAAGAATCCTGGAATTTGTAAATCAGCATCATATCTAAATATACTGTATCCTACATTGTGATAGATTGTTTTAACGCCCTACTGTACAGGGGTAAATATTTAAATTATGTATCATAGGCAATTATCTGAAGAGTAATCTATTAAAAGTCTCCTGAGCTAACTAGGGAAGTTTTTTCTTTCTTTTTTACTTGCTTTAGCCTGTATCCAGTTCCTGATTGCCATATAAATTCCATATTCATAGTTAAATAACATAAGCCTTTGTATATAGACTATATCTTGTTGCTAATTTTACTGGGCATAGAATGTTTGATTTGGTAAAGCCCTAGAGAAGGACCTGAAGAGAAAGAAACATAATAAAAAAAAAAAAAAATTCATGCTTCATAATTTTTAGATAATACCTGGTAACACATTTTACATTCAACTTTGCTCTACTTTACCCCTCAATCCTCCCAATATAAAAATGTATTGCTGAAATTTCCTATTTTCCATTTGTTTTGTCAATCTGTCTCTCTAACTTCATCCCATGTAGCTTTAAATTAAACAAATGTGACAAACAATAACTAGAAAAACAGGTGACAGGAGGTTAAATGCATTGAAAATATGAAATTTGAGCCATATTTCTGCACATTGGGAGGGGGATTGAGATAAAGCATAGCCTAACTTAATGATTTTCTCTTGCTATGTAGGGTAATTGGAAGGTCACTTGTATATCATGCTGTCCTTTTCAGTTTTAGTTGGATAGAAAAAATCCAAAGAAAGTCCCCTTTGAAAAGATAGGAGCCACAAAGTGAGATTGTATTTGTCAAAGCTTGGAGGTTTGTCCCTTCTGTCTGTTTAAACAAAACAGGATCTTAATTGAAGCTTTGTTCATTTCTATCTTAAGGGTGCACAACAATTATGATATAAGGTACTTTTCTTTATTCAATTGCCTTCTTTGTTGTCTAAAAGACTTTTTTAATCTAGATGTTTCATAAATTGCTCATTTTTACCAGAAGTTCATTTGACCTACTTTGAAATCCCTGGTCTTAAAATTACATTTGACTTTGTTAAAGCTAGGAGACATAGACATTGTGTTTGTTTAAAGAAAGTGAATAAACATTAGTAATTTGTATTGCACTAAAGCCCTAGGGCCATCACAATTCCAAACAAAAAAGAAACTTCACTTTAGAATATTCAACATTGTCTAACATAACAGAAACAAAGAAAAAAAAATTACAAAATTTTACTTCTGCACTCTACTGTCAACATGAGAAATTGTCCAAAATTTTAAAATCTTGCAAAACATTCATCCCTCATCACATTCACCAGCCATCTCTCATCAAACCTACACTTCATTTCTCATCTCACTCAATCCTACAAATGCATCAAATGACCCACTCTCTCATTAGTGCTTCCATAGATATGGTCAAAGTAAGAGCCATCTTGCTTACATTTTATTATATCTAGAAGTTTTCTGTAGCTAAGTCAGTACTTAAATATTTCATACACCTTTGTAAACAACCTTAAGATGGTAAAATAGGTTGGATTATCCAAATTTTTAGTTACCACAATATATTTAAATCATTATTGTAATATAAAGGGCAGCCAATAGTAAAGGACCTGTATAAATATTTTAAGGTAATTAAAAAGGTTTATTACTCAAAAACTTGATAAAACTAAAAGGGAATTCTTAATGATTGATTACTTTAAAATATCTACATTATACACAACAATAAACCTTTGCTATAAAGGGAAAGTCAGTAAGGCCCAAAAACTATTCAATACTAATTGTGCTTTGAGACAGTTTGCTGAATGTCTAAATGATTTTAGATAGTAATGAAGATAAAATGTGGGCAAACTCAACAACAATATGCAAGTAAGTAAGTATGGCAGCACTGACGCATCAAGGTCTAAACTGGCAGTGCTAATTTTCACTTTGTGACCCTTTGGCCAAGAATTGCAATTAAGGGCTGGGGGCCAGAAATCTTGTGCTTTTGTACACCCTCCCTGCTTACCTTTTGCATATTTCTCCATTTGCCTATTTAGAGCTGGTTTAGATCTGTCTAACATCACTGACCCCCATTTAAAACAAATAAACAGGCAATACTAGGAATCAAACCTGTACCCCATGGACAAAGGATTTCTTACTAAGAGTGCTTTCCACTTAGCCAAGAACATTATTACGACCAGAGTAGAACAACTATTAAAAAAAAAAAATTGAAAAAAAACAAGATGGATTTACAGCCATTTTCACTAATCTTCAATACACATTGTATTTTACTTAGACAAGTTATT